>NC_134265.1:250582251-251182251 GCF_031893055.1 Leptodactylus fuscus
TATAAAGAGCAAGAGAGGAACGAGGAAGCACAAGGGGTTGTCTGCCATTTATTGTAAAGGATAGATCATTTATGAAACGTATTGCTAAACACAGAGCACACGGCAGCTGTAAACATCAAAGTCTGAATGCCATTATCATTTATTTCATTACATATCATCACTTATGATTAGATAGCATTTTAAAGGCGCCATTTAAATGACACATGCCTGAGTTTCATTACTATACTACAATGACAATTTCTTTCCATAGAACTTTATGCTGTACATGTCTTTAACAATGTAACTGCCATTTTGCCTTTGGCAAATGTCCCCAATGGCACTGTATGAGCTAGAGCTGAATTCTAAACAGGTAGGAGCCTCAATCAGTATTGCCTTGTTTTATAGGTCCCAATTGGCTTATATAATTAGTACTGTATACACAGAGTGCCCTCTGCTGGTAAGTCTTAGAAATTGTTTGCCTCTGTTCTTATGTCTTTTTATAATTAGTTTGTTCCAGTTATTCTTGTCGTGGACCAGTGAAGAAGTGTAGTTTGGCATATGTATTGCATATCTTATTTTCATGTTTTAGCAAATCTTACTATAAGAGGTCACAACAAGACATAATTATATATTATAATCATATTAGTTAGCAATTTTACAATCTTCTATGGTTATCACATAAAATATGTGTCCGAATTCAAGATACCAGGATTATGAGAAATAATATCATTATCTGTTATCTATGTTTTTAACCTGCTGTTCAGTGCATTGGGAAATTCCTACTGTTTCACTATATGTTATTCCTTAGTATAGGCGATAATCTGTAATCTACTGTAGATCCTATTTGGATGTTGCAAAGAGCTCTAATCTGCAGAATCCTGACACATTCTAAAGAGAACCACAGGGGATTTTATATCTCCGCCGTAGATTACACTGGAACTAAAAGAGCATCATGTCTGCTACGTCTGGGGCATCAGTCTACTGTACATATGCATCCTGATTTCCATAAAGTATTAGTGTTACTAAAAAATACCAAATGTGGATCCTATGGGTTGAACAAACACTGGTGGAACCCATAGTGATGATTCTAAAAGGATCACCCATTCAGTTGCTGTGGTTGAGCAGGATTGTTGCAGAATGGACAATCATTCATGTAACTGTCCATTATTGCTCCTTTCCCCACAAATCCACAATTTTATTTATTCCAGAATTACTGGTTGGTAAGAAATGTAAGAGCTAAACATTTTCTCCATAAACTGTGCCATCCTCTCATTTGAGCCCTAAACCACTACTTACTTACTCCAGATGAGGAATCCTAAAGTGAGATGCTGTACAGAACCGTGTACTTTGTCAGGGTGGTAGCCATTTTTATAATCTAGCACACAGACCCATTATTTTCTATGGGCCAATATGCATACCCATGTATGAGTCAGTTCAAAACTCAAGACAGATCCTATTAATGTCTAATTTTTCTTCACAGTCTTGACCCCCCTCTCCTACCCCTTTTGAAAGGTTATTTGAATATTTTGAAGCTTCTCCAACATCAGCAGTGTTGCAGTGTATTCTGGACCTCACATTTAAGAGTTATCTGACTGTATAGTCTGGACTCTCTTCTTTACCCTATAGTAGCAGTCTGGCTGCAGAGCCTGGACTTTACTCTATATTGACAATCTGGCAATATTATCTGGACCTTCCCCTATAACAGTATTCTGGAACCCCCTGCATCTCCCTCATACCAGTAGCAGGAACACGTAGCTGGTTTCACTCCATTTCCCCAAAAAAACAACAGTCTGTCTGCAGGACCTCACCTGCCATGAGGCAACAGCCTCATACAGAACTTCCTGAGGTGCAGCATTTTTTAAACTTATTAAGTTATTCCAACAGGTAGTGGCTGAATTTTTCCTCAATACCAATCTCTGCTCCCGTCCAGTGCAGCCTCCATTTATTCCTTCAGAGAGTGCTGTGGTGTTCTTCAGCATCTGCGCTCTGAAGGCAGAAGCGGAGGCCAGACCTGACCGGCAATATACTGTGCGTGCAATGTATACAATATATCGTGTGGGGGCCAAAAAGAAGAAGGCAATATTAAGTCTGGGGGGCTAAAAATGGACAATATACTGTGTAGGAGCTAGTAAAAGGGGCGTTAACCTGTATATGGACCAAATAGGGTGAGTTTTTTCATCTATGAATGGTGGGCTTCATCATGGAAGCAAACATCACCAGGTTGGATGTGGGGGGGGGGTTTGCAGGGGGGGGGAGGCGAGTGGGGTGGGTGCTAGGTTCACCCTTAATAGTAACATACAGTGCAGTAGCTGATAAGGTTGCATAAAGAACAACAAGTAAAGCTTTAATTCTACCATGTTGATTCAGGGGAAGGCAAACATTATGTGTCGGTCAAGTAAAAAACAAAAGGGGGGATGGTCAGTACATAGGAATGCCTACATCATAAAAAACGGTACGTTAAGAACAACATTGGAGCACGTCACATCCCAAAATAGATGTAGCCTCGTTAATAGCGGGTGACCTCACCCTTAACGAGGACCTTTCATGTCTTCATCAATGTGTGGTTTTATACAGTATACAGCTAGAAAAAAATTCAGACTTGGCCTTACAGTAAATGAACTAATAGGTAAAAGGAAAACCGGCAGCTCTCCGAAGATAATTAAAATATAACTTTTAAATTTAAATAAGTAAAAATATTACATAGCAAAAAAGTGAAACCCATAGATTTCCAAAGTTAACCACATGATGTGTAACTGGCCGTGATATCCATACAGCAGATAACAGTTTGTGCATAAGTAAATAGGCACTGTGGCAATGGCGTGGGGTACAGATTTATGTGACCACTGCAGACAGTCATAGTATTATCTCATGCTTGTCAACATTTTGGATGTGGTGTCTGGGAAAGTAGTGTCCTAAGCGCAATTTTTGGGCAAAGTCACTCCCTTTAAGCAATAAATATTCTGGACATGCCCCTTTTTGGACATGAACAGTACAAATTGCCAGGTCACATGAAATATGACTGCTACCCTGTAACCTGGGAGATTTCTCTGCTCTTCCAGGAGTCTGGGTGGTCACCCCTTTTCTGGGAGACTCCTGGAGCATCTGAGGAGAGCTGGGAAGTATAAATGAACATTCGTGGTCATATGTATTTTGTGTATATTGTAATTACATACCTCCCAACCGTCCCAGATTCGGCGGGATAGTCCCGGATTGTGGGTCCTGTCCTGCATTCCCAGTCGACTGGAGTACGCAATGTACGGGCTGTAAAACGCTGCGGTTTTTGCCACACTGTTGAAGCCACAGCCAATCTAAATGTGTGTCATGATATGTATCACAATATGTCATGACAATTACATGTTCTGCTGTGATATAGTTCTATATTGGTGCAGTCACTGGTACATATCTATAATGTGATCATGTACATGAAGGTTTATGGTTCAGAGCTCTGCTGCATTGTAGACACCACATGACATCGCAGAACACATGACATCACCAACATTCCATGATGTCACAATTGGTATAGAATGTGTACAGTTCTCAACCTGAGCCATCTTGTGTCACTTGAGCTTGACAGCTTGAAGAGGACAAATGTGCAGGTAAGTAGCTCTTCACATTGTGTACTTGTTGGGGGAGGGGGTAAAGTTCATCAACACTGACAAATTCTCAGCCAGAACCCCTGTACAATTTGATTCTTGCTTGAGATTGTCAGAAAATACAATTCTTAGAAATGTTCTTCAAGCTAATTCTATGAACATGTGAACACCTGGGGAATGGATATTTACCCTTCCAAAATATAAAAAGATATGTCCATATAGACTAACAGGGCATTTTGACATAGAGATGGGTCAGTTAGGATAATCCCTTTATGTTTGGTTCTTTTTGTGGTAGTTTTCCATATAATGTGCAGCATAAAGCATTCTGTAACGTAAATCTCTTTACAAAATACTATAGTTCTCTTTTATCAGCACCTTTTTGTACTTTTGGATCAGGGGGGACCAATCTGGAATCTTGTGTCTCCTTTAGTACATAGAGCAGTTGGTGATATGTATTAATGCCAAAGGGTCCCTTTAAAGCTAAGACCCCACGTAGCGGACCGCAGTGGAAACACACCATGGCTTTTCCCGCAGCGCTTTTTACAGAAAGTCCAAAGAGGTTTCTACAGACTTTCTGCTTCAATTATTCCTACAGGGAAACCACTGATGTTTCCATAGGTACAATTGACATGCTGTGATTTCCAACCTGGGTTTTGAAAGCGCAGTATTCACACTGCACATATTTTTCTGCAATGTTTGAACTGTAAAACACTGTGTTTTTTGCCACAGTGTTGAAGCCACAGTCAACCCAAATGTGTGTCATGATATGTATCATGATATATAATAGTAATTACATGTTATGCTGTGATATAGTTCTATATTGGCGCGGTCACTGTTACATATCTATAATGTGATCATGTACATGAAGGTTTATGGTTCAGAGCTCTGCTGCATTATAGACACTGCATGACATTGCAGAACACATGACATCACCGACATTCCATGATGTCACAATTGGTATAGAATGTGTACAGTTCTTAACCTGAGCCATCTTGTGTCACATGAGCTTGAGATCTTGAAGAGGACAGCCGGTCCAGGTATGCAGCTCTTCACTCAATGCTGAGACCTTGATCACACAGTAAGGCAAATAAACTAATAAATATGCACCAGAATTCTGGAATCATTTGCACCAAAAAAACTGGTGTTTCTGGTGGTCTAAAAAGACCCCATAGTATAATAATTGTTCATGGGTGGTCCACAATGGGACATAATATTCTGCGCAAGGGTGCCTATTGCACATATTAGTGTGTGCAGGAATGCGATTTGTGCAGGGAAGGGTGCAGGAAGGGGCCCCATGTCAATTGTTCACCTTGGGGCCCCGCCATTCCTAGTTACGTCACTGGTCAGGTGACATCTGGTGTAACATTGAAGAGATCTGTGGGGAGTGTGCTGGAGCCCAGGAGGGTTAAGTAACAGTGTTTTTTATGTTTGTATCCTCCACTGGGTTTCCAATCATTATCCAGATTTTACGATCTGAAAAGACCCCAGAGTATAATAATTGTTCATGGGTGGTCCACAATGGGACATAATATTCTGCGCAGGGGTGCCTATTGCACATATTAGTGTGTGCAGGAATGCGATTTGTGCAGGGAAGGGGGTAGGAAGGGGCCCCATGGCAATTGTTTGCCTTGGGGCCCCACCATTCCTAGTTACGTCACTGGTCAGGTGACATCCGGTACAACATTGAAGAGATCTATGGGGAGTGCGCTGGAGCCCAGGAGAGGTAAGTAACAGTGTTTTTTATGTTTGTATCCTCCACTGGGTTTCCGATCATTATCCAGATTTTCCGATCTGAAAAGACCCCAGAGTATAATAATTGTTCATGTGTGGTCCACAATGGGGCATAATACTATGTGCAGGGGCCACTATGGGGCTTAATACTGTGTGCAGAGGCCACTATGGGGCATAATATTGTGTGCAGGAATGCAATGTGTAAGAGGAGGGGAGGTGGGTGTGTCAGGGGGGTGAGGGGCCTCATGTCAAATGTTAATCTTGGAGACCCGCCATTCCTACTTATGCCACTGGTCTGGTGGCAAGTCTGTACCTCACTCTATAACAGCAACTAGGCTCTGTAGTCTGGATCTTCCTCTCTAACAGCAATCCAGAACCCCTCCTACAACATCATTCAAAATGGCATCCGGCATGTGTAGTCTGAACTTCCACAGCATTCCACAGTTAGTGGTATAACCTGGACTTTCCTTATAACAACCGTCCAGTTGCCTATTAAAAGCTGTCTGAATGTACAGTCTGGCCCAACACCTAGAACAGCGGTCTGGTTGACTAGTATATTTTGAATTACACTCAGTGGCCAAAATTCACGGGAAGGCAAGTTCTAGTGCCAGTTGTGTCGAATATGATGCTCAAACAGTATGACACGATGCAGCCTATGGTGTTAGTGTCGCCAGGATATCTGAGCAGTCCGATGCAGATGTGTCTTGTGAACATGGCAGCACATCGCGAGTTAAGTGACTTTGAATGTGGATTGATAATCGGTGCAAGACTCATGGGACATAGCATTTTGGAGATTACTCAGGAATTCCAAGGTCAACAGTGTCTTGGGTGGACCTGCAATATCGCAGAGACAATGTTGGCAGCCATGTAAACCGGTGCACCGGTCGACCATGAGTGTTCGATGAACAGACGTCACGTCACCTCTGCAGAGTCATACGGGGTTCTCGACAGTTTACTGTGGGTCAAATCGCCACCATTTTCACCAGGACTGTACGCCGAGAACTGCACCGCATAGGCTTCAACGGTCGCTGTATAGTCTGAACAACCCTCTACAACCCAAGACTGCCCAATATCTAAGATATTGGGCAGGATGTTTTTGTGGAAGGTTAGGGTGCATTCATTCCAGTAATCCAGTTATGGAGAACATACAGTTGCTCACAGGCTATAGCAACCCTATTCTCTGACATGTCTGAATGACTTGGCATCATTTCCTAAGAAACCGATTCTGAATAAGGATGTAAGGACTTCAAAATAGTCTAAAAGGAATGTGAATATTTACATAAAAAAAACTCCAAATGACTTCAATTCATAACTAGTGATCACTGCTGCACCCATGATATTTAACAATGTCCATGAAAACAAGAAAACAGATTAGGCCCCTTCTTCTGCAAATACTAAATTCTATTTATATGCAAATAAACCATTCATTATTATTAGTATGAGATGGGACTTAGACACAAAGTAAGAAATAAATTATCTCAGGAAACCATTAACAAATCCCATTTGAAAACATTTTATAGAAGGCTGCACTCACTTAGCTTACAGAGAAACCCATGAATCCCACACATAGGTGATGTCAGGAACTATGTCTCCCACCAAACGATTTCCATTTGTAATAATGCAGCTTGCAATGTACAATGGATAGTGTTTAAATGGGTTCTTAATGAAAATGGGCACCATCAACTACTGTTAAACAATGATATGAGTGGGTTAGATGTCTTGGTATACATGTGTAGGGTGGGGAAGGGCGCTCTGTTCATACTGCCTTTCTTTAGTTTAGATGCTGCATTACTAGTAGCTGATGGTAAAGCCGAGGTTTTGTGTTGAGCTGTAGTCAACTACTAATGAGGCAGCTCCCTATAGAGCAGAGGTTCTCAAACTTATTTTGTCTACTGCCCACTTCGAGAATTAATTATTTTCTAGCGCCCCCCCCCCCAATTTTTTTACTTTACTACATCTTAAGAATCACAATCACAGTCATTATGTTAATATTGGAGCTTACCACCATCTATGGTACAGTTTGACAACTTTTAGACAGGAAATAGTTACTGTCTAGTCCACTAGATGGCGTTACATGAGGAAACGCACGTTAAGCGTAAAGGAGCGGTAAAGTTTGTGTTAAAAGCAAAAAAACAATTTTAAAGAGGTAGCCTCATGAAGCTTGATCTGCCTTCTAAGCTGCCTAAAAATCTTCTTTCTTCCTGTTTGCTCAATTAGCCCCGCCCCCAAATTAGCATGTAGCTCCGCCCACCACATAGCGTGATCCTATGGGATGACTGAAGGGCCTGTGATGTCATCAAAAGGTCCTGTAGACTTGGATTTACCTTGTACGGAGTTTCCTAAAGTACCTGGCTCCTCTGCCCACTAGCAGCCTGCTCTATATAATAAAGCTTTATCCTAGTGAACAGAGAGACCAGGTCCTTTAGCCCAGTAGGATTTAGACTGCTTTATATAAGAAAGCAGCACTTATTCCACCCCACCCCCCTCTATCTCACAGCAGGGAGCTAGGTGATGTGTATGTGTGGTGCAGACACAGGCTGGCTCTGTACACTCAGCCCCCCACCCCTCTCTCCCCCCACACAGCAGGGAGCTACGTCATGTGGCTCCCTCAGCAATGAGCAGGGGGCCAGGTGCTAGTGTCCAGAATGAAGTGAATAAAGTAAGATAGTGGACAAACAAAGCAGTTTTGCTGAAGCAGTGTATTTAGGAAAAGTCTTAAATCCACATTAACAAGCAGTATAGATAGAATCATTGTTATGATACCACCCCTTTAAATTAGCCATCACCCCCCTAAACCGCTTCAACGCCCCCCAATCTTCTCTGTGCCCTTTACTGCCCCCCTATAGGCCTCCAGCGCCCACAAGGGGGCGTTATCGCCCACTTTGAGAAAGACTGCTATAGAGTAACAATATACTGTTGGCAGTCTGAACAAGAGCAAAGTACTGAAAAGCAGTATAGTGTTTGATTTTCAGTGTACTAGTATATTAGTGCATTAAAGAAGTTATCCAGTTTTTAGTATTGAAGGCTTTTTTTTACGATAGGCCATCAGTATTAGATCTGCCAGGGTCTTACACTCAGGACCCCCACATATCACCTGATACTTACTGCTAGCTTCACTTGTCACTCACCATACAAGTTGGAACGGCGATTGTTGAATGTATATGAAAAGAGAGTCTGTTGGTTCCAAAATGTCTCCCAAACCATTAATAGTGTAATGTATGGGCTTTGCTTAGGACAGTTGCTGGAGAGTTTTCAGACAGCACAGGGGACGCCCCTGTGCTGTCTGAAAACTAATTTACATATGGATGAAAGAAGATATTTCTCAGGAACGGCGGCATGGATCCGAATAATAAAGGTAAGAGATGAGTAGCCTATCTTAAGGCTATTCCGATGTGTACTTAGTTAAAAAAGGGATTCTAATGATAGAATCCCTTTAATAAGCACCACTTGGCTATTAGAAGTCTAATGTGGATAATGATGGTGGGATATGTTAAGTTGTGGTAGATGGTGGTAAAAGAATGGAGAAGGAGGGCTACGGTGGTGAATGGTATATTTTCTCGATAGTTGTTGGATGAGGAAGCATACACGTCTTTCCAAAAGGTTTGTATGTTAGGGCAAAGCCATATGCTGTGGCACAGGTCCACTACTGAAGCTTGAGATTTGGGGCATTTGGTGTGCTCTGTCGGTCGGTCAGTCATCACAATTTTTAATGTGGAATTTGTATGGCTGCACAAATGAGCTTAAAGCAGAGTCCAGCTATAAAAAGCTTTTCATATATGAATAGTGCATTTAATATAAGAAACTTTGAAATATCTTCCTAAGGTGATCCTTTTCCTTCACCACTTACTAAGATGTTCACTTGCCCCTTACCTTCAATCAAATCTCCCAAATCGGGCCCTACCACTGTTGTACTTTGGAGGGTGACTTGCATATCCATAAAACAACCGATAACACTGGTCAACATAATTTTTTTTCCTAATCTCTGGTTTGTTTTCTCCATTTATAGCAACAAAAATATATTCATGGTCCTACTTAAGGGCATTTTGGACCTGATAGACTCCCTTTAAAGGGGTTTCTCCAGTCTGTAAAAATATGCAAATGCTTTACATACTGTAAGATTAGTCACTTACTAATGTACTCTGTCTCTGTAAGCCAGTCTCACTTGCAGTCACATGACAATGGTCCTGGCGTTTACCACTTGCTTGTGGAAAATATCTGCGTTACTACGCAAGGGGCGGAGCTAAGTGGCACGATGGGGCAGGGTGTGATTTTGCTGAAGCTCTGCAACTCTTTCAGCTAAAATGGAGGGCAAGTGAGTAAAACATATATCAGTGACATGTATTAAATGGATGTCGTATGTGGGTGAGGTGCTGTTTGCATGTAGTATGTGAGTGACATGAGGTGTTTATGTACTATATGAGTAAATTGTGAGTGTCATACATATAGTATGAGTGGCATGTGCTGTATACTAGTAGTATGTGATATCTGCTATATGCAAGTACTATGTGAGTGACATGCATATAGTATGTGAGTGGCACGTGCTATATGCATGTAACATGTAAATAATATGTAAATGACTTGTGTATGTGGAATATGTGTGTCATGTATGCCTCTAATATGTTAGCGGTATGCATGTGATGCATGCATTTACTGTACATATATTAAACACGCATGAGAGAATTTATTAAGACCGGTGTTTTCTAGGCCAGTCGTAATCAACTCTCCTGCTGGCATGAGATGCATCAGAATTATGGAGAGGCTTTGACTCTGGCCTCTTAATAATCCTGAAGCATCTTGAGAGGTCCGGTGTGCCATCCCAGTCAACTACTGATGTAGATTTCAGCTATAACTTATGCCAGTTTTCTCATGTGAGTTATAGGAATTCTGATGATTCAAGGCATCCATGTTCTTGGCCTTGATCCCCATCTCGCTCCACCCACTGACTTAAAAAGTGGTGAGCGGGGTAGAAAAGGGACAAAGTGAGGCATCTTTGCTGCATTTTGGGAGCATGTGCCAAAGATGCACCACTTCTACACCAGTTTTCTGGAGACCAGTAAAATTCCCTGCACAGTCAGTTAGCAAGTCCTTGTTGATCGCGTGTCAATTTTGTGTACAGCCTGTATGTGGCATGTATTGTGCAAGTGTTGTGTATACATCATGGTTCTAGTGTGTCAGTGGCATGTATGTGTCATATAAATATGTATTAGAAATTTGAGTAGCTTTATTATTGTTGAAGGGAGGGGGCCCAGACAAACTTCTTGTACAGGAGCCCTTTGTCTGCCCCTGCATTGTACTCACATATCCTGTGCAGCATGACAGATGTGTACCTCATTGTCTGATGTCAGTTTGATAACCTACCTAACAAAGGGAGCGATTTTGTACCAGACTGCCTGACTATATGAAGCTGCTCCCTCCCCCCGATGACTAATTAAGGTAAATTTGTATACGCCAGGTATTAAAAACTTATATCTTCACTTTTCCACAACAGAAATCTTAATGAGGGCCACCATAGCCAAGGTCATCACTTGATGCTGTAAATACTAGGGCTAACAGGTTCCCTTTAAGAAACCAGTTTTACTTCTACATTATTTTAATTAGCCAAGTCGATATTTTGATCTTATATAAAATGTTTTGATTACAAAAAGATTATATTTATCACACTTTGATTCGTTCTGACAAATTGTGGAAGGATCTAAGTGTTTATCACACATGTTTTTATCTTAATACTTTTCTCCATCTTGTTAACTGCACCGCAGCAAACAGCAAATCCTTTTTTTTTCTTTATAAGCAACATTTTAAATTTGCTATTGTCAGATGCCTGTGGTTACGCTCTATTGCACATTTAGCAAAACAAGTCTAATTACCCCATGATGATGTGCTTGTCATTAATCTTACTATTGAAAGTGATCAGAATCCTGCAAAGATATAATTATTCTGATTATTATTGTTTATTTACACAATGTCTGCTTATTCAATCGGGCATGGAGTTTCAGGAGACACATTGAAACACAGTTCCAATTATGTAGAAAACCCTGGAGATCAAATGATTCTTTCAAGATGCATAGAATATTCTACAACGGATAAGTTCAGCTTCCACTTCAATGCTAACATTTGGAACATAAAATAGACTGGTATTGATATTTTTCTGTCTAGATTATGATAAAACAATTTGTCAGCTGCAACAGAGATCTCACAATGTGTTATATGTGGTTTTAAGGAGAACCTGTCGTGTGGGCCACTAAACTAACGATCCTTATGGACCAGCCTAGTATCCCAACTAGACTAATACTATGGATGTCATTAGATGAGTCTGATTTAAGTCATCAGACTCATCTGTAAGAAATTATAAAGGACCGGTTGGTGGCGGTGGTCTAGTGGCCACTAAACTACCAATCCTTGTGGACCAACCTAGTATCCCAACTATTCTCATACTATGGCTGCCATTAGATGAGTTTGATTTAAGTCATCAGACTCATCTATAAGAAATTATAAAGGATCGGTTGGCGGTGGTGGGTCTAGTGGCCATTAAATTAAAAATCCTTATAGACCAGCCTAGTATCCCAACTATTCTCATACTATGGCTGCCATTAGATGAGTCTGATATAAGTCATTGGACTGATCTCTAAGAAATTATAAAGGACCAGTTGGTGGTTTAGTGTTCCAAATGCAAGTGACAGGTTTATTCACCCACACATAACAGATAAGGAATAATAAGTAGAGTGACACTTGAAAACATTATATATATAGATTAGCGCACAGTATCAGATGTCAAAAGTACATCAACATAAGTTCTGTGCAGAATCTGTTAATAAACCTTAGCACAGCAATCATTAATGTATATTTTTGTGAAAGGTGAGCCCAAACTACTGAACATGATTCCATTCACACACAGCATTATGCAATGTATATGAATGAAATATTAGGATTGACAAATTTAATCCATGCAGACAGGTTTTAATTAGAAAAGACCATTAATGAATGTGAGGTCTATTATGTAAAATGGCACATTGAGCAGACGTGATTAGACCTGATTGTGGTGACATTTAAGCAAAATATGAATAAATCAGAAAGGATTATTTTAAATTTGAGCTTTTTTAAAAGTCGAACTTTCTGCACCCCGTCTGGAAACCAATATGTAGTTCAATGTGTTCTGCTAACTTTATTAATTCAGTGTATTTTATGTTCAGTGATCCTGTTATGCACTGAATAATGGAATTTATTTTGATGCAAATGGATATTACCTCTTTATTCCCTTGCCACTGCGGGCATTTTTCGATTTTAGTTTTTTACTTACCCCCTTCCAAAGACCATAACTTTTTTATTTTATAGTGGTCAATTATACCATTTTGGGGAATTGTTATTCAAATTTTTATCAGAGGCAAAACAGTGAAAAAATGTCGGTTTAGCACTTTTGACTTTTTTCCCCGCTATGTCGTACGTTAAGTATGGGAAAAATATTTTTAGACTTGATGTTTTCAGACACAGGGATACTTAATTATGTAGGTGTTTCACAGTATTTATGTACTTTTATATGTGTTCTAGGGAAAGGGGGGTAGTTTGAATTTTTAATACTTTTAAACATGTGGAGAACATACAAACTCCTTGCAGATGGTTTTTTGCCTTTGGTGGGATTTGAACACCAGGACTCCAGCGCTGCAAGGCTGCAGTGCTAACCGCTGAGCCACCATGTGGCCCCTTACAATTCCTTATTTCTGTCTATTTATTGGGGTTCCTGGGATCTTATTTACTTTCTTGATGGCATTTATTCCAGAACCCATAGACCCATAGAGCCCAAAAACAACAGCCACTCAACTCCTTCTCTGGCAACTTTAGCTATCTTTGTATTACATGGATGATATTCATCTGCCTGAGCACAATGGTTATAGCACATTTACCTGCAGCAGTCCCCGGCTGGTCTTTAATGAGACAACGCCTTTAATTTATTTATTTTATTTTTTACAATGATGAATGGTACAATCATACTGTATATGTTTTAGCTGTTTCAGGTTTTGTCTGAGCGAACTTCATTTGTTTTCCTCATTGAGTCAGGCTGTACATTGCATGCCCGGGCTGGACAGGATGCATCCACACTCCTATTTACTTCAGATATAGCTGAGGTAAAGCATTTGGCTATCTCCAGACCTCACTTTGAGTGAAGGAGAGAGCAAATGCATCCTGTCCAGCACAAGGCAGGCTGACTTCAAAATGAAGGGAGAAGGAAGAGCAATCCCTGTTTTCAGCTATTTATTCTTTATCCTATGGACAGAGGAGAAATATTCTTTGTGGCATAACCCCGTTAATATTATGGATTTTATCTTTTCATATATGAACATATTGTGCTATAGAGTAGATATATGTGACCTTGACTGGTTCAGCAATGTCTGCAATACACACGTATTTCAGCATTTCTCAATTACCCATCTATATAATGACTACTGGCAGCACTTGATGACTTCCATTTAAAGATACATTTTCTGTACTGTAATTTTCTGTCATATTGCAGAATATTGTTCACAGAAATCCCCATTACACAATTTTAACTGACAAATCAGATTAAATAATGTTATATTTCATATATCACTACATGTGAAATGTTGGTGCAATTTACATATGAGTGACAGACGAGGTAGAATAACATGTTGAAATCTCACACACAATGAACCATGACAATTCTAATTCTAATTCTGACTTACATGTAGACCCATATGCATCATTCAGACAAGTACTGCTGAAAATAATTATATATGTCCCAATGGTGCAAGCTAATATCCTAGACAGGTATCCATGAGCTGTCTAACATTAAAAACAAAGTCAGAAATGACATTAATGATATTACTCCATTACTAAAGTATGTTATATTTAGAATTTTTTTTCAACAATAAATGTCTCAAATTAAAGTGACCTTGAAAAAAGACATACAAATAAAATCCTAAAATACAATACCATCAACCATGAAAGATTCTGTAGCTCCAAAGCCACATAAACTACAACGTGCACCAACCAGGTTGCTACTTTTATTTTTCAATCAACTTCAACTAGAATCTGATTGGTTCCTATGGACAACCATTCTCTCCCAATGTACTGTATTTCCAGCAAATGCAACTCCACTCCACACCATCTTCCCTAGGAGTCTACCTTAAAGTGACGGTTCACATTAAAAATTTCACAATAAATGTATAGTAAGAAATTAAGATGCCTCGTGCCTTCCTTTTTAATCTTTCTGGTGCAGTTACTCCAATTCCCAGTACCATCTTATATTTTCAATAAATGACCACCAGCGTTTCAGACATCTCAGAGTATTTTGGAAGTTCTCAAACAATCCCCCATACTCTTGGCTGGCCCATCCAAGAGTAGGACTGCCATTGACTACCAAAGCAGAGAGTACAGAGAATAGTCAGAAGCTGGAGGCCAATGTACGCAAATTAAGAGTCAGAATTAGGAATCAGAAGAATCATTCCAGGAAAATGACAGTAAAAAGGAAAGTATGCATTATGCATTTGCTATGAAATTTTTATATTCTGAACCTAGAAGGGCGGGTGGTGGAATAACTGTAGTTTGTAAATAGCTGTTCTTGATGCCAGTCCAGGAGAGAAGCTGGCAGCAAGATAAAATTGGTTACATTAAAATGATACTCTATAACATTGTCACAAAGATTGAAATCTCTGACCCCATCAACTAAAACTTGTACAAAAAGCTGTGTAGGTACATTTTTTTTAATGGGGAGAAGCCCCAAGGTAACCAGACTGCGCGTTCTCCTCCTCATCAGGGACAGAGGTAAGAACAAACATTCAAGACTGAGCAGAACGGTGCGCTAACATCTTCTCTTCACTGCTTGAAGTTGATAAGGAGAAGGCGCCTGATCACTGATATAACATACTACAAGACATATGTATTACAGGGTATTATATCATTGTGACAGGGGTTACTAGGCAACTTATTAGGCATTTCCTCTGCCATTGTTAGCCCCACAAATGCTATAGTAACCCATCACACACTCCCTAACAGAGGATGCACCAGTGGCGTAACTAGGAATGGCGGGGCCCCGTGGTGAACTTTTGACATGGGGCCCCCCCGACACCAAAGATCTCGACCGAGTCCCTCCTACGCATTCCTGCGCGCTCTATTATGTCCCATAGTGTCCCCTGCACACAGTATTATGTCCCTTAGTGGCCCCTGCACACAGTATTATGCCCAATAGTGGCCCCTGCACATAGTATTATGTCCCATAGTGTCCCCTGCACACAGTATTATGTCCCTTAGTGGCCCCTACAGGACTAAATACTGTCACCGCTGACCGCTATACCAGGACAAATTGTGGATAAAAAAAAATCTGGTCCTGTGCATTACAATTTAGTAACTCCATGTGCCTCATATTAATAGAAGTTAACCCTATCATCTCCCTCACATTAACCCCTGTTTGCCTCACCATTAGAGTTACTGATATGTGAGAGACATGGAGGTAATAATAAAGTATCTTCATTACTATTACCCCCAAATGTCTCACATATCAGTAACTCTTATGGTGAGGCAAACAGGGGTTAATGTGAGGGAGATGATGGGGTTAACTGCTATTACTATGAGGCACATGGAGTTACTAAAACACAAGTAATCCCCCCATATGCCTGACATTAATAAGTAACCCCAGTACGTACCTGTGTAGCTTCAGTTTCATTTTCCTAGAGCAGCTTCTTCCTCTTCTCTTCTGTGCAGGACGGCAGGGATAAGCCCCGCCTCCTCCTCTCATTGGTGGGCAGAGGACAGCAGAGAAAGGGAGGGGGGAGAGAGGGAGAGCGTCCTGCAGCGCTGACAGGAGCCAGACCTGAAGCTCCTGTGTCTCCGTTGCTGCAGCTTCGGGGCCCCCTGTTGGTGGAAAGTATTCCACCAACAGGGGGCCCCGATCATTATACTCGGGGGTCCGAAAAGACCTCCGAGTATAATGATAGCAGCTGTCACCGGGCCCCTAATGTCCCGGGCCCTGTGGCAGCTGCTACCGCTGCTATGGTGGTAGTTACGCCACTGGGATGCACATACATATACCATAGGCGCCTTCTGTTGTTATTAACCATATCATCTAAAGGACTAAATACCTGCGACTGGAGTAATATAGGAATAGAAGTCGTTTGTCAGTCAGTTGGGCACCTGCTGCAGTCACCCTGATGAAACTCCTGTGCCAGCAAGAACCGTACTAAGTATCTGTTACAGATGATATTCTGTATATATGTATCATTTGCCTGCCAAATGATTGTAGTGTGACAGTTCTAAAGATTTATCATATATACATATGTCATTTTACAGTACTGTTCATGCATAAACATGTTTTTAAACAGTGGTTGTTCAAGAATTTGACAAAACTATGGAGAGGTCTGGCGTAGATATAACATTTAAAAAAAAAAACAGACTAACCTGTCCCCTGCAGTCCATTGTCCACTAATGCAGTCAATTTGTCATACATTGTGTCTTGGTCATCGGAATTCTTGAGCCCCACATGACCACTAAAATCAATCAGCATCCTCAGTGGTTGCTGGAGTGAGACCGATGACATCACTGTTCCCTCTACAATGACTTCTGAGGTCACTGATTGGCCTCAGTGGTCATGTGGAATGCAGGGCTTCCAAATACCAAAGTTGTGGTGGCGGAAAATAGATAACCAGGAACAGGCGAGTATTTTTATTTTTGTTATGTTACATCTGCCCCAGGTCCCTCATAATTTGTTTATTGTTATGGCCTCACGACCCCACGTGTTAAAAACGCCACGGTAAAAAATGTGTTGCTTATACAGTACCTACAGAAACACAGGTAGTTTCTTTATAGGTATAACTGAAGCAGAAAGTTCGCAGAGAAAACCTCAGCAGAGTTTCTGACAAAAGCGCTGCAGGAAAAAACATGATATATTGCGGTTTTTCCTGCAGCGCTTTTTTGCTGCGGCCCGCTACATAGGGCCATAGACTAAAGGCTATATATTTTGCCTCAAGTGCCATTTGTCACGTGAATCTTTTAATACTCAAGAGTGGCATTTCTACAATTCAGCACTCTTGAAGGGAAAATTCATTTCCTTCCTTTTCTTTAGAACAGCAAAAATGCCCAGTCTCCACACAGAAGGGAACATTCATATGTCCCGCACAACAGGGGAAGTCTGCTGGTTAGCTGAAGTATTTAAGGTTTATATGAGGTCGTAAATGGGACTTAATTATCAGACATTATAGGTATACTTATTCAAAAGTCCTAGGATCACAGATGCAGTAAAACAAGCCATGGGTGAAGTGAACAATAGGGGATTTAAGTTAGTGCTGATTTTCGATCTCACTTATAAATGTGCCAATATTTCATTTTGCTCATTCTGCAATAAACTAAAGAGAATCTAATTTTTTAACTCAGTGGAGCTGCATAGTAACTCTTGGAGATTTGTTGTGCCTCATTACTTTTAATTTGGAAATAGTGCAGTGTTTCCAAAGAATCATAAAACAACTAAAACAAATGCTGTGTAATTAATACCAAACAGGATTTCTCAACTATGAACCTCAAGAACCTCAAACAGGTAACGTGTCTGTGAATTTCATGGGGATATTAAGATGAATTCATAGATTTAATACAGCAATTATCCTACCAATTCCCAAATTGACAATCCTGATGATATATTTAGGCTGGAGCTGATTTTTCTAAATATTAGAGATGCTCATGAAAATTTGTTTGGGAAGCTTATAGGAAGAGATATAGGAAGTCTGCCAGTATAATAATAGACTAGACAACCAGAAACTCATACAGTCCTATGAAAAAGTTTGGGCACCCCTAATAATCTTAATCATTTTTAGTTCTAAATATTTTGGTGTTTGCAACAGCCATTTCAGTTTGATATATCTAATAACTGATGGACACAGTAATATTTCAGGATTGAAATGAGGTTTATTGTACTAACAGAAAATGCGCAATATGCATTAAACCAAAATTTGACCAGTGCAAAAGTATGGGCACCTCAACAGAAAAGTGACATTAATATTTAGAAGATCCTCCTTTTGCAAAGATAACAGTCTCTAGTCGCTTCCTGTAGCTTTTAATCAGTTCCTGGATCCTGGATGAAGGGATTTTGGACCATTCCTCTTTACAAAACAATTCAAGTTCAGTTAAGTTTGATGGTCGCCGAACATGGACAGCCCGCTCTCAAATGATCTGAAAACAAAAATTGTTCAACATAGTTGTTCAGGGGAAGGATACAAAAAGTTGTTTCAGAGATTTAACCTGTCAGTTTCCACTGTGAGGAACATAGCAAGGAAATGGAAGATCACAAGGGCAGTTCTTGTTAAGCCCAGAAGTGGCAGGCCAAGAAAAATATCAGAAAGGCAGAGAAGAAGAATGGTGAGAACAGTCAAGGACAATCCACCGACCACCTACAAAGAGCTGCAGCATCATCTTGCTGCAGATGGTGTCACTGTACATCGGTCAACAATACAGTGCACTTTGCACAAGGAGAAGCTGTATGGGAGAGTGATGAGAAAGAAGCCGTTTCTGCAAGCACACAACAAACAGAGTCGCCTGAGGTATGCAAAAGCACATTTGGACAAGCCAGCTTCATTTTGGAAGAAGGTCTTGTGGACTGATGAAACAAAGATTGAGTTGTTTGGTTATACAAAAAGGCGTTATGCATGGCGTCCAAAAAAACAGCATTCCAAGAAAAACACTTGCTACCCACTGTAAAATTTGGTGGAGGTTCCATCATGCTTTGGGGTTGTGTGGCCAATGCTGGCACCAGGAATCTTTTTAAAGTTGAGGGTCGCATGGATTCCACTCAGTATCAGCAGATTCTTGAGAATAACGTTCAAGAATCAGTGACGAAGTTGAAGTTACACCGGGGATGGATATGTCAGCAAGACAATAATCCAAAACACCGCTCCAAATTGACTCAGGTATTCATGCAGAGGAACAATTACAATGTTCTGGAATGGTCATCCCAGTCCCCAGACCTGAATATCATTGAATATCTGTGGGATGATTTGAAGCGGGCTGTCCATGCTCGGCGACCATCAAACTTAACTGAACTTGAATTGTTTTATAAAGAGTAATGGTCCAAAATACCTTCATCCAGGATCCAGGAACTGATTAAAAGCTACAGGAAGCGACTAGAGGCTATCTTTGCAAAAGGAGGATCTACTAAATATTAATGTCTGTTGAGGTGCCCATACTTTTGCACTGGTCAAATTTTGGTTTAATGCATATTGCACATTTTCTGTTAGTACAATAAACCTCATTTCAATCCTGAAATATTACTGTGTCCATCAGTTATTAGATATATCAAACTGAAATGGCTGTTGCAAACACCAAAATGTTTAGAACTAAAAATGATTAAGATTATTAGGGGTGCCCAAACTTTTTCATAGGACTGTAGCTGGCAAAATTTGAAAACTTTTTCTAGCAACACTTTGGGACATGGATTGCCATGGGGTGGGAATTTAGGGGATGTGGCTTTTCATGGTGCAGAATTTGTCATAAAATATATTTTTTTCCAAAGCAAATTCGAATAGCAAACTGGAGTTTAATCTGGAAGTGCAAACTGGAATACCAAACTGGAAATCAAACTGGAATAGCAAACTGGAATAGCAAATTGGAATAGAAATTTAGAATAGTAAACAGGAATAGCAAACTGGAATACCAATCTGGATTTCAAACTGAAATACCAAACTGGAATAGCACACTGGAATAGCACACCAGTTCAAACTGGAATACCAACCTGGAATAGCAAACTGGAATAGTAAAGTGGAATAGCTAATTTGAATAGCAAACTGGAGTTTAAACTGGAATACCAAACTGGAAGAGCAAACTAGAGTTCAAACTGGAAGAGCATACTGGAATAGCAAACTGGAATAGTAAAGTGGAATAGTTAATTTGAATAGGAAACGGGAGTTTAAACTGGAATACCAAACCGGAAGAACAAACTGGAATACCAAACCGGAAAAACAAACCAGAATAGCAAACAGGAATAACAAACCGGAATAGCAAACTGGAATACCAATCTGGATTTCAAACTGGAATAACAAACTGGAAGAGCAAACTGGAGTTCAAACTGGAATAGCACACTGGAATAGCACACTGGAATAGCACGCTGGAGTTCAAACTGGAATAGAAAACTGGAATACCAACCTTGAAGAGCAAACTGGAATAGCAAAATAGAATACTAAACTGGAGTTCAAACTGGAATAGCAAAGTAGAGTTCAAACTGGAATTGCAAACTGAAATAAACTGGAATACCAATTTGGATGTCAAACTGGAATAACAAATTGGAGTTCAAACTGGAATAGCAAACTGGAATAGCACACTGGAATATCAAACTGGAGTGAAAACTGGAATAGTAAACTGGAATAGAAAACTGGAATACTAGCCTGGAAGAGCAAACTGGAATACCAAATTAGAATACTAAACTGGAGTTTAGGCTAGAGTACAAAACTGAAATAGAAAACTGGAATAGCAAACTGGAAAAGTTAACTGGAATAGTTAACTGGAATAGCAAACTGGAATAGCAAAGTGGAGTTCAAACTGGAATAGAAAACTGGAATAGCAAACTGGAATAGCAAACTGGAGTTCAAACTGGAATAGCAAACGAGTTCAAACTGGAATAGAAAACTGGAATATCAAACTGGAATAGCAAACTGAAGTTCAAACTGGAATACCAAACTGGAATAGCAAACTGTAGTTCAAACTGGAATAGCAAACTGGAATAGCAAACTGGAATACCAATCTGGAGTTCAAACTGGAATACCAAACTGGAATACCACTCCAAAATACCAAACTGGAATAGCAAACTATAAGAGCAAACTGGAATAGTAAACTGGAATAGCAAATTAGAATAGTAAACTGGAATACCACTCCAAAATACCAAACTGGAATAGCAAACTGGAATAGCAAATTAGAATAGCAAACTGGAATACCAAACTGAACAAACAAACTAGAATAACAAACTGGAGCTCAAACTGGAATAGCAAACTTGAATATCAAGTGTCAGTGTGCTATTCCAGTTTGAACTTCAGTTTGGTATTCCAGTTTGCTATTCCAGTTTGAACTCCAGTTTGCCAGTATATGGAATTCAGGTGCTCAGAAAAGGCATCTCACCGCCATATTCATATAGAAGGAATTTTCCGGCACTCAATTGAATAATGAAAATTCACGTATTTATTGAAAGCATCCAAAAATAAATGTTCCAGTCAAAATATGACCTTCATCAGTACAAAGGATGCAGAGAAAGGTGCGCTTCTGGGTGTATAGGGAGAGTCCAGTCAAACACCCAGTTTGAACTCCAGTTTGTTATTCCAGATTGATATTCCAGTTTGGCATTCCATTTTAGTATTGCAGTTTGAACTCCAGTTTGATATACCAGTTTGAACTCTAGTTTGAAATTCCAGTTTTCTATTCCAGTTTGGTAGTTTAGATTGGTATTCCAGTTTGAACTCCAGTTTGCTATTTCAGTTTGCTATTCCAGTTTGCTATTACAGTATGCTATTCCAATGTGCTATTCCATTTTGATCTTCAATTTGCTATTCCAGTTTGATACTCAAGGTTGAACTCCAGTTTGCTATTCCAGATTGATATTTCAGTTTACTATTTGGGGTTGTGTACCATGGTTCTGGTCAGCGGGAGGTATGTCCCAGATTGAACTCATCTGTGTCCAGAGAGGATGCAGATGAGTTGAATACAGTGGTGAAGGAGGAGCAGACAGCTCCTGGCTCATCACTGTGTCTCTGCATGTTAGGTCATGTCCAGAACTACCTCCTGGTAGGTATGATATCACAGAAACAGACAGGGACTCTCCGAGGAGGGCGAAGTCTCTCCGTTACAGCTCTGTGCTCTATTGAGGAAGCAGGAGTGTGGCACATGTAGATGGAAAACAGAAAGCAGTGAGGACTGGATGATGGAAAGGGAGTGATACAATTATTTTACATGGGACTGCATGTTGGAGGAAGCTGAGGGCAGGGAGTAATGTATTTACGAGGGACTGAATGTTGGAGGAGGCTGGAGGGTACCAGTATGCATGTTTGGGAGTCCCTGGGGTGCTAAATGTATGTGAGGAACTGTTGGTGGTCCCTTGGGTACTTCCATCTGTGCGCATGTGGCAGAGGGTCTGATTGGTGCCGCCGTGTGGTGTGTGGGTCACAGGGGTACTACCTCCATGTAAGTGGAGGTTTCTTGCTGGTTGTGGACCCTGGGTGCTGCTACTGTATTTAATGGGTCTGGCCCTGGGGTCTTTCTACCTATGTGTTGGGAGGAGGGGGGCTGCCTCCGGTGTGCTTTGTGGGTGGGAGGGGGCCTCCAGTCCCTGGGGCACTGCCCCCTGTGTGTTTGAGGAAGACCATTCCATGGGGAGCTGCCACCTCTATGCTGCTGTGATCTGGACCTTGGTGGGCTGCTGCTTATGTTCTGTGCGGGTCTTATTCTTAGACATAGACCCTGTGCTGACTTTCATAGAAAGCTTTGAGACCATGAACCTACCTGCAGCAACTCCATTCTAGTCAAGTCAGTAGTGAGACAGATGGAGGGGACATTAAGTTGGGGGCAGATGAAGAAGGAAATTATACTGGGGGAAGATGGAGGGGGCATTAAACTGGGGGCAACTAGAGGGGGACATTAAACCCGGGAGGCAGCTGGAGAAGAACATTAAAATGGAGGCAACTGTTAATCTGTGAATGCACCAGGAGAAAGACTTTACACTGTGGGATCAATTTGAGGAGAACATTATAATGTGGGGGCATATATTATTAGGGTTATTGTGTGGGGAGCTCAAAGAGAAATGGATTGGAATGGGCAAAGTTAATGTAGAAATGGGAGGAACTACGTTTTCCACACCGCATATTTTGACCCTCTTTCTGTCCTTTGAAAGTTGGGAGATATGCCTATAGTGTAAGGCATAGGTATAACTACAATGAGCTGCACCAAATTAAATAAAATATTGGGTGTTCACTTACATAAAACAGTTTTAAAAGGTAAATTGGCAGATTAAAAAATTAAAGGTACAGTGGGACATAAGCTCCTGTCACCGTGAGTTCCACCTCCATTCAACAGGCAGCAGGCCACATTGCTATGAGAAGCAAGGTATAAAAGGGGATATGTGCACAAAAGCTCCATGTCATCTGTACACCAACCCCTAGCTCCAGGAATGTCCCAAACTCAGGTAATAACAGAACAGTCCCAATTAGCAAGTATGGAAACTGAACTAAAATGGGGGCAATCAGGAGCATTATACTGTTGGTGGAGGCACTAAAGAGCTTTACACCGTGGGTGGTTGCATTAAGTAGCATTACACCGTGGGGGGTACTAATGGGGCATTAGTGCCCACACACAGTATAATTCTCCATTATTGTGCCTCCTCACAGTATGCTCCTTATTAGCCACCAACCCCAACAGTATAATTGCTAATTAGTGCCATCGCATATAATTAACATTATCAGCCAGAAATCTTCATCTCCAGCCCACTGCTCCCAAGCTCTGAAACCTTACACTAAACAGGAACAGGGATTGGCAAGCGTCCCTGCAGCCTGTGCAACATGTAAAGGCATCAGGGATGATTACCAATCTCTACTGCACAAGGGATCAGGGCTTGGGAACAGTGGGTGACACATAAAGATTTCTGATAGTTCTGTCAGTTATCTTCTGTTTGTTAGGAAATTGCTTAAATAGCAAATCATTTATCTTTCGGTAATTGCATAAGTAGCAATTCCATAACAGAGGGGAGGATAGGTGCATTGGCATGGAAAGGCTTGGCTTATATGCTAAAAATGCTAAAATTGCACAGTATAAGACAATAGTACCAATATTGCTCTAAATTTAGCAAGAATAGAGTACAGCAAACTGGTAACTGCACTGAATTTATCACAGTGGCTCATTTTGTATGATTAAAAGAGCACAACTGGTAGACATGTTAGGTACTTTACTATTTTTTTTGTCACCTCTTGTCTCTTCTCTTGTCACCCAAACAATTTTGTGTTTTCAATGAAATGAATAGAAAATATAGTCAAGACATTGACAAGGATAGAAATAATGATTTTTATTTGAAATAATAATTTTCTCCTTCAAACTTTGCTTTCGTCAAAGAATGCTCCATTTGCAGCAATTCCTGCATTGCAGACCTTTGGCATTCTAGCTGTTAATTTGCTGAGATAATATGTAGAAATGTCACCCCATGCTTCCAGAAGCCCCTCCCACAAGTTGGATTGGCTTGATGGGCACTTTTTGCGTACTATATATATGGTCAAGCTGCTCCCATAACAGCTCAATGGGGTTGAGATCTGGTGACTGCGCTGGCCACTCCATTACAGATAGAATACCAGCTGCCTGCTTCTTCCCTAAATAGTTCTTGTATAATTTGGAGGTGTACTTTGCATCATTGTCCTGTTGTAGGATGGAACTGGCTCCAATCAATTGATGTCCACAGGGTATGGCATGGTGTTGCAAAATGGAGTGATAGCTTTCCTTATTCAAAATCCCTTTTACCTTGTACAAATCTCCCACTTTACCAGCACCAAAGCAACCCCAGACCATCACATTACCTCCACCATGCTTCACGGATGGCATCAGGCACTCTATGAGCATCTTTTCAGTTGTTTTGTGTCTCACAAATGTTGTTCTGTTTGATCCAAACACCTCAAACTTCGATTTGTCTGTCCATATCACTCTTTTCCAATCTTCCTCTGTCCAATGTCTGTGTTCTTTTGCCCAGATATGGATTTTTCTTAGCCATTCTGCCCTGAAGGCCAGCATCCATGAGTCAGCTCTTCAACATAGATGTTGACACTGGCGTTTTGTGGGTACTATTTAATTAAGCTGCCAGTTAAGGACCTGTGAGGCATCGATTTCTCAAACTAGAGACTCTAATGTACTTGTCTTGTTGCTCAGTTGTGTAGCGTGGCCTTATTCTGGTTACAGCCTGTTTGTGCTGTCCTCTGAAGGGAGTAGTATACACTGTTGTAGGAAATCTTCAGTTTCTTGGCAATTTCTTGCATGGAATAGCCTCCATTTCTAAGAACAAGGATAGATTGTCGAGTTTCACATGAAAGTTCTCTTTTTCTGTCCATTTTGAGAGTTTAATGGAACCAACAAATGTAATGCTCTAGATTCTCAACTAGCTCAAAGGAAGGTCAGTTTTATAGCTTCTCTAACCAGCAAAACTATTTTCAGCAGTGTTAACATACTTGCACAAGAGTTTTCAAGGTTTTTTTTTTTAAACATCCATTAGCCTTCTTACACAGTTAGCAAACACAATGTATCATTAGAACACTGGAGTGATGGTTGCTGGAAATGAGCCTCTATACACCTCAGCGGATATCGTATTAAAAAACAGACGTTTGCAGCTAGAATAGTCATTTACCACATTCGCAATGTATAGAGTGTATTTCTGATTCATTTAATGTTATCTTCATTGAAAAAAACTGTGCTTTTCTTTCAAAAATAAGGACATTTCTAATTGACACTAAACTTTTGAACTGTAGTGTACTTTAAATCAATATATTGCACACACCATTAGTAAATCTGGTGCATTTTATGACTTCTCTAAGCCACAACACTTTATCCAGACTCTTCTAAAAAGCACAGTTTTTGAAATAGGTGAGACACCACTTTTTGATGCAATATTTGTCAGTATTCTTGTGCATTTTGTTTAGCAAATCTTTCAAAATTCATTGTTGTTTCAACCATAAATATATTGTAAAAGGTCTATTTTCACTCTCTGCCTCAAATAACAAAAGGTGAGAAGCAAATCCAAAAAATAAGGAGAATTGAATACAAACTTTGGCATTTCAGTCCTCATGCACATGGCCGCAATTTTATCCACAATTACGGACACATGCATTTTAATGGGCCCACACACACAACCATAGTTTTCGCGACTGTGTGTCTAGTAGGCATTTAAGAGCTGTAAATGCTGGAGCAAGTCCTATACCTTTCCTAATTTGCGGCTCAGCCTATTCAATACAATCTGGGTGTCATCCATGCCACTTTCACTGACTGCAAGGAAACCTAAGGTATAGTATCAGCAATTTAATAATTGATGGTTAAAGCTCCTAAGCTCAGTAGGGGATACTTAAAAAATGAAACTATTTCAAATATTTCCTCACATGTAAAACCAGCTGTACTATTATATCTAAATATCAGATAAATGAAAATGCTTGAATGGTCATTTTTTGCTGCTTCATCTCCTAAAAAATTTAATAAAATTGCTAGAACATCATACATTCCCTCAAATTACTTGCAGTGCAAAGAACATTCCTTACACAGCTCTGTACAAAGACATATGAAAACATTACAAGTGTCAGAATAAGAAGATGAATAGAATTTTTTTTAAAGTCTTATATTGTTTTAAAGGTATTCAAAATAAAACTGTATAAACTTGATATTTCTATATTGTACTGACCCACAGAATAAAGATAGCATGTCTTTTTAGCACAGCAAAAATGAAGCCTATAAGAATATAGTACAACTGCATTTTTTCCATTACCATTCCATTTTGAATTTTTTCTAGCATTGTCGTAAAATATCTTACAAAATATGAAATGGTTCCATTCCAGTAAGTACAATTTATTCTGTGGGAAAAAAAAACCCTCACACAGCTTTATGAACAGAAAAGTAAAAGAGTTTTTGGAAGGCAGGGAGTAAAAAATGAAAATGTCAAAAAGAAAATCAGCTGCAATAGGAAGGGGTTAAACAACTACAGTACATACCTTTGCCTGACTTGGCATCCATATATGAAACAAATGCAACGTAAATGCCTTATTTTATATACTGATTTGCCTTCTCAAGTCAGTAAATTGCCCCAAATTAATACAATAGTTATACAGCAGGAAAGTTATAGACCTAATTCTGTGCTCACATGGACATGGCAAGGAAGTAATGAGGGAGATATCGTTGGCCACAAACACTGTTTATGGTTAGCGTTACCGTATTTCCGGCGTATAAGATGACTTTTTAACCCCTGAAAATTTTCTCCAAAGTTGGGGGTCGTCTTATACGCCGGGTCTAGTCAGAGCGCATCCCTCTGGCCCTTGTATGCTATTACTGGAGGCGTCCTGAAAGCCTGGGGGGTGGCAAAAGGAGAGCATCGCTGTCCCAAGAAAAATACACCTCCTTCAACTGTCTGGCCTGCCCCTCCTTCCCTCCTGTGTCGCATCATTGTGAGATCTGAGAGGCAGGGAAGGAGGTGTGGTTTCAAGCTTGCTGAGAAAACCACGCCTCCTTCTCCTGTCTGGCCCGCCCCTCCTATCCGGTAAATACGGTATATGTTACAAAAACATGGGTTACTTTAGGCCTTTGACAAACTTTCATAGTCAAATCTCACACACCAAATTTGTCCAGCCACTACCGCTGCTACCTCGGTAGTTACGCCCATGAGTGCAGTGAAGCAGTTGCCGGCTATGACCCCAAGTGTAGTGTGTGGAGTTTTTCTATATATGGATCAGGGTTGTGACCCCACTACCTCACCCATTAACCACGAGACGCTGAGTGCTGTCTAGTTACACAATGACAAAGTAAGTGTGCTATGAAACATATAGACTGATCCATTTTTAACTATGCAGTTCCGCACAATACCAGCGCTGTACACTATGAAGGACAGGCTGTGGAAATCAGTATTCTTTTATCCCCCTTTTACTTACAGATACAGCATAATGGCTTTTCAACATCTACTTGACAAAATTGGACATTTATTGAATGTTGGATAACTTGAGGTTTAAGACTGCCAAACAGTTGTCAGAGAATTGAAGGTTTAATGTTATTCTGACATGAGGTTTGGAAGCAGACATTATTTTTACGCATTTAAAACAAAAAAGGAAATGAGTCTACGTCAATAATAAAAGCCGTGTGATCTTTCATGACCTTCTTGATCCTGCAGAATATCAATTTATGGATTGGTTATTGAGCTTAGACATTAAATGTTCAGTCTTTGCCAGGTGACATATGATGTAAAAGGAAAAAAGCTATATACAGTAGTGCTATATATATAGAATCTGTGACCTCTGTATAATGTAAATTACAAATAACAAGGATCTAGGGTGACCAAAAATACACACCAATTAAAAAAAAGGGGTGCCCTCCATAGAGACTGCCTCTATGGAAGTAGCGGCACCTACCATATGGGTTCCGCGAACTTGAGGTGTAACCTCCTTAGCCTGTAGAACGTAGGCAGGATTATTCTACATTCTCCTGATGAGTTATTTGTCGTAATGAAACGCGTAGAGACTAGAGATTAGAGACTAATGACTGTATGTAATGACGGTTAGCGGTTGTTAGTCATTGGTATAACTGCTAATCGATATGGTCAGGTACCCGTTTTAGCAGTCAGTCGGGCATATGTTATACTACATGTGGCTGCGAGTCAGGATTATTAGTGTATTCTCGTTCTGAATGTAACAGCTAGTGGTATGTCCGAGATATGCAATGTATCTTCCTGCCATCACAGTCAGCTACCAGACTATTCCTATACCACCTTAGCTGTTTTAGCATTTGGGGCATGAAACATTGAGGGGTTAAAGACATAAAATATCAGTGTGGACCAGTTAATATCAAACTGGGACTAATATATTGTTAGGATATATCGGCCCCTCTATCACTGCCCCATTACACCAACAGCTTGATACCTTTCCCTTATCTCTTAGGGCTATTTAGTACCAATACTTTTCAGCTATGTAGTGGCTAGGAATGGTGTTAGCTGTTCACTTTCCTATTTCTAATAGGGGCAACACATGGCCTTGCAGCCAAAAACTCTTTTAAATATCATTTATTAAAAGCTAAGTTTTATTTATCTCCTCCTGTGTATATTGTAGTTACAATGTATGCATACTTTAAGTCATATGTTCAGACCTGATGCTTTGCCGTTAACCTTTTGCTTTTATATCTACACATGTTCTTAGAAATATGGAATCACAAAAGTGCTAAAGAATTTTTAGAAGAAAAGGTTATTTGTGCAAAGTGTTGTTTTTTAAATTTTGTCCATGTGACTTCAGTATGGCCAAGTATCCTAGCATCTATCTATCTATCTATCTATCTATCTATCTATCTATCTATCTATCTATCATCTACCTATCTATCTATCATCCACCTGTCTATCTATCTATCTATCTATCTATCTATCTATCTATCATCTACCTGTCTATCTATCTATCTATCTATCTATCTATCTATCTATCTATCTATCATCTACCTGTCTATCTATCTAAATCAACCACTTTTGGCCAACAGGCCAACTACCACATAAAAGACAACAAAATTATAAAAAATATATAAATTTATTAGAAAGATACATAAATAAATCATAAATAAATTTTGAGGTAATAAATGCAACCAACATTGGATGCAATGACACACATAGTAATAGGCTTCTGTGAGGCAATATGCTTTCACATTTCAGTCAATACAATATTCAATGAAAAAGTTTTTTAGCCCCATGAAAATGGGTATCATTCCCTATATATAAATGTTTGAAGGTTATAGAACATTAGTGACTCTTACTAGAGAAACAGTGCATTTACACTTGATATTGTAGACATAAAAGAAGCATGTAAGCTGCAATGAACATTACCTGTATGTGTATCATGCATCAGAACGCGCGTTCTGATGCATGATACACATACAGGTAATGTATGTGTATGTATCTATCATCTACCTGTCTGTCTATCTATCATCTACCTGTCTATTTATCTATATATCTATCTATCATCTACCTGTCTATCTATCTATCTATCTATCTATCTATCTATCTATCTATCTATCATCTACCTGTCTGTCTATCTATCTATCTATCTATCTATCTATATATCATCTACCTGTCTATCTATCTATATATCTATCTATCATTTACATATCTATCTATCTATCTATCTATCATCTACCTGTCTATCTATCCATCTATCTATCTATCTATCTATCTATCTATCATCTACCTGTCTATCTATCTATCTATCTATCTATCTATCTATCATCTACCTGTCTATCTATCTATCTATCTATCTATCTATCTATCTATCATCTACCTGTATATCTATCTATATATCTATCTATCATCTACCTGTCTGTCTGTCTATCTATCTATCTATCTATCTATCTATCTATCTACCTGTCTATCTATCTATCTATCTATCTATCTATCTATCTATCTATCTACCTGTCTATATGTCTATCTATCTATCTATCTATCTATCTATCATCTACCTGTCTATCTATCTATCTATCTATCTATCTATCTATCATCTACCTGTCTATCTATCTATATATCTATCTATCATCTACCTGTCTATCTATATATCATCTACCTGTCTATCTATCTATCTATCTATCTATCTATCTATCAACTACCTGTCTATCTATCTATCTATCTATCTATCTATCTATATATCTATCATTTACATATCTATCTATCTATCTATCTATCTATCTATCTATCTATCATCTACCTGTCTATCTATCCATCTATCTATCTATCTATCTATCTATCTATCATCTACCTGTCTATCTATCTATATATCTATCTATCTATCATCTACCTGCCTATCTATCTATCATCTACCTGTCTATCTATCTATATATCTATCTATCTATCATCTACCTGTCTATCTATCGATTCATCACATGCTAATCGTTTTTCTCACTGCATCTTGAATTGCATCGTAATTGAATAAATGCATAACAATATTTACTATGGCTATTTAGTATCTATTGCCTAACATTATAAAGCTGATCTTTGAGGTATAGTCCTTATTCATTCTATGTTATACCCCTCCTATACTTCTGTACAGTCATGACCAAAAGTTTTGAGAATGATACAAATATAATTTTTTACAAAGTCTACTGCTTCAATTTACGCATATACTCCAGAATGTTATAAAGAGTGATCAGCTTAACAGAAATTACTTGCAAAGTCAATATTTGCCTAGAAAATGAAGTTCATCCCCCAAAACACATTTCAACATCATTGCAGCCCTGCCTTAAAAGGACCAGCTAACATCGTTTCAGTGATTGTTCGATTAACATAGGTGTGGGTGTTGATGAGGACAGGTCTGGAGATCAATCTGTCATGATTAAGTAAGAATGACACCACTGGACACTTTAAAAGGAGGCTGGTGCTTGTCATCATTGTTTCTCTTCTGTTAACCATGGTTATCTCTAAAGAAACACGTGCAGTCATCATTGCACTGCACAAAAATGGCCTAACAGGGAAGAGTATCGCAGCTAGAAAGATTGCACCTCAGTCAACAATCTATCGCATCATCAAGAATTTCAAGGAGAGAGGTTCCATTGTTGGCAAAAAGGCTCCAGGGCACCCAAGAAAGACCAGCAAGCGCCAGGACTATCTCTTAAAAGTGTTTCAGCTGCGGGATCGGGCTACCAGCAGTGCAGAGCTTGCTCAGGAATGGCAGCAGGCAGGTGTGAGTGCATTTACATGCACTGTGAGGCGGAGACTCTTGGAGCAAGGTCTGGTTTCAAGGAGGGCAGCAAAGAAGCCACTTCTCTCCAGAAAAAACATCAGGGACAGACTGATATTCTGCAAAAGGTACAGGGAGTGGACTGCTGAGGACTGGGGTAAAGTCATTTTCTCTGATGAATCCCCTTTTCGATTGTTTGGGACATCTGGAAAACAGCTTATTCGGAGAAGAGGAGGTGAGCGCTACTACCAGTCTTGTCTCATGCCAACTGTAAAGCATCCTGAAACCATTCATGTGTGGGGTTGCTTCTCAGCCAAGGGAATCGGCTCTCTCACAGTCTTGCCTAAAAACACAGCCATGAATAAAGAATGGTACCAGAATGTCCTCCAAGATCAACTTCTCCCAACCGTCCAAGAGCAGTTTGGCGATCAACAATGCCTTTTCCAGCATGATGGAGCACCTTGCCATAAAGCAAATGTGATAACTAAATGGCTCAGGGAACAAAACATAGAGATTTTGGGTCCATGGCCTGGAAACTCCCCAGATCTTAATCCCATTGAGAACTTGTGGTCAATCATCAACAGACGGTTGGACAAACAAAAACCTACAAATTCTGACAAAATGCAAGCATTGATTGTGCAAGAATGGACTGCTATCAGTCAGGATTTGGTCCAGAAGTTGATTGAGAGCATGCCAGGGAGAACTGCAGAGGTCCTGAAGAAGAAGGGTCAACACTGCAAATGTTGACTTGCTGCATTAACTCATTCTAACTGTCAATGTAAGCTTTTGTTCCTCATAATATGATTGCAATTATATTTCTGTATGTGATAAAAACATCTGACAAACACACATAAAAACCAGAGGGCAGCAGATTATGTGAAAATATAATATTTGTGTCATTCTCAAAACTTTTGGCCATGACTGTACATTAGAAACTATTTTTGATATTGTTTGTCCTTTCTGGGAATTTTGCTTGAAATGTATTTTTATCATTATACGTCTTTATATTTTTTTTAGCACAAAATCAATTAAATTTTTATACTTTGGCAGAGTGCAGCAAAATGTCATCAGGTATCCGTTACATCTGTTGCTTACTTCATATCTTGGATGGAGGTCAGAAATAGTGTACAGTTAATATTTATAACTGAAGTAGGTATCAGTTACACCTACAACCACAGAACACATTTCTAACATTCATATCTAAATCTACTATATGTTTAACCAGAAACAGGTGCTGACCTTTCACTCTTCCTGCTATAAAACCAAAGAGATGCAGTTCCATTATTCTGCATAGTACTTCAAGTTTCTTAATTACAATAAACCAAACTATTACTTACCCAGGTTCTGCTTACCTAAGGGTAAGTTCACACTGTGGATAATGAAGAGGAATTTGAGATGAACAGCCATCTTAGATTCCCCTTCATTGCCCCACCCCCTCCTCTGGCTTCAGGATTCCAGGATACTTTAGTATCCTGTTGCGGATTATGTGGCACAATCAGTTATAGAATCCATACAAGATCTCACAGGAGGCAGAATTGGGGTAGAGTCTGCTGCTGTATTTGGACCATAATCTAACTCAAAATCAAAGGCAAATTCAGCAATGTGAGGGGGCCCTTAAGGTTAAAATAATCTGATCTTTACTGAACATTTACATAAATAAAGACAATAGGAACAATATAACCTTATGTTCATTGGATCTCTTGTGTTGGTCTAGTTTATGATGAAAACCATGATTTCATATGGTATTTAAAGCTATGTATTAATGTGCCTATACGTCCAACATTAACCCCTTAGCGACCCTTGACGTAACTGTACGTCATGGGTCGCATGGGGATGTATGGAGCGAGCTCACACGCTGAGCTCGCTCCATACACGGCAGATGCCGGCTGTATAATACAGCCAGGACCTGCCACTAACAGCAGCGGTCGGTGCCCGAGCCGATCGCTGCTGTTAACCCTTTACACACTGCGGTCAAACGTGACCGCAGTGTGTAAACGGCGCCGGCGGCATGGGCGCCGCCATGTTTCGCCGATCGCCGCCCTCCTGAACGTCACAAGAGGGCGGTGATCGGTTCCTATGACAGCCGGAAGCCTATTGAAGGCTTCCAGGCTTGTCTCTGCACTAGATCTATTAGACGATGCCAGAGGCATCGTCTAATAGAAGTGCTGCGATTTTCCTATTCACTGCAATACTGTAGTATTGCAGTGAATAGTATGAGCGATCAGACTCCCTAGGTTTCAAGGTACCTAAGGGGTCTGATCATAAATGTAACAGAAGAAAAAAAAAAGTTTTTAAAAGTATTAAAAAAATAAAAAAAATATAAAAGTTCAAATCACCCCCCTTTCCCTAGATCAGCTATAAAAGTAATTAAAGAACATTAAACATAAACATATTAGGTATCCCTGCGCTCCAAAATGCCTGAACTATTAGAATATTAAAACATTTATCCCGTACTGCGAACGGCGTAGCAGCAAAAAAAATAAAAACAGCCAAAAAGCGTTTTTTTCAACACTTTTCCTCCTATAAAAAATTGAATAAAAAGTGATCAAACCATCGGATCTTTCCCCAAATGGTATCAATAGAAACGTCATCTTGTCCCGCATAAAAAGACACCACAACCAGCTCCATACATGGAAATATGAAAAAGTTACAGGTGTTAGAACATGATGACACAAATTTTTTTTTCTATTTTGCAAAGTTTATCATTTTTTTAAAAGTATCAAAAAATTTCAAATACTATATAAATTTGGTATCACCGCGTTTGTACTGACACGTAGAACACAGGTAACATGTCATTTGTACCAAACAGTGAATGCTGTAAAAATTAAACCCATAAGAAAATGGCGCAAATGCATTTTTTCTCCAATTGCGCCTCATTCTGAATTTTTTTCCAGCTTCCCAGTACATTGCACAGCATATTGAATGGTGCCATTACAAAGTACAATTTGTCCCGCAAACAATAAGCTATCATGTGACTCTGTGAACTGAAAAATGAAAAAGTTATGGCTCTTGAAATGTGAGGAGGGAAAAACGAAAATGTGAAACCAAAAAATGGCCTGGTCCTTAAGGGGTTAAGTAAACATGAAAAACTGTCTTATATTGCCAGTTGTGGTAACATTTTATGAATACATAAGTCAATTTAGACAACACAAAACCCATTATATCCAATGGCACAGGATTTGAACTGGCTTTAAGTTGTGACTGGGCTCCAAAGCCATGTGGCCCCTGCCTGTTTGAATAGTTATTGTAGTAACTGAGCTATGTACATTGTCTACATGGACCCTAGTTAAAACAGTATGTTTATGTACTTTATTCTTCTCAAAGGGTCAAGTCTCCTTCAGCTCAAGGTGTATCTACACAGGGTCAATATCAAGACATTGTTTGTATGATCTGAGGTCTGAACTTATTTTGGGGTCTATTCAGGGGTGTAAACTCATTTTGGGATGTGAACTGAGTATGTTCTGTTCATGTTGAAGGTATCAATGGCATAAAAAAGTAAAAAAGATTAATAAAAGCTCACTCCTTAATTAATGGTTTTATTTCGTGAAAACTCAAGCCCAAGCCAGATATTGTGGTGTGGCCATTGAAAACATACCACCAAAGCACCTTAACCCCTTAACGCTAAAGCACGTACCTGTACGTCAGGGAATGTGGTTAGTTCCCGCATTCCCACGTGCATGTACGTGATGGAGATCTCACGGGCTCAGAAGCAGAGCCCGTGTGATCTCCATGGGAGGCCGGCTGTATCTGACAGCCAGGCTTCCCCTGTAGCAGCAGGGACGGTGATTGCACCGACCCCCCCCCCCCCCTGTTTAACCCTTAAGGTGCCATGATCCATAGTGATCATGGCACCCTAGGGGTTTGGCCGGGCTATAAAGCATGCGGCCGGCTGCATAAGGAGTCTGTGTTAGCTGTAATTTACAGCTACACGCTGCTCCTTAATCCCTCCCCCCATCGAAGCGAGCTCCGATGGGGGGAGGGTTAACCAGGACGAGAGGAGGGTTAACCAGGACGAGAGGAAGCTAGTCTATGCATCTGCATAGCTAGCTTCCTCTATAGACTGCAATACACGTGTATTGCAAGTCTATGGTTAGTATAGAACCAGCGATCCTCTCTGATCGCTGGTTCTAGTGTGCTTACAGCACAAATGTAAAAAAGTTTTTTGTTTTTTTTTTAATTGTGTGTAAAACAAACAAACAAAACAAACATAGTTACATTTCTTGTAAATCTAGAAAATCGCTGTTACACTTGTAAGCCTTGTAACGTCCAAAATAAATTAAAATACAATCAAAAGATGATGCCGATATAAAGCAGAGATATGGTAGATAATATTTATTCATGTATTTGGGTGGTATGACTATCTGCCTGAAAAGCAGAGAATTTCACATTTTGAAAATTGCCATTTTTTCCAAATTTCCATCAAATTTCCTATTTTTTTAATAAGTAAATACAAAAATATTGATTAGTGTTTACCACTAACATGAAGTATAATGTGTTACGAGAAAATAATCCCAAAATCACTTGTGTAAGTTAAAGCGTCTCAAAGTTATTGCCATTTAAAGTGACACATGTCAATTTTGAAAAAATAGGCCTGGTCCTTAACATACTTTTGGGCTGTGTCCTTAAGGGGTTAAAGTACAGAATAAAGTCTAACATTCATCAAGATCAGTAATGGATGGATACAAAGTCTCAAGAAGTAGTCAGCTTTATTATGAATATTACACCATAGGTGACTAGTCAGGCAGATATTTCCACGACTTCCATTTTGGTGATGCATTAAAGGCTACAAACACCTATAAGGATTAATGTATGGGCTAAAACACTATTTCCACAGTTATTTTATAGATATTACTGAAAAGGGTACTGAGTAGCCTTAACTGTATTAGAAAATGTATAGTCTGTTGAATGAAAAATAGTTGAGAATTTTTACTAACAGCATATCAGGAATTTTTTAGACCATAATATATAGTATAAAATAAAGTAAAAAATGCCACTGAAGGTCTACACTGAAGGTCTACATAGCCTTTGCTGGCTTTACCAATTGTTGTGAAACCACTTTAGTTCATCCGTAAATATACTGTCATCTCTAATTAGTTATATTGAATAAAATATCACTTTTACCTAGTTATGCTTAATAACCTGCTGCTGATTTGCTGAATTGCCAAAAATATAATAAAAGAAGATACTGCGGAAAATATTTTGATCTCTAATGCTCTGTGCAATAAATCTATTAGTTTATAGTCTTTCATAAACTTTATGAGGCATTCTAATTCTGATATTTCATTTTTATGGCAAACAGTGTAATGAAAAAAGAAGAGTCATGTATGAGACATTAATCAAAGTTTATGACAAACACCACACAAGGAATAGGGTCTGGCTCAATGTAAAGCAATTCTCATTTAATTACACATCTAATTTAATTGCATTCATCAAATCTAGGGGATGTGATTATGCTAAACTAAACATCACCAACATATCAAGTAGATATGTGGGGAAATAGACTCTTGCAAAATGATCATATAACAATAATATCATTAGTTTAGACTATAAAAAAGGATGTATACAACTATTCAGTCTGTGTCTGACCTAATACAGCAACGAACACATTGGAGCCCTTAAAGAGAGTCTGTCAGGTCAAGAGTCCCTCCTAAAACAATAATAGTGCTATGTCAGAGCCTTTAATAGAGGCTGAAATATATCATTGCCAACACAATACAGAGATAATCATCTTTTTGCCTACAGACAATTGTGATCTAAACAGAGGCTGAAAAAATCAATTACTGCTAAAGGTTCGCTTTGGGAAGTGATTCCATAGAAGAACCATAACATTTGCACCTGTTTGTAGGCACTTCTGACAAATCCGTCCTGTCCCTGTCCTGCGTTGCTTTATCAGATTGTGGCCCCAATGTTTCTCATCTGGGGTTAAACCAATCTTGAAATATCAGGATCGTTTTTAAAATCCAATTTCTGATCATTTTCCATTCAAACCCGATCCCAATCCCAATTCCGATCCCAATGCAAGTCAATGGGATTTTTTAAATAATCGGAGATCGGATTTAAAAAACGATCCTATTCACTACACAGCATGCAGTCCAAAAATTGATTCAATTTTTGGACCCCACGCTGTGTAGTGATTAACCCCCCCCCCCCCCCTCTGGTGTTCGCTTACCTGCAGCTCCCAGTTCTTCTTCATCTGGTCCGGTCCTCTGTCCTTCACATCTTCAGAGCGCCCTGCCCCCCCCGCCTCCCTAGACTAGTATTGTAGAGATTAGAGATGCAGAGAGTAGGCAGGGCTTGGTGCAGCTGGAGAGTGTGGGCGGGGAGATGTGAGTGCATTACTCACATCTCCCCTCCCAGTACCCGCCCACACTCTCCTAAGCCCTGCCTTCTCTATAATACTAGTCTAGGGAGGCAGAGGCGCTCAGGGCGCTCTGAAGCCACATGAAAGACAGAGGACCGGACCAGCAGAGGGCAGCCGCAGCACTTCTGAGCAGGTAAATTGAGCGAAGTACATGAGTAGACAGATATTACTGTACATTGACTTGTCTAGTAGATAGACAAGTCAATGTACAGTAGTATCTATCTACTCATGAACTTGCTTTGTCGTCCTCACAGCAGCGCAGCACATAGTGATTTACCACAGCCTGCCACTCTTCTGCTTTATCCCTGTTTTACCGCATATTCAGCTGAGTATATGGTAAAATAGGGACGAAGCAGAATAGTGGCAGGTTGTGGTAAATCCATAGGAATGAATGGATGCAGCTGGCACACAGGGAGTAAAGCGGCCGGCCGCTTCCATTCATTCCTATGGGTGCTAAGCTTTTCCCACAATGATTGGCCAGTAGCCAAGCATTGTAGGAAATAAGCCCTGATCTCAATCCCGCCTGAAAAGATCGGGATCGGAGTTCCGATCGCCATCGTGAAATTTTCTCGATTGCCAATCGGAATCCAATCTTTTCTGATCCCGATCGCTCAACCCTATTCTCAACCTATTAAAGGCTCCTATGCAGCACTATTAGTGGTTTGGATGGCATTTTGGACCTAACATTTCCTTTAACTTCCATAATACATTTAAAATCTTTGCATCTCACTTAACAGCTACATTGTTTTACAATTTACTTATGGAATTGTGTAACTTTGTAAATAGATTGCTTTACCGATGTTACTAGCTTTTCAGACCATGAACAGCACAGTCTGCAGCACTGTTCTTGTAAAAAAATATGAGAATCCTGACTTGACAGACCTCATTATAGAAAGACCATTGACTAACTTATGATAAGCAATCCCTCTTATCGTAGGCTATAAAAAGCATGCCCCAACAATTTGGTAAGAGAAAACTATCTCCTAAAGTGCAAGAGCTACAATAGATCAATCCACAAAAATCCCATAACTATTAAATATGCTACAAGCAAAGCAATTTTAGTACATCTCCAGGATGGCTCAACTATCGAGCAACTTTGGGAGAATCAACTCCCAATGCGTTTTTCACTGCTTTGTCCAGATAAACACCTTCTAGGGAGTTTCTCTTTCCCCCCTGCTTTGGTCGGTATGCATCCATTTTAACATTTTCTCCATAGTTGAGATATCCTGGATATGAATTTATATATTCAACAATAGGGAAAATTAGAAATAGAAAAAAATAGCTCACTCACAGAACCTTCCATAGAAGTCAAAGTCCAAATTCATGTTCACACTGTTGTTTGAGGATGACGGATACACGGACTGGTAAGCCCCATCGACTAAGGCTCTGTTCCCATGGAGTAAGGGGCCACTCATTCAGACACGTAAACACGTGTCAGAGAGAGGCACTTCAAAACAGATCGATACAAAAACAGAGCGATACACATTGAAATCAATGGGAGGCTTTATAACCCATTGATTTCAATGGATAGCGCGCATAAGCCAGCACCCCTTGAAGTCAATGGGATCTGTTTTGAAGCACCTCACTCTGACACATGTTTACGTGTTTAAATGAGCGGCGCATTACTCCGTGGGAACGTAGCCTTAAGGAGATGGGTGTTCTCCAAAACGCATCAGCCACACGCTTTATATGCACATAGGGGTTGTTTTTTTGTTTGCAGCACCCCTTTTTTATTGTAATATGCTTTTTTGATTAAAAGTTAAGTTTTATTGGATACGTTTGACTGCTGGATATCCTCTCTTTCATTATGAATTTATATTGCATTGCTTGTAGAATATTTAATATGTATCTGATTTTTTTGTGTAAAATATTTTCAGCTAATTTATTACTAAAAAAAAAAAAAAAACTTCTTGTTTTTATAAATTTACACTCAAAAAATGCACCCAATAGAAATTTCAAATTGCTACATTACTCGGCATGCAGTTACGTCTCAGGCTGATATGTAAAAAGACTACAGATGTGGTCTCATTCAACACTGGATCTTTACAAAGAGTGTAAAAACAACAAATCCCGGCAAGGTTCAAGTATGGAGGCCTTGTGGTTAACGCTTCAATCACACCAACACACTGTTTTATATGCTGGTGTGATGATCTGAGTAGTGATATGAGGATCACTAACTGCTCAGTGACACGTGTAAGACATTGTGTGGCCACATGTGTTGCCTCTCACATTTGTCCCCTCTAACCTGTATCCTTGGCTGGATATACTCAGCTGTGTCAAGTTAAGCAGTTTAAAAAATAAAAATAAAAAATAAAATGATTTTGTGATTAAAAAAATCACAAAATGATATGATAACTATTTTAATTGTGTCTTATCTATGGCTAATCACTAAGCAAATATGAATAATGGCCTTTCAATGCTTTTGTTAGTATATTGTGCATATTGTGTATTATGAGAAATTGTAGCCCTTAACCAAATTGAAGATCAGTTACTGTAAGTGTGAACACATCTGAGGGTCAGAATGATGGAATGGAAGTTTAAAAAAGGAAAGTGATTGTTGTTTCACCAAACTTCTCATAAATGAGTATTGCTAAACTGACTTTCTTTCTGCCATCTCTGCTATATCTGTTTTAAGACACACTACTGGTCACATGTATCCGATTACACATAAAAGTCTATAGAAGTCTATAGAAAGGAGGGGGGAAGAATGAGCAAGTGCTCAAAGACAAAAAAGCTTAGACATCATCTTAGGCTAAATATGAAGTTCCTATCACATCCAATGTACTTTATTCACTACAGGTCAGTAGTTCTTTAAGTATGTTGTCTCTGATACTGAGTCTGTTTTTGAGTGACAGAGAGAAATTTAAGTAGATTGTCCTGAACCATGTAGTGTTAGCAGTGTATGCAACTAGCCTTCACCCCCAGCACAGAGAGAACTTGCTAAACAATGCAAAATGTAAGCCATACTATGGCCAGAAATAGAGTTGCTCCTCATAACAGCTCATTCTGAAATATCAGCTGAATGGACAGATATGGCTTAAATAGGAGCTTTCCCATATCAGCTTACTATTGTGTTTTTCATTAAAGGAGTTTACCACTCAAGTGATATATGTTTGCTGGAGGGGCCCAACTGGCAAAATTCCCAATCACTAAAACAAGGGCTTCTTCAGGAAGGAGGGGGTTTGAGTGACACATTGGACAATGCGAGGTGGCATACATCCACAGGTATTATGGGAAGTGAATTCAGTAACTGACAGCCCATATTATCTCATCTAAAATGGTTAAAAGACAGAAAACAAAGAATTGATCTAAATGATTCATACATAAAGAGGGCATAAGTCTACCATGGGATACCACAAGGATTGGTATGAGGATGAATTCTCTTTTATACCTTTATTAATGACCTTGCATATGGGATAGACAGTAAAGTGTCAGTCTTGACTGACTGATCCTGATAAGTTATATAAGCTGGCAGCATGAGCAAGAATTTGGTCGATGAATTTTAATGTTGTAAAATAATGCACCTAGGTCACAGTAATCATACTCCTGTATATAGATTACATGAAAAAACTGGGGACTCCAGAACAAGGAAAGAGTATTCTGACTACAAGAAGGGTTAAAAAAAAACTAGTGATCCAAATGTAAAATGACCCCTCTAAATCCATTTTAAGGCCACATCTTGCTCTGGGATACAATATTGGGTTTCACATTTGGAAAAGAATAGGTGACAGCTCAAGTGGGTTAAAGTGGGAGACTAGATTATTAAATGGGATGATATGTCACTTACAATAAGAGGCTAGAAAATAGGACTTGTCCATCTTAGAAACAAGATACAATAGAGATGATCTTATTTAAATACACAAGTATATGTGCAGTCATTGCAGAGAAATGCCACATGATTTATTCTTTCCAAGAACTGTATAAAGTACCAGGGAACATTCATTACACTTGAAGGAAGATATCTATATAAGTAAGGGTTAGAGGAGTCACACTATGAAGAGCTTTACCTCAAGATATGGTAATGAAAAAATATGCTTATCTAATAACAAATGACATTGAAGGTTATAAGTAAGCAATGGATGATATATAATTGATTGAGAATGGTTGAAATTGATGGATATGTATCTTTTTTCATTTAACTATATAACTGCTGCTACATGTAAACTCTATGGGACATCACGAAAAGGTGTAAACTTGCTTCATAAATAAGCTGTATTGTAGGAAAATAACTCAAATCATGTGGGTTCTAAAGGGATCGTCTTGAAGCATCTGAGTGATCACTGCTAAATGTTTGATTTGTGTATATTATTTTTAGTGACACTGTATTTGTATATATTATTTTATGTGTATTTCCCCTATGTTATATGTGTTTTGCAACTTACCCTATTGTTTTCTTCCCATTTTTTGGTGGTGTGGCACCCCATTTCATTTGAAGGGACTTGATCAATCCCCAGCCAATCACTGGCCTAGGCTAAGGGGTGGAGAGGAACAGCCTTCAGTATCTGTTGGTAGTTGAGTCTAATACTAGCAGGGAAGTAGTCAAGACCTACTGAGATCTCATTGTAGTCCCTGAGGAAAGAGAAGTCTGGCTCTTCTAGAAGCCACCTGCCCAGCAACCTGAGTTCTACAGCCCTGAAATAGGGAAGAAAGCTGTCAGCCACCATAAGGGGAGAAAGTGTGCTAATTTAGAGAAGGTGAGGTTTCTGGAACCTCCCAGCCAGGACCTGGTAGCATCCAGTTATCCAAGGTTCCTTGGCACTTCATTAATTCTTTATTCAGCACTCATAGCCATATTGAGAGAGAAAAGATAATGATAAGATATTTATCCTGGGCATCCCTGTTCTCAAATCTGTGACCAGCCATTATAGTGGAACTTCATCATTTCATCACTACAACTCCTACAGGCAGCTACATGTGTTAGCTGTTTCTTTAGTAAAGTTACATCTTGGTTCACCTGCACTATTTCCTCCTGACTGGTTCCTGATCTTACATCCAGGACCTTTCAAAACATCATAACACAGCTCAGTGAAACAGAGGACCCTTCTCCAACTCCCAATGGTTACAATATTGCTGTAAATAATATGTGCTCAGAAGGAACAAAAATATACTATAATACAATTTCACTGATTTTAAGAGTTCAGAATGCTGTACTGTACTGTACAGTGACATATCTGAAACCATTAAACTCTGGTTAATGGAACTAACATGAGTGCTGATGGCTTAATAGTACAGTATGTAGACACAAAGATGTTGTGCACATAGATATACTGTAGGTTCTGTAACTGTGGCTCTGCTATGTGCGTAACATGTTACCAGTAAATAATAGCCACCTATTATTACCATATTGATAGGGCATCTCATGAATTTTGCTTAGTAAGCTATGTGGGGCACCTTAAAGAGGTTGTCCAGGCATTTTTATCTTTTTTTTTTTTTTTTAAACTATGCAAGGGAAGTGAAAAAAAATAATAAAAAATCCTACTTATGTGTCCCTGGTGCTCCAGTGTCCTCCTAGCGGTGTTGTGGTAGTTGAAGCCAATCAGTGGCCTCAGCAGGCCTCAGGAAGAGATCCATGATGTCACAAGTAGTGACATCACATGCTCTTCCCTGGGGCCGCTGATTGGCCTCAGCGGTCACATGTGGCCAGGGCTTCTGCCACACTTCATCGCTGGACTGAGAAGACTAAACCGCACTGGGAGGCACTGGAGCACCTTGGAAAGAGGAGTTTATTTTTTTTTTTTTTTCACCGCCCCCAGTTGATTTAAACATTAAATAAGTTGTCCATTTTTCCTGTATAACCCCTTTAATGACTGTTTTTCCATCACCTTTTACAACACCTGTATTATGGGATTTTATGTTATATTTTCTATTATACATATGAATGCCCAAAGTCAAACACTTCTTCCATGTTGCATTTGTAGCAAAGTGAAAATAAGGTAGGTCTCAATTGTAGATCTGTATGTGCGTATAGTATATTACAGAATTTGCTATGAAAACACACTTTCAATAGTCTCTATAGAAAATTGTATAATTGGATTCTTCATATAAAATGAAACGTATTCATTTATTGAGGCTTCAGCTACTGTATGCTTCAATTCTACCAATTTGGCTAATTTAGATAAAATAAGCTACCTGTTGTTTTTTTATTTCATTCCACTGCTGCGTGTATGAAAGCTATTCTGCAGCAGCTGATACAAACTGGACTTGGAGTAGGAAAAAAAATATTACTTGGAAGGAAGGTTTCTCAAGAAATGCACTTTGAGATGCCCCCTGCAGCGGTGCTGTGTGTTAAAAAGACTCAAAGATTGTGCAAAGAAAAGGAACTTGAGAAAAAAAAATATATTTTCATTAAACCAGTGTTGTAGTGGTTGCCTTTAAAACATTTTCTGAAACTGATGTCTTTAATGTCTTCAAGGAAACAGTTAAAGCATACACAGAACAATGGGAATAATATTAAGCTGTTGAAGACCAGGCCACATTCTCCTAGGCATTTGGGGGGTCTTAATACATGCGGTTTTGAAAACTATAATATGTTTTTCTCTTTCAATTAATCAGATGTTCTTTGTATTGTTTGTAGTACATAGGACTTTATCTTTACTGTGATGAATAAAGCAGAGTACTTCCTTTTTAAACTGTATGGTTTTACATATAAGGGCATCATAAAAAAAAATCCTCTGGTTTTTAGAAGGTCTTAAAATTAGGTAAACACAGCCTGAAATGACCAAAAACAACAGATTCCACTGTGTCATTACTTATTCAACAAAAATAAAGCCAAAATGGAATCCAGTAGATTTATATTTTTGGAGTCCAATCATTGAAATGGCCAAGTACAGGGTTTTTTTTCCTAAAAACTTAGATAAAAAAAACGTTATTGAAACGTTTGAAACATGGTACCAATAAAAAAGAGGTAAGGTGTTATTTTACAGTATCATTTTTCATCATAAGAATTTTTCAATTCCACTGAATTAATTTCGTCTAGCTTCCCATTACATTGCACATTCTGTAAAATGGTGCCATTATCAAATACAAGTTGTCCCTACAAAAATAAGCCCTAATATGGCTCAGCAAACAGAAAAATTATGAAGAAATGAGAATGCAAGGAGGGGTTAAAGTTGTCCTGTAGTTGGCAAGTAGTTAAGAAAAAAAAAGTGAATATGCATAATGATAAAAGAATTGCACTGCAAAAATGGAAAATTACATTTTTTCCAAATAAAACTTGCTTTGGCCCCATTTTTTTTCATTTTCAGAAGGTTTTAAAAGGAGAAAAAGCACCCCATGGTTTGTTACACAGTTTCTTCTGAAAGCAGCTATACTCCATATGTGGTTGCAAATGATTGTATGAGTTCGTGGTGGGGTTTGGAACAATAAGAGCTCTATCTAACTTTTGGAGGGCAAATTTTGTTGGAAACATTTTCAGCTATCACATTACATTTGCAGAGCCCATGAGGTACCAATACAGTAGAAACACCCCAGAAGTGACCCCATTTTTTAAATTAGATCCCTCAAGAAACTTATCAACAGATAGTGTGCATTTTATCCTACAGGTGCTTCATAGATTTGTGCTGCAAAAATGGCAAATTACATCTTGTCCAATAAAATGTTTCTTTAGCTCCATTTGTTTTCATTTTCACAAGAGGTTAAAAGAGAAAATGCTATCACAATTTACTAAGAAATGTATCCTAAGTACAAAAATGCTCCACGTGTCTATATAAATTGCAGTAAAGGGCAGAGGACTCCCTGATTCCTCTAGGTTTGAGCAGCTCTGGCGGCCTTGGGTGATGTTTCAGGAGTCCTCTGACTTTTCTTCCTCTTTTGCCTGAGTGGGATTCTGGTTGCGTCATTGATCATCTTGTCCCCTCTTTATTTTTTCTTCTTCCTGTCTGGTTCATCCTCGTGTTTTCTTGTCTTGTCTTCCCCCTCTTTTTTTGTCTGTGTGTGTGGTCCTGTCCGGTTGTTCTGTTTCCTTTTTCTTCTCTCTCTCCTTCCCTTTGGGGTTTTTTGTCCCTCCTCTCTGTTCCCTGTATGCTTTTATCGTTTGTTTTGTCCGGTCCATGCGACCGGTTTATCTTTCTATATTTGCCACTTTACAATTGCATATACTTGATTGAGCCTTTGTGGTTGGGGATACCCCCCCTTTTTGCCTGTATTTACTGTTTGGGGCCTGCGTGCCAGGTTTTTGGATTTCTTTGTTTGTCTTTGTTTTTGTTCCTTTTTTCTCTTTTTGTGAAAAATTTTCAATAAAACCCAATTATACATAAATTGCAGTAAAGGCCCATACTAGAGTACTAAAGGCAAGAAACACCACTGAGCTTTTGGAGAGCAGATTTTACTAGCTCTAGCACATAGATATTATCTATTATGTATTTAATCTATCTGTGTTCATACCATATGACATCTTGTAGATATTTGTCACATATTGGTCTGGTGGGCTGTCCAAGTAATTATATTAGTCAGAATATGCTAAGAATCTTGAGGAAAGACTATACATATAAGTTCTCTGTGAATGGAAATGAAACACTTGCTCTAGCACCACAATAGTAACAACCTTTTCATACCATTGTCCACTTGTTCACAATGCCTGCAGGTCTATTCGTCAGCAATGACAGTATCATCACGTCTGAGCTTTTTATATATCCCATCTAATATTTTAGTGGAGGATCTTAAATTGCTTACTCCAATCACTTTTATGCTAAGCTGTTCTTGGAACGCCCATAAAAGTGACTAAAGAGAACTATGCATTAGAGATGGATGAATCTCTGAAGCTTTGTTTAGTTTTATGTTCGAGTGGCTCAGGTTCCAAAATTGTTTGGGGTTAAATAAGTTTGGTATGAACCACAACTTAAATTGGCTTAAAACATATAATGTATAACACAAGCGGGACAATCCTGTGTGTAGGAAGAAGTATGGGGACAGCACACCATTTATGGACAGGGCCACCCTAGGAGATTTATAAAGTAGTGTTATCCAGCTGATAAATCCATTGAATGTTTTAGTGACATTGAGGGAGGCTATCATCCAGCCCTGTTTCAGATAAGCACCTATCTGTGTAACCACCTGGACCTGCCTAGGATTTTTGAATGTGGACTTACTAGACATGAAGTCCAATACTGCCTAGGACAGTGTGAGCTGTACATACAGCCATTGCTGTATCATCAGGAGAAAACGGTTTACTTATTCAGCTAGCCTTACATAGCTTAGATGTCGGAACCCCATGTGAATGCTGGGGAATCTCCTGGCACCTATACTCATCAAAATAAAATGATGTATGGTCATGGTCTTGTCAAATCCTTATGATCCAGAGTACTTCGATATAGCAAGTGTGCTCTTTGGAAAAAAAAGATATTTTCAGTAGGAGACTGCCTTTTATGATATCCGGATGCTCAAACAGAGCACAATAACAATGGCTACCCTGATGGGTCAATCCCTTAAAAATATAGATTGGTCAAGAACCTCACAATGATGGTTTTTAGTGATTTTTAATATATAGTAGCTGGAAAGAACAGCAATAACGTTAAAAGGTTTATCAAAATAGTTACACGAATCCATCAGCATAGTCTCTATGATATAAACCTCAATATGTGCTCTACCACTGATAGCGCGTCCCTTCTCTATTATAGATTATAAGATCAAGACATTTATCTTAGAATGAAATGTGAAAATTATGTCTTTGGTTGCGATGAGAAGTAATAAATGCCGTAGTAAAACTTGTAGCACTTTCATATGTAGACCCAGGCTGCAAATGCTGGCAACTTCTAGAAAAACAGTTTGCAGTTGTCATTTCAAGCACTAGGCAGAAGACAACTTCCCTACATTTCGCATATGTAAATGTGTGCATTAAACATGCAAGCAGCTTTTCTCTCAGTCTTAGTCCTTAGCTGTAATAGGGCACCCAGTATGGGGCCTCCATTGTTCCTCCATATGTCAATTCTATATAGAAGCAGCCTGAAGTTTTATCTGTCGCTTTTCATACAGCTCCATGCCGAGTGCATTTATATAAAGAATAAACATTCTGTTTTTATAAAAATTCCATTTTATATACAGTAGATCTAGTCAAAAGACTATTAGAGGAATTTATCATACTTTCTGTGGCAGTTTCGGGAGTAAAAACTATGCTAAAAGTAACAAATTTTGGCACCTGGGAGTTTTTGAATAAAATTTATTAACCTTGGCTAAATTTTCATCATATATGTCACTTTTCCAAAACCCACAACCGACAGATTTACAGATTTATAGCTGAAATCTTTGCCAGCATCTTGCTTTTGTGGATTTGAGGTGATGCGTGGAGGGAAGAAAATGCACCGGATTTGTAACATTCTTGCCTGTTCGGGCTTCGGCGTCATCCTTTGGTCGTATGCTATGTCATGTCCAGCTATAAATCTTTGCTTTAGGTTCTTCTTGTATTGTCTGAACACTGTTCTATTCCCTCATCTCTGTAATTGATTTTGAACCACATCCATCTCTTTCACCTTTGTTTTCCTCTTCTCTTCTAATAGTTAATCTTAGCCTTACTTGTGTGATTGACAGGCTATCTTCCTATCAAGTCTAGGGAGGGTTCTTCCTTCCTATTTATTGTTTGCTCATAGTCACCTTTGTGCTTGCTATTGCCTTGTGCGTGCTGGCTTTATACTCTTTTCTGTTTGTATTTATATTTCTGACCATTGGCTTTCCTTCTGACTACTCTCTTGGATTCCGACTCTGTACCTCACTGCTCGACTGGTTCTGACCCCTTGGCTAGCCGATCTCCCATTTGTTGTTGTTCATCTTGTCTGCGTTCTGTGTTATCACCTTTATAAGGGACTGTCGACCAGTTGTCCCCTACCGCCTAAGGTAGGTGAGACAAATAGGTAGGTACTGGAGATGGGTCTTGCCGTTCCCATGTTACAAGGTTTCTGTAAGGATTGGAGTCAGGGTCAGGCAGTGCAAAGTGACACAGCTGGGAAAGCAACACTGTGCAACTAATGAAAAAAGGGGTCGCAGGCCCTGCAGCTATAACTATGCTGTAATATCTGAGATGAGGCAGACCAATGCACTTCCTAATTGAAGTGCGCCTACCAAGACTCCTTACGCTTCTATCCGGCGGCTAGGATAAGGGGAGAGGAGGCCCTGAAAGTGCTAGGGACTGGAGTCACGGGGTCAACAGAAAGCACAGTGTAACTGCAATGCAAAACAAAAGACTAAAACAGCATGGAACCAGGGAGGACCAAAAGTCCCAGCAAGACACAGAAGAGAAGGCGAGGTCAGACGAGCAAGAGGTCAAGCCAGGAGATATAATAAAGGTACCAAATCAAAAGACAAGGGATAGTCAAAAATACAAGCCGGGTAAATAAACCAAGAGAACAGACCGAATACAAACAGACAGGGAATCAGACTGAGCAGGGGGACCAGGAACCACAAAGTGAATGGCTGGCAAGGATCCATGCCTGGGTGGGGTTTAAATAGCAGCAGAGAACACACCTGATGGCTAATGACATGGAGACTGAAAGCAAGGAAAAGATTAACCCTTAATGAGCTAAGCACACTCAATAGAACTAACACGTCTCCCAGGGAGACGCCGCGCAGCAAGGAGACCGCAGCGACTCCGTATCCTGACAGTTTCACCAGCAGCAACTATGAAATTGCTCATTTAGCAATTCCTGAACAAATGTATTGTGGGGCATTATTAAATTAATAAATTAATAAAATATTAGATTACTCTGGCACCGTATAGGAAACATCAATCTTCATAAAACTCCAGCTGTATTTACATGGTAAAATTGTAGTACTACTGTATGTCTTACCTGGCACCGGAAAATCATTCTGTAGGGTAAAATCTCTTGGAACCACGCTCAGGAATGAAGCTTGTTTTCTTTTAGCTTGGAATGTCCTTGGTGGCCTGAATCTAGGTTTACCATAAAGCTTTTCATAAGATTCAGAAACATTATAAGAGCCAGGCGGTGGTATATCCTGAAATACAAATAATAACTTTGAGGTTGGAGACAGACACTGAATTTTTGTTGTTTTTTAGGTGCAGATTTTGGATCTGAAGTCAAAGTCAGGATTCTGCATGGAGGATAAGGATAAGTCCTTCCTTTATATTTCCCAATCCAATTGAATCCGCTCCTGGCTTTTGCAAAAAAAAAAAAAGAGCCAAAGAACCTCCATGTGTATCTTCAGTCTAAGAATATATTTTTATGAAACTATAAGAAATTGAACCAGAAACACTCACACAGAGTTAAATTAATACCAATAACATGTTATTTTAATATGGAATTTTGAGTTTTGAATGAGTCAAAGAGCAGAAATACTGAATTATGTATAACACATTCATTGTCTGGAATCCCAAATGACATAAAATCTAATCTGGGTACTTAATGACACAGTGTCACTATTCTGACATAATTATTAATAATCAGATAGGAAACTGTTTCGTTTTTTTGACCTTAATGACTGGAAATACTATATTAGTTGTCACACTATTGCTAGATCGCTAAGAGGTCATATTATAGGATGACATTATTCAGTGAGGTAGACTGAATATATGAGCCACATACACAGTCTGCACACAGTATGAATTAAAGCAACTTCCATACGACATTATTATTATTTTAATTACAGTATATATATAAGGAGGCAACATTTCCCATATACTGTAGATATGTAAATACTTCACTTTCAGAGAGTTCCTAGATCCAGAATGCCATGCCTATGACCAGTGGCGTAACTAGGAATGGTGGGGCCCCGTGGCGAACCTTTGACATGGGGCCCCCCCTCCAAAGACCCGACCGACCGACCCTTTTCCCTTGCGTTCCTGCCTGCACTATTATGCCCCATACACTGTACACAGTATTATAACCTATAGTGGCCCCTGCACACAGTGTTATGCCCTATAGTGGCCCCTGTAGCACAGTATTATGTACTGTACTAACCCCTTCATCCCTAGACAGCAGCACTGTGTGTGGACAGCCTGCCCTCCACACAAGGGTTAAACTCACCAATTTGCTGCCCTGCACTCACTCAGCTCTGCTCACTCCATCCCCCAGCATAGCTATCTTCCTGCAAGATGTCTCCAGCCCTCCCTCACTGTCAGGAGACACGCTGCTGAAGCTCTCCAACACTGGAACCGGACACCTCAGGTGACCTCTGGCCTCAAAAAGTAAAATTTATTGTTTGTTTATTTTTTTTGTCATATTAACTAGTGAGGGGGCCGGGCCCCCTGACCTGTCGGGCCCTGTGGCAGCTGCCTCTGCTGCTATGGTGGTAGTTACGCCACTGCCTATGACCCATGTGGATATTGCATGAACTCAAGATACTGATCGACCAACAACATTGTCTCCATTTTGTCTTGTCTCCTAAATTTAGGCAATTTAGTTTCAAGAAATTGTAATGTAGTGCAAGTTTTGTATTCTACCGTAACTTTCAGGGCCCCTTCACATGGAGGATACGCTGGCTGATTCTGAACGTGTAAACGTTCCGAGTCAGCAGTGTTCAAAACAGGTCCCATTGCTTTCTATGGGAGCCGGCATACGTGCGCTCCCCATAGAAATGAATGGGCTGCTTTTTCCCATTCATTTCTATGGGGAGCGCACGTATGCCGGCTCCCATAGAAAGCAATGGGACCTGTTTTAAACGCTGATGATTCAGAACGTTTACACGTTCAAAGTCAGCCAGCGTATCCTCCGTGTGAAAGGGCCCTAACATATCGCACAACCATATAAAAATGTGGATATAAAAATGTGCCCCAAAGCGACCAGTTTTGGGATATTTTGCTTTAAAAATACCAGCAAATTGGTATTGCAAGAGAGAAAATTTAAAAAAAAAAAAAATTCAAAAGAGAACATGATGAGGCCTATTCAACCATGGTTTTGCTGGTCTCATAGAGCTTATGTCTCTCCTCTAGATCCAAGTGTCGCCTTCTGTCTTGGTGGTCATTGAACAATGCTGATATTTCACTGTTTTTGGGAATATCCTTTTATTAAATACATCTGGGACATCTAATAGATATATCCATCTACTCTACTCCTACTATGGCTTCTTAGGAAAGTTGAAATCTTTTTTAGGTTGGACTGGACAGAAACAATTCTAAATAAAGGAAAAATGACAAAGAAATTTTTTCTTACTTGGAAATTATTACAATCATTCTGACCTTATGATCGTGTGCACAGTCAATGTGCCAGCTGTTTTTCATGGCTAGCATACTGACCCATTTATTGCTATGGCTATGGCCCCATACATCAGCAAAACTCAGGACAGGTGCTATTCCTGACTGTTTTGTGGACCATCCTCATTGGCCACAATGAATGGGGCCATGAAAGCATGGACGGTACACAGATGACACCCATTCATGTTGTGCATACCATTCAATTATATCCCGGTGACATGCATATGGTCATGTGTATGTCACCTAACTAAAAAAATTCTGAGGCTAAGGCCCCAGGTAGTGAAGTGCAGCCAAAAAAAAAAGAAAAGTCACAGAAAAAAGCATGGCGGAAACGCATCATGTTTTTTTTTTTCAGCAGCCTTTTCCACAGAAAGTCCACGTTCTTGCTGCCCCTATTATACTTATACATGAAACGCCAGCATTTCCGTAAGTATAACTGATATGCTGCTATTTTCAAAAATGCAAGCATTTTTTTATGCAGTGTGTGGATGAGATAAGCCAGGATCCCATTTGCTTTGCAGGCAGTGTAAAATGCAGCCTTTTTTGCTGCTTTGTTTCTGCCATGGCAAAAATGATGTGTTCTCCTAATGTGGGGCCCTGGCCAGAAGAACTGTTTCTAGGTCACATCTTGGTATATGAAGAAATACATTTTGCTGTTGTGATCCCATCCATACATAGTATTAGTCCTCCTGTAGGTTTTTGCCTAGACTTCTTTTCTTGCTATGTTTAAAGTAAAAATTTTCCTGGCTACCGGGACCCGAAGGACAGAAACCCGAAGGCTAGTGTGAACCTAACATAAGATTGTGGACAGAAGTTTCACTGTGCTCTTCTGAAATACTAGCTAAAGGTTGTTTGAGGGGAACTATTCCAATTTGCACTAGGGGAGCGATTTCCTGCGCCTGCTGGAGTTTGTCTTTGAGTTGGCTAAGCGCTTTGAACTAGGAACATTACTGATATAGGTCAACTAACAGTGAAAATAAGCTAAATGTAACAGCCATGGCCTACAGCGGAGAGCACAATGGTGCTTTTATTTTAAATATACTGACATTTCAATGATTTAATTGTACTTTTTACCTTTATTATAGTAGCAAAGTAATAATCTCTGAGAGGATTCATAGCTCCTGAAACAGTGATGTGACATTTAGTTATAAAAGTGTTCCGTTTACACTGAATAAATAAATGCACTTCATGCCCAAGTGTAAAATAAAGGATGAAAGAGGTTCATGTAGTCATATATACATTGCAGCATAAAGTGGCAAATCAAGAATGTGACAATTGATTAAAAAGATATTTCTTACTTTATGGAACATAGACTTGTAGCATGAGTGTCATAGTAGAAATGATTATACCAATAATACCAAGAGCTTGGGAAAGGTGAGACACTGATTCTAAATGTCAGGTTTACAGATTGTGTTTTTATTTTATAGTTAGCCATGACATAGATAGATAGATAGATAGATAGATAGATAGATAGATAGATAGATAGATAGATAGATAGATAGATAGATAGATAATAGATATGATTAAAAAATAGAATTGATAGATGGATAGATAGATAGAAAGATGATAGATAGATAGATAGATAGATAGATAGATAGATAGATAGATAGATAGATAGATAGATAGATTAATGATTGATTGATTGATAGATAGATAGATAGATAGATGATAGATAGATAGATAGATAGATAGATACATGATAGATGATAGATAAAGAGATAGATACTAGATAGATAGATAGATAGATAGATAGATAGATAGATAGATAGATAGATAGATAGATACAGTCCTATGAAAAAGTTTGGGCACCCCTATTAATCTTAATCATTTTTAGTTCTAAATATTTTGGTGTTTGCAGCAGCCATTTCAGTTTGATATATCTAATAACTGATGGACACAGTAATATTTCAGGATTGAAATTAGGTTTATTGTACTAACAGAAAATGTGCAGTATGCATTAAACCAAAATTTGACCAGTGCAAAAGTATGGGCACCTCAACAGAAAAGTGACATTAATATTTAGTAGATCCTCCTTTTGCAAAGATAACAGCCTCTAGTCGCTTCCTGTAGCTTTTAATCAGTTCCTGGATCCTGGATAAAGGTATTTTGGACAAACAATTCAAGTTCAGTTAAGTTAGATGGTCGCCGAGCATGGACAGCCCGCTTCAAATCATCCCACAGATGTTCAATGATATTCAGGTCTGGGGACTGGGATGGCCATTCCAGAACATTGTAATTGTTCCTCTGCATGAATGCCTGAGGATTTGGAGCGGTGATTTGGATCATTGTCTTGCTGAAATATCCATCCCCGGCGTAACTTCAACTTCGTCACTGATTCTTGAACATTATTCTCAAGAATCTGCTGATACTGAGTGGAATCCATGCGACCCTCAACTTTAACAAGATTCCCGGTGCCGGCATTGGCCACACAGCCCCAAAGCATGATGGAACCTCCACCAAATTTTACAGTGGGTAGCAAGTGTTTTTCTTGGAATGCTGTTTCTTTTTGGACGCCATGCATAACGCCTTTTTTTATAACCAAACAACTCAATCTTTGTTTCCAAAATGAAGTTGGCTTCTCCAAATGTGCTTTTGCATACCTCAGGCAACTCTATTTGTGGCGTACGTGCAGAAACGGCTTCTTTCTCATCACTCTCCCATACAGCTTCTCCTTGTGCAAAGTGCGCTGTATTGCTGACTGATGCACAGTGACACCATCTGCAGCAAGATGATGCTGCAGCTCTTTGGAGGTGGTCTGTGGATTGTCCTTGACTGTTCTCACCATTCTTCTTCTCTGCCTTTCTGATATTTTTCTTGGCCTGCCACTTCTGGGCTTAACAAGAACTGTCCCTGTGGTCTTCCATTTCCTTACTATGTTCCTCACAGTGGAAACTGACAGGTTAAATCTCTGAGACAACTTTTTGTATTCTGCCCATGAACAACTATGTTGAACAATCTTTGTTTTCAGATCATTTGAGAGCGGGCTGTCCATGTTCGGCGACCATCTAACTTAACTGAACTTGAATTGTTTTGTAGAAAGAAATGGTCCAAAATACCTTCATCCAGGATCCAGGAACTGATTAAAAGCTACAGGAAGCGACTAGAGGCTGTTATCTTTGCAAAAGGAGGATGTACTAAATATTAATGTCACTTTTCTGTTGAGGTGCCCATACTTTTGCACCGGTCAAATTTTGGTTTAATGCATATTGCACATTTTCTGTTAGTACAATAAACCTCATTTCAATCCTGAAATATTACTGTGTCCATCAGTTATTAGATATATCAAACTGAAATGGCTGTTGCAAACACCAAAATATTTAGAACTAAAAATGATTAAGATTAATAGGGGTGCCCAAACTTTTTCATAGGACTGTAGATAGATAGATAGATAGATAGATAGATAGATAGATAGATAGATAGATAGATGATAGATGATTGATAGATAGATAGACAGATACATGATAGATAGATAGATAGATAGATAGATAGATAGATAGATAGATAGATAGATAGATAGATAGATAATTAGATAGAGAGATAGATAGATAGATAGATAGATAGATACTATTATGGTATATATTGATGTTTGTAAATAATACCTTATACCTGGTTGACCCAGCACTCTGACTATGCTCAAATGCTGCTTCTATATAATTCATTTAAACCCTCTACTCTATCCTGGTATCTGCAATACTGGCAATACAGAAACTCAGGACCATGACCATGAGTGACATAAATCACAGACTTTACTGCTACAGTATCTATGAGAGGATTTTTTTTCTGTGAAAAAAACCTTGATAGTATACTTTTTTTTACAAGCATAATACACTAATAGAGACATAAATGTCACTATATGTCTATATAGGTAGAAAAAAAGTTTAAAAGTAAATGTCAGAATTTATAGTTAATAGTTGTGTTACAGCTAAAGTTACAAAAGTCAATAGTGTAAAAGCATTTACAATAAACACAATTTAAAATGCATTTTAACCTCTTGATGCCATAGCCAGGTATCTATTTCTTTTCATTTTTGTTTTGTATTCTAACATCACTAGCCATACATAACAAGTTTATTTTTTCATCAATATAGCTGTATGTAGTTATTTGAGGTTTCATATAAAGTATCAAGACTCCAACTATTTGCGGGCAAAAAAAAAAAAGCCATTTCTGCATTATTTTTTGTATTTTACTTTTACAGTATTCATTGTACTCTGTTGTCCATTGCAAACATCCCACAGCAGACCCACCTATGGGGGGGGAAAAGCAGTCACAATGCCATTACAAAGTACAATTTTCCCACAAAAATTAAGCCTTCATGTATATAGAATAATGACTGCAGCAGGAAGGGGTTAAATCCCATTTCACTACATTTCTACTGAACTTCGTAGCAGGTTAGTTGGCGAGTACGCAACGGGTGCCACCAGCCATAAGACGGAGGTTTGTGTCAACCAGACGCTGTTATGAAGCGCTGACGTTTAAAAGGAGGTTGTGAAAAGGATTTGCATTGTGAAATAAAATGAACCCCTTCCTATGAATTCTCTTTGAAGTCTCTACAGTTATAAACGTAAGCTTTGATGTACCTAAAGCAAACATTTCCAGATTAGTTTATCAAGTGAATGGACTAGAAAATTGACTACTACTAACCCTGGCCATGTATGCACTTCCAAGAGAAAAAAATCTGACATCTGTGATCTATCCTAGAACAGGATGGAAAAATAAAAAAAGGTATTTAGCTTAGTATTTAACTTCTTTTTAATGAATTTTCATCCGTCACTAGCGGAAAGGTTGAAATTGCTTCTTGTTTAACAGGTTGGCTGCATAGTTTAGGAATCATCTACATAGAGAATGTTTTTTGCTCGATTCAACTGACGACGGAAAAGCTTTCATGATGATCTATTGGGCAAATTAAACAAGTGCTAATGAGCAGGTAAGATTATGCAAAGTGATCTAGTAGCCGGCATGCATACATAGAATGTTCACATTGGGCTGCACAAGCTACTGCATATACTTCACAACAGATAATAGCTGCTACCAAGCAGAAAATAACACATATGTGATACATTGCATCATTGTGAGTTTTATACAAACAGTCTTCATTAATGGACAGAATCTAGAGATAAGCGAACAGTGAAATATTGGAGATTCAATATTCATTTCGAGTAGAGCTTCAATATTCGACTACTCGATCGAATATCGAATCCCATCATAGTCTATGGGAAAAAATGCTCATTTCAGGGAAAACCACTATTTGACTAAGGAGAGTCACCAAGTCCACGAGTAGCAGGTGGAGAGTGTTTAGGAGCAGCGCTGTGCAGTTAAAGCGCACGGACCCCATTATAGTCTATGGGGTCCATTCGCTTTAACTGCACAGCGCTTGCAGTTGCGCTGATAAAAATTAAGCTCCCTTGTAACCGCAAGCTGCCAGATCTCTCGACTAGCAAAGACGAGCCTGCGGCAAATCAATGCTGGTTCTGCAGCAGACTCGTCCTTCATACTCAGGAGAGCTAGCAGCTTGCTGTTACGAGGCAGCTGACTTTTTTGTCATAGGAATGCATTGACCAGCGTTGATTGGCCAGTGTACAGCATTCGGCCAATCAATGCTGGTTCTGCCAGAGGCTCGTCTGTGAGGAGGCAGAGTCTAAGATCGGACCACAATGGAGACTGCTGTGGTCCGATCTTAGACTCCACCTCCTCACAGACAAGCCTCCAGCAGAACCAGCGTTGATTGGCCAAATGCTGTACACTGGCCAATCAACGCTGGTCAATTCATTCCTGTGAGAAAAAGTCAGCTCCCACGTAACAGCAAGCTGCCAGCTCTCCTGACTAGCAAGGACGAGCCTGCTGCAGAACCAGCATTGATTGGCCGAATGCTATACAGTGTAGCAGTGTACAGTGTAGCATTCGGCAAATCAATGCTGGTTCTGAATCGAATATTTATTGCAAATAGCTAGTAGTATTCAATCGAGTACGAATATTTCGAATACCGTAGTATATGATCGAATACCTACTCGATCGAATACTACTCACTCATCTCTAACAGAATCATGTTGCATACACACTTCTAGCTTGGGTTTATATGTCATATATTTTCTTTTCTTTTTTCATATAATCTTGATAGATGATTAAGAAACTTGGATGGGCATTAAGTGGACTGCAGGTAGTAAAAGCGGTAACTAAAGGTACTTCTGGAAGTTTGCACAAAATTTCACAATATCACAATTTATTATCCATAAAAGTCTATGTCCCCACTGTACTACCATATGCTTCAGATTTCAGAAGGCAGCCAAACTATTTACATTGTCGTAAAGCACTAAATGGTGGAATACAGAGTATCTACAGTTCTGCAGGAAAATCCCACCAGGCCTCTGTGTACCTTTGTACAGAATCTGTACACACAGCTCAACCATGTGTAAACTCTGCTGATTAGAGGCTGAATCCACCCTGATTTCCCCAAACTCTGCTGGTTAGAGCCTCAACTCACTCCAAGGGCCAAAAACACTGCTGCTGCAAGGCTGAACTAAGTTAAAGGGCCTAAAACTCTGCAGGTAGAAGGCTGAAGTCACCTAAAGGGCCTCAGTCTCTGCTGGTAGCTCAGCTTAAGGGCCACTAACTTAATTTGGAAGGGCTCACGTTAAGGGCCAGAAAAGTGAATTTTGGAAGGTCTTACCACATCACACACACAAACACATCCACAATGACAGTTAAGGGTGGGTACTGTTGGATTGCCTATTCCATCTATGGTTGTCATGGACAATGTGATTTAAAGGGGTGCTTGTTAAGGTTTCATTAGAGTAAAATTTGGGTTTCTGTCCATCCAACTGGGGAGGGAAAAAAGGTTTCCAGGTATTTTTCGACTTTCATAGGGGTTTTTTTGAGTGTGGAAAGTGTGTAGTTGATAGGCTGTGATGGTGGGGTAAAACTGTGACTTGGGCTTGTTAGATGCCCCCAGACATGCTTCCCCTGCTTCCAGTTGCTTTCCAGAAGTTTTGTCATCATTTGCTGAGGTGTCATAGTGGACTTGGTGACCCTCCTGAGTCAAATATTGGTTTCCCCCTAAACAAGTATTTTTTCCCCATAGACTGTAATGGGGTTCGATGTTTGATCAAACAGTCAAGTATTGAGCGGCTACTCGAATCGAACTTCGAACTTCGAACATTTCACTGTTCGCTCATCTCTAGTATCCTCCTCTTTCAGACTGCAGGCACTGATGACTTATGTCATTGCGCCTGCTCCGGGGCAGAGGTCACACTCTGCAGTCAGTGTAGGCTGTGGTCGCGTGGACCGCGGCCTACACTGACAGCTATCAGTTGTATTGTGCATTTGCACATACAGCTGAAAGAAGGGATTTCTCACTAATGGGGAATCCAGTACTGAATTGCCAATTAGTGAGCGATCCAGGCGATGGCCATCATGGCCCTAGCAGCTTCTTTATAAGTGCGCCTCTGCTGGCGGGCCGGAAAAATGTTCTCGGCGGGCCGTAGTTTGAGGACCCCTACTCTCCACCCTTGTTATATGTGACAACGTAGAGTGGACAGAAACTGAAAGACTTCAATGTAATACTACAGTTTCCCTGAAGTAGAAGCGAGGTAGTGTGGAGTTCTTGCCTTCTCCATTTTGTGTGTACCTATAACTCATTGACTATACATTTGGTGGGAGGAAGAAAGAACATAAATTCTGACATTATTTTGTGTATGTGTGTGTTGTAACACTGTGTAGCACGGATAACATTCTAACTGCATTCTACGAGCTGTTACATTTACGACATTAAGAGATGTAAAATGAGTTTTTTGATCTTTTACTACTACAGTAAAATTGAACCCACAGAGATACTGCCCTGCCACTGCACCCACACTCTGACTTTAACAGTATTTCTGGTCAGACAATCCCTTCATTTTGACTATATTGACAATACTGCTTATTTGATGAAATCCGTAAGATATGGGCAATATCGAGCTCTCTGTCATGTGTTTCCATTACTTGCATACTGTACTTTTACTGTGCTGTATGCAAGCTTCATTTGTTTTGTCCTTTGGTATAAATTCTGCTCTCTGAAATTGAGGTTTAGCTCATATTCTATGTATCTAGGTAACGTGTTATCTTCATGAAACAGACATCACAACCACAGGAGGCACAATCTCAAAGTACATCGAAATTCAATCAAATCTTGCATATGTGTTTTTTGTTATCAGGACATTCAGGTTTTGTGAGACTATGAGCTAATTTGTATTATATATTCATTATTTAATGTAATCTTTATTAATACCTTCTCGTATTTCTTTTTTTTGAGACTTCAAAAGACTAGTAGGGGCTATACATTACCGAGTCTATTACATTCTGATGGTCTATAAATTTTAAAATGCCTTTATTAGCCAAAAGATGTGATTCCATGTTAGCCATTTATATTATTGCTGAATTGTCAGAATGAATAGTTAGTTCCGATGTGTTCCATGTATATTTAAAGATTAAATTAAATTATTCCTGCATTATTTAATATTCCATTTTTTAAAAATCTGGCATGAAGTGGTCATTTTCTGACTCTATACTTCTATAGTAAAAGATTAAATGAATCCATTGTGGATTTTAATAAACAGAATCTTTTAGCATATCATATGTATTAACTAACAAGGGTAAGTATTTCTGATTATCTTATAAAGTCATCATTTTACCACAATTGTTGTAAAATTGACCAAAGATGTAAGTATTATCTCGAATGGTGACTTAATAACAACTCTTTCCAAAATACTAAGGCTAGGAGCATGGCCTGGCTCTGAAGACAGATGTGTCTGGCTCTGGCTTTACATCCATGTAGCAGATTAGTGGTTCTCTACACCACTATCCACCTCTAGATCCTTTGCTGACCCCCTAGGGTCTGAAAGCCTGCCAGCACCTGCAAACCAGCCAGGTCTGTGAGCTGCTCGTACATGTGGGGCAGCCTCCATTTTCCTTGCTCTGAAGCGGCCTGGCTTCCCCATCTTGTCACGTGCTCTGTTGTAGGAGTGCACAGCTTCTTCCACCAGTTGAAGTATCTCTGCAGCGCCTTCCTGCTCTGGGCCCAGACCTGTGGGCTGTGATTTTGCGGCGGCCGCAAAATAGCGCTGCGTATACGGTCCCGGTTCCCATTGAAATCAATGGGAGCGTATATGGCCCGCAAAAACTCCCGTGCCGTCTACGTGCCACATTACGTGCCAAAATACATCATGTGAACCCGGCCTAAGACCAAGGAAGAGATTTGTACTGTTCTTCAGTCCCTTAATGTAGCATATGCTTGGTGTGACTTTAATGAGTATAGGAGAGGTTATACTTACTTTTCTCCAGCTCACTACCATTACAATAGGATTGAGAGGATCCTACTCTCTACTTCGATGCTCTCTTTCTTATGCCCGTCACACACCCTGTGCCTTTTTGGATCATGACCTGGTCATGATTGACATTGATTTCCAGACTCTTACTGCTACTTGCTCCCAATGTCATTTCAAAGAGTTTCTAATGACTGAGCCTGATATCAAGTGACAGATCTCTGATGCCCGCAATGAGTTCTTTGCACACAATGATGCCTCAGACACTGACCCAGCTATTAACTGGGCTGCTCATAAGGCCACAGTTGGGGATACCATTATAGCAGAGGCTTCTCGCCTGAAAAAATAGCAGTCTAAAGTACAAGCAGAATTTAAACAAAAACTGTTAAAATTTCAAACTGCGAATCAGCTTCACCTCTCCCATTATCTGACTAAATGTATCAGGGATGTCAAGCTTCAACTTAACTCCATCCTCACACATAGGACAAAAAAAAAAAAAACTAACTGATGGACCCAAGCGAGATTTTGTAAATTAGCAAACAAACCTGATTAACTGTTAATCTCTAAACTAAGGACACACCAGAAGCTAAATGTAATCTATCAAATACGGGAGTCGTATGGAAAATTACCTACAACCACAACTCCGCCAAGCTGTCAACTTGTATGTTACTTAGAGCATAATATAGGAGAATTACACTCCTTCATTCATTTGGATGACCTGGTCAAAAGAGAGGAGACAATTTTACAATGTTTACTAGAATTCATTGCCCAGGGAGAGTTTAGTGTAATGTCTCATCTAAAAGAGAAATGGGCTTATACAACTGGATTAAAATATTAACAAAGAATTTTATTTTTATGTATTTTTATATACAGTAGGTGTTAGCAGTAATGCTCTTGGTGCTAGTAAAGTGCTGTTGCAAGTTTTGTGTTTGCATTTCTATTGCACTCATGGCAACGTGCACCTTCACTACCCAATTTAGCCGATACTTTGATATGGCTGGGCCCCCATTCTTCCCTGGGCCCCCTGCAGCCATTTCAGACATACTTTTGTAGAATAGGATAGAACAGAATAGGAGAGGAATAGAACTTTATACTTTATCCTTCCTATCATTTGAAATACACTATTCAAGACAGCTATAGAAAAGGAGGAAAAATTACAAACAATAAGTTATCAACTCCAACCTACTCAAATTTCCCATCTTGCCCTCCGACCCAATGTGTTGTTATACACTGTCTACCAATAAGTATTTGGACACCCATGTAAATGAAGATATCTGCAGTCATGATGTTTGTCACGCCTTCTGCCGTTAAGTAGGAAACAGAATTGGCATTAGTGCATTGGCATTAGTCGCATGCAAGATGCCACGAAGTGCAGAGTTATCCGATTTTGAGAAAGGAGTAATCGTGGGGTTCCACAGAAATAGTCGATCTTTAAGGGACATAGCAAGCGAACTGAATTACCCAATATTGACACTGACCTATGTGATTACGAAGTGGAAGGTGAACGGTGATGGTCGGAATGTGCCCCAAGTCAGCAGACCCCCAAAACTGGGAGATAAAGACCGACGGGTGCTGGCCAGAGAAACTACACCCAACTGATGGCTCACATACACCAGGAGTCTCAACAGGCATCTGAGAGTATTGTGTCGATCAATACCATCCATAAGGAAGCATCTGCTGGGTTCTACCAACTATTGAATATGAAGAAATGTTGTTTTTTATTCTATGACGAGTGTCTGTACTCATTGGTAGACAGTGTATAGCGTGATTGCAATAGGTAAGAACAAAGCCACTAAAGCCACTCCACAGTGCCACAACTACCTGGTATATGATCAGGGTTATGAAATAAAATTGCTAATTTCTTTGCAATTCTCTACTCCAAGGTACTGGTCAGAGATTAACCAGTGACTAAACTAGGTCTTTCTATCAACTTTTCTACCCTATTTCTATCTTTCCCTTTAAACTCATCTCCCCAACAAATCACTGCAGAAAAAAACAACACTAGTTAGTACATTCTGCTATGTACAATCTGTACATATCATATCCACCTGCTTCTGCCATTCCAGTTTATGATCAATATACATCCCAATATATTTATAGGTTTCCACTAGTTTATTCTCATGACCCTCTACAACATTTCATTTCTTTCTACCAAACATTATAACCATTCTACTAACTCCATGTCACAAATCGCCATTCATCTTTAATTTCCTCCCGCACACACCCTACAATTACAGAATCATCAGAAACTCATTAAGGATGGAAAAAAAATGAATTATACCTAAAATCCCAAACACAAATAAAACTAATCTGGACCATTCTTACAAACTGAGGTCTATCTGACAGATAATCTACAATCCAATCTGTTTATTATGGGAGTATTCCCACAGTTAACAATTATAACCTTACTAGCATCAGAGTAATCATGTTAAAAGCACTTGAAAAATTAGAAAAAAAAGTCCCCTGCACCATATTACCCCCGCATCCTCCAAATAGGAAAATCTGCTACGGAATAGATACGAAACTGCATCATCATATACGCCAATGCAAGAACGATACGCACATTTCAAGGGATCCAGAAAAGGAGCCAACTTTTTCAATTAAGACTATAGCACTAACCTCTCAAATATTTTCATTACTGTGACATCAGTGCGATTGGTATAACAATCATTCAAGTCACACAGCTTTGCTATTTTAGGAAATGGAGTTCTTCGCAAGGTCTTCCACAGCCTGGGTAGAGTGCATTTTCTCCCAAAAAAAGTGCTATAAGAACATTTATTAACTTTAATAAGTTCCCTCCTCACATCATACTAAATTAAAGTGATGGTTTCCTGACAGTCACACTCCCCATTACTCAGGAACAAACATTCATCGCACATTACTGTCTGAGCTATTGCATCTTTATACCTGTTAAAATAAAGGTTTGTTTTTTCGGCTATATTTATACTACCCTGTCCATCAACCCTCTTCACATTAAATCCAGAAATCTTTATCATCCCTGCCCAAACAGACTACCTGAGTTTTCATCAGAAATGTCTGTAAGGTCTTTCTAGGCAGTCTGTTCTCTGGCTGTATAAGCCTTTATAGATGGTGTTCTTTCCATTTTTCTGCCACTAATAGCCTCATCATGGCTACAGCACACTTCCATATCTCTCTTAGGTCTGTGTACAATAAGGAGCAGTCTGCCCCCTCCCCGATCCATTATTACTACTACTGATAGCAACTGGTTAATGTCAGGAAAAACTGTGATATAGCAAACAAATAGCCGAGAAAAGCCCAAATGCACATAATCTAAGACAGGGGTCCTCAAACTTTTTAAACAGTGGGCCGGAGGCAGAGCAGGTCGCACAGACATCGGGAGCGGTGCCCTCCAATAGGTAAAGTGAAGTGCGCTCCATGGCCTGGCCTGAGCTCCCCAGGAGCTTCATTATAAATGCACGCCTGCCGGCGTTGTCGTCGGGGCCAGACAGAAGTGCTTGGCGGGCCGCATGTGGCCCGCGGGCCGCAGTTTGAGGACCCCTGATCTAGGAGATCCAGAAACATTGAACTGCAAATACAGGAATAAAAGAGTCAATAAAGAAGTTTATATAATCTGATGTCCCCACTTTGAACCTCACATAAAACAATGAGTCAGTAGTCTCAAACCAGAGCTGTAATCCTTTTTTACATTCTTTAATCCATTTTCTAGACTTATTCAACACAACTGGAATAATGTTGTGAGCAGAGTCTAAGGCAGGGGTCAACAACCTTTATCACTCTAGTTTTCTATTTTTCTTTATCTTAGTAAATTATAGTTATAGATTATTTTGTACCAGGGCCATAAAGAAGGTAAAAGGGCCGACTGCCACTTTAAGACCGGCTAACAGATATGTTCCTACATTCTTATACACAATGTAAGGAGCGGAGATAATGAAGTTCACAGTTCATAATGGATTGTTATATGGAGACACAAGAAACAGCTACTATAGAGCAAAGTGCCCACGTAATGTTCTTACACAATGCTTGTGACTGTCAGTGTTCAACCCGGTCTAGCACCTTAGTCTCTGCCTGCCAATCTAACCACCCGTTAAATGGTGTCCACCACATCCCCCAAGTGTTGTCAACTGCTACCACCACATTATAGAGAACATTAAAGTGATACACAGCATACTTTTTATGCATGTCACTTTTGTAGATTTGAAGAAAACAACTTTCAAATGTTGCATTTGGTGCACTAGGGGCGGGTCTTCAGCACTAGGAGCAACCCTCTTGCTGCTAGACTAGTATGGGTGATGTATGGTTATCCTTTCTCACTGCACAGGGTGGCACAGGTAGCAGATGGTAGGGTTCTTAGTGTAGTGCTCCAGTGTCGAGCTGACCCCCCCCCCCCCACTACCACCACTATGTGCCTAATTTCTATAAAACTTTTTTTTTAAAATGGCATACATAACAAAGTATCAGTGTGATGTGCCCTATAATGTGGCGGTGACAGCTATATGAGTATGCTTGGGTAAGTGTAGAGTCCCTTTAAGATTGGGGCCCCACGTGGCAGACAAAACTGCAGCATTTTACAGTCCCAGCATTGTGGATGGGATTCTCGCAAATTCCATCCATAGATTGGGGGAAAATATTCGTAACGGACACTCTGCTATTTCCAAAATCATTTCCGTTTTTGGAAATGCTACAATTTGAAAAAAACAAAATTATACCTACGGAAACTCTACAGACTTTCTGTGAAAAACGATGTAGCAAAAAATGTGATATATTTTTGTCACAGTATTGTCTGCAGAGTATTTTTCTGCGGCTCGCTACTTAACCTTAAATGTTTTTTTTTAATTTGTATTGGTGTCAGCTTAGCAGAAAAGAGACAATACTTCCAGAATGTGCATCTACTAGGTGGTATGAACTTAGGCCTTATTCACATGGCCATGACATTTTTCTCAGACTTAGTGTCCATGAAAAATGGCTGTGTGTGTGCACGAATGGAGTAAATAATGACAATGTGGCGGCTGTATTTGTAAGATGACCATTATTGAATTCATGGACAAAGATAATGGACATGTGGATAGACACATTAAATTCAAAAACAGTTGTGCGATTGAGTAAAACAGCCATAACATATTTGTTATTTGAAGTCATGTGAATAAGCCCTTAGATTATTCAGTCTACAAATATCTGAAATGAATCCTTCAAATAGGATTAACAGATCTGCCCCCTTATTTATAGATGAATTTGCACATACATTTTTCATATGTTAGTGATGCTTTAAACAGATACACTCATCACGTCTGCCTGTAACATAAGACCTACCATGCCTATAAGGAAATCTATAATCTATAAGCCTATAAGGAAATTGCTTGTATTATCTGTGAGAAGGTGACAGGCAAAGTGCAGGAGTTCCACTATATCAGCGCCAGATTCTTGATTTATGTGTGGTCCAGGGTGGATCTGGAATAGGCTTCAGCTTCAGGTGTGGGTCCTGAGGCTTGTTACTGGCCCATAAAAGCCTGCTGAGTCCGCTCTTCAGGGCAGATCCTGTGGAGAGAGGAAGTGGCTGGGTCTGTCCTGACACTGAGAGCCTTGTGTTACAGTACAGTGTTGTTTTGGTTGATTCATGTGGCTGGTATTAAGCCACACGTACAGTTATTATTTTTCTATTTAGTTAGCGCTCAGACGAGCAGGTTTTGTTTTGCCTTTTTTCCTGAAGGCAAGGCTGTATTAAATTTTGCTTATCCTGTGCCTGACGAAAATACCTTCTCCACCCATTGGAATTGCTATTCAATAACATGATAGCAGCGAGGAAATTACCCCATCTCTGTGTTCTTTCAGCAGAATACAAGCTACTATTTGCAGCAGCCAGCACTCTTCCTATGGCATAAAAACTACAGCCAGCGTTTATTGACAAACCACATCTAGCCTGCTGTAATTTTGAATTAAAAAAACATGGCTGCTTTCTCCCAGAAAGAGAGACAGATCTGTCCATGGGTCCTTTCTGATATTGCAACATAGGTCAAGTGGAGTAAATGGGGCTGAGCTGCAATACCAAAAAAGTCATCTGTGTGGGACTAGCTTTGCAATGCAATACCCTATGTAAGCATATAAACTGTCTCTATTCTACCAACAGTTAAAATGCGTCTATTTAGCAGAATAAGTATGTGTCAGAATTAACAAGTAGCTGCTTTACCTTGTCGTATTACATAAGGGAATGCATGGAAAGCTTTGAACTAGTTGTAGAAAGTAAGCTGTGATTGAAATGTTTAATTTATCAGCAACTCTGGGGAAGATTCATTTGTGTGCATCATACTCCAGTCACTACCCAAGCTGGTGACAAACAATTAAAGACCTTATATCCAGCACTGGAGATTAATTAACCCCAGGGAACATTTCCTTGTTGTATACATCACCCCAAGAAAATCCCTTTAACTCATTCATGTGTTGACAAGAACAGAAGGCATATGGTATTCCTGTGCTCACTGACTGCGCCTGGGATTGTCTGTTCAGATTAATACTCTGTCACAAATCAAGTCATTGTTTTCTGCCCCAAATGGCTCATGCAAAGCAAACGGTGTCACCGCTAATGAATAAGAAATAAACTTGCAAAACTGCTGCTTGTCCCTGGATATTGGTAACAAGGAAGTGAATTGAGAGCACCTTTTAGAGGCGCCTAGAATAGCAATGAAGGAGTCTGTCATTTTTGTCACATATGAGAGATGTTAAGCGGTTAATACCAGGCTATTAGTCACTATTTTAATAACTCCCACTATGAAGCATAAGGAGATAGTCGCAAAATCCAATACTGCCTGCCACAACACCATGCTGATTTTCATTAAATTTGTTCAAAGGGGACCCAGCATGGAATTATTAAACTACTTTCATAGGCAGATGACTAAAGAGGCTTGTCTATTTATAGAGATCACACTCAATCTTTATTTTCATACACACATGGGCGGCTGCCAGCTTTAAAAATCCGACAACGCTTCCCCAATTCCTAAGCGCTGATAAACATAAAACACACACTGCAACAAAATGCCTAGTGTGCAGAATAAAAGCGAAAATCATATATTTTTTTTTTAATCAAAGAGTAGTTTTTCCTTATTTAAACGGCTTTGATGCTCTGATCTTGGATTTGCATTAGCACCAGGCGATCATGGCATTTCCCATTATTATCATTGTTTTGCTTTTTTACAGAATTTCCTTCTTCTTGATCACTAAAAAGTCTGAATGTTTAATTAATAACATTTAAGGATATAAGTGAAAGGGGCTAGGGTTTGCCCATGGCTACACAGCGATAGATAACACTAATGCCAGAATTCTACAAAATGAAAATTGTAATTCTCTTTATCAACATATAATTGTTTGGAAGGATAAATATTGATGATACAATTTAATCCGCAAGAAACGAGAAATGATGTTCGTTTTTACAAATTCTGTAACTCAATAGTAATCTCTAGGATATATTACAATACAACAATGCCTGGATACGGTTGTGGCTAAATATCATGGTATTATCTGAATACTCATTCATTCTAAATTGGATAAAAATTACACTTTTAAGATATATGGTTTTTTTTTCATGCTTCTTCAAATTATTAACCCCTTAACGCTAAATCACGTACCTGTACGTCAGGGAATGTGGTTAGTTCCCGCATTCCCACGTACCTGTACGTGATTGAGATTGCACGGGCTCAGAAGCAGAGCCCGTGCGATCTCCACGGGAGGCCGGCTGTATCTGACAGCCAGGCTTCCCCTGTAGCAGCAGGGACGGTGATTGCACCGACCCCCACTGTTTAACCCTTAAGGTGCCATGATCCATAGTGATCATGGCACCCTAGAGGTTTGGCCGGGCTATAAAGCATGGTGCCGGCAGCAGGAGTCTGTGTGAGCTGTAATTTACAGCTACACGCTGCTCCTTAATCCCTCCCCCCATCGGAGCGAGCGAGCTCCGATGGGGGGAGGGTTAACCCCTTGGATGCCAGGACGAGTGGAAGCTAGTCTATGCATCTGCATAGCTGGCTTCCTCTATAGACTTGCAATACACGTGTATTGCAAGTCTATAGTTAGTATAGAACCAGTGATCCTCTCTGATCACTGGTTCTAGTGTGCTTACAGCACAAATGTAAAAAAGTTTAAAAAAATAAATAAATAAAGTGTGTAAAACAAACAAAACAAACATAGTTACATTTCTTGTAAATCTGGAAAATCGCTGTTACACTTGTAACCCTTGTAACGTTCAAAATAAATTAAAATACAATCAAAAGATGATGCCAATATAAAGCAGAGATATGGGAGATAATATTTATTAATGTATTTGGGTGGTATGACTATCTGCCTGAAAAGCAGAGAATTTCACATTTTGAAAATTGCAATTTTTTCCAAATTTCCATCAAATTTCCTATTTTTTTAATAAGTAAATACAAAAATATTGATTAGTGTTTACCACTAACATGAAGTATAATGTGTTACGAGAAAACATTCTCAAAATCACTTGTGTAAGTTAAAGCGTCTCAAAGTTATTGCCATTTAAAGTGACACATGTCAATTTTGAAAAAACAGGCCTGGTCCTTAACATACTTTTGGGTTGTGTCCTTAAGGGGTTAAAAAGGATCTGTCAACAGCACTGAAAAAACCCAACAACATGCACCATCTGACGACACCAAACAGCACACATAGACTCCGACCCTATGCAATCACAGTGTTACTGCAGTTGTAGATCATGTGCTTAGGTTCAGGTTGCCATATTAGTATCAACACCTAAATTTCTATGTGTATGGACATCACATTATGTGACTCCCATGTGACAGAGGGTCCATACAAAGTTAGGGTAAGTTTACACAGTGAGGGGAATTTACTAAAATCTGTACACCAAAAAATTGACATAGAAGTGGCGCATCTTTGATACATGGCCCTGATTTCCAACATTTTGTCCATTTTCTGCCCAGCTTGCCTTTTATTAAGAAAGTGGGAGGAATAGGGTAGATATAAAAAGTGGGCCAGGTCAGGGATGCCTTGGCCTGTCAGATTTGCTAAAACTTATGCTGGAAAGCTGGAATGAGTTATAGCCAAATTCTGAAATTCTGTGTTAGCTTCTGGCATAGATTTTAATTTTGGTGCATGGGGTCTCCTGAGATGTGCCATAATTATTAAGACGCTGAAGCCTCTTAATGATTTTGATGTATCTTACACCAGGGGGTAATTGACTAAGACTGGTGTAGGAAAGGCCAGCCTTAATACATTCTCTCCAACCACCACCACCACCTTTTGTGTCCAACAGCTACATCTATCAAAAAGATTAATACATTTCAGCATATTAATATATATAAATAATATGTAGTTGATAACGGTATGTGTTCGGTTTTTTATATTAGTTATTTCTATATCTGTTCTTTGCAAGATAGCAGAATGCCCAGTCTTCTAGTTCATCGATATTAGCTGCATGAATAAAGGACACTCATAGAAATAGAAGATTGAAGGCAGAAAAAGACCATGTGGTCGGTCATGTCAGCCTTTATATATATTGTACATATTTTTCTATCTTACAGATAAGTTATTGAAGCTGATAAATCTGATATATATCTTGATAATATCAACAGTAGAGATGAGTAAATTTCCCAAAATTTGTTTTGGCCTTGATGCGCTCAATTCAGCCGTCAGATCTGATTCAGTCCAAATAACTCTTGTCCATATAGAAAAGCTTTACTTCCAGTGGCTGAGACTAACCTAAACCACATGATCTAAAGCAAGATGGGGTTTAGATCAAGTGGTTTAGGCCACTCTTACTCACTGAATGGAGGTCAATAACCGAAAGTTACTAGTTAGCTGCAATTTTGAGCAATTCATGTAGGATGAATCATAAAAATTTCAGATTTGAGTCTGAAATATTTGGAAAATTTGCAGTAAATTTAATTAGTGGTGAATTGAGACCCTCATCTGTAATGGACAACAACTTCATATCTGCAGACAAGAAGAGGAAACTCTACATCCTACTGGGAGAAGAAGAGGCCACTGTGGAGATCGTTGCCCAATACATGTCCAACTGTCACCAAACAAGAGGAAGATGAGACCCCATGGACTGTTATACCCCAAACCACCCACCCCATCCCACCTCCCCAGATAGCGGCCACCAACTAAGAGGAAGATGAGACTCCACGGACTGTTATACCCCAAATCAACCACTCCACCACCCCCATACCCACCACTCCCCCCACACACACACACACTTTACTAGCTTTGGCAATGCCAAATATCTATTCGGACGTGCCAATAAAGCCTGTTTGATTTGATTTGATTTGAACTAAGTCCAGGTAAGGAAACAATGAGGTATAGTTGACTCCATGTCATTTCCTGTGGACGCCCATCATTAGTATTTTGTACATATCTGGGTGATCTAATAGTCTTTTATGTAGAGGACAGCTGTAACTAGGCTCTGTAATAGAGTTTAGTGCCCGTTGTATTAATAATACTAGAAGCATAATGACAAAATTATACATTTAGTCCTTCAAATGAATTGGTATATCTTTGTACCGGTATACATTATATTTACACGTGCATACTAAAGTATTACATACATGCAAAAGACTGTCATGTTGTATCCTCTATTCACTTGTTATAACACAGGTCATATATATTAGAATACAAAGTAAACTAATCTGAAATTGCAATAACCGCATATATGGCTAGTTGGTGTCTAAAATTTCCTTAGAAATTTTGCACTGAAAATGAATATGCTGGCATAAATAGTATAAGAATAATTCACTCAAAACATGATCTATAAGGTTCCTTGTAAAATCAATGACAAATTTATGGAAGTCATTGTTTGATCACTGGAGCTGCTGTTTACACCACCTGGCAAAATGAAATGGCACAATGAGCAAGGTAAATTGCCCCATTTGCAGATACGTTCTTTTCATAGCTCCAAATGTAATACTGCATTGGGCAACTAATGGCTGTAGGAAGCACTACCTAAATCATTTGCAGAAGGAAACGTGACACACAACCTATATGAGCGTGCCATGAAGCCTTTGTCTGCCAGCTGGAACACAGAATCAGCTGCATTCAAAAGCCTTGAATAGGAAACTAGTAATTTACAATACAGCAAGCAAAAGGCAAGTGGACAAAGTAACATAAAATTGATGCTAGCCTATGCTGCTCTTTGTATGTTCACTAATATATGACATGTAATAGAAAAGGAAAATGGATTATGAAATGTTCTTCCATTGGCGGGAAAAATGTGTGGGTATAATTGAAGGAGTATTTGCTCTTAGCATTTACCTAATCCGCAGGCTGAAAAATATATGGTGTATTCAGAAGATTGAGGCTTTAGTACAGACTTTTTATAAAACAAGTACAAAGCTGTTAGTGATAGGCAGGCAGAATCATACAGGGAATGGCTGCAGACCCACAAGCCGACTGTTCGTGTGTTATTGGCCATCACAAATCTGGGAACATAAAGGCACTTAAGGCTTGTCCCGCAGAGTGTTTATTGAGGACTTAGAAGTGACTCATAATATTCCTTACCAGTCAAATTGGGGCCATATAAGTAATATGAAATAAATAACATGTGTAGTATACACTCCCATTTATGTCTGCACATTAAAAACAAGACATCTACAAGCATGTACTGGTTTGTAATAGGCAAATAAAAATAGCTTTATGAATTCAACTTCCAGCAGAGAGGCCAGTTTGTTCTGTACGTCCTATGCTCTCCGACAACTTGGTTTTCTTATCACTTCAAAGATTGAAAAACAAGATGTTAAGAAAAGAAAGTCAATCAAAAACAAGTTTTGTATTCTGCAGTAAAATACATGTTCCCTCAAACATTATCTTTAACTTCTTCTAGACAATATCTAGTTAGCAGTGCAGTAGTAGAGTCAGGGCAACAATATGCAGAGGGTGAACCTAGCCTATCTGCTGCCTGATGTGAACTATAGAAAGATGCCGTACCGTAGCTCTTCACCGTTAGAAGGGCGTTTCTGATAGTCTATAGCACCTATAGCTCTGTACTGTGATAGTGGTGAGGAACCCCCCCCAACCCCCCCCGAGCTCAGGAGGGGAGGGAGGCGCGTTCCTCACTGCTCTCACAATACAGCGCTATAGGTGCTGCTGTGAGGAAGGGCGTTCCTGACTGTCAGAAATGCCCTTCTAATGGTGAAGAGCTACGGTATCAACACCAATAACTCTTCCCCGGGGGAACAGATCATGAAAGTTGACAGTGACTCTTTAAAGATTGTTTGGAGTATGTAGGAAATTCTGCAAGCTGAAAATGTACTTTTATTATTCATTTGTAGTTTTAATGTTCCTTTAGCTATCTATGCAGGTTATTTATTTACAGTCATAACTCCTCTGGTCTCCACTTGCACTCTGCATGTATATAATGCATCATTATGTTCATAGACACATTAAAGGCTATTAAAATGGACTCTGTTATTTCAACAAATTACTTCATTTACCAAAGAGAGCATTTTCTGCCCAAAAATAGTTTCAAAAAAGAAGTCACTAGGTATTTCCCTTCCCTATCCATTATAGGAAATGTGGCCGGTCTCTGCCTGCACTGACCATAAACATCATTCCACCAATTTCTAGTTGTGTCCTCCATTGAACTGTTCAGCCATTATGGCAGGTGATGATCAGCAATGTATGGTTTCTGTCACGTTTCCTTATAGCTGTCAACTACTTTTAGAAATAGGTCTTGTCAACTTTTTTAGAAGGTTTACCCAACAAGGTGATGGAGGTGATGATATTGGATGGAAGTGTGTAACTGTAAATAGAATCAAGCAGGGAGTCACCATTTAAAGGGTAAATACATCCTGCCAGAATTCAAGTTGGCTAACAGAAACAAGTTAAAGCTAAAGGCTTATTGGATCGGTCATGAAAGTTCAGAATGGGTCTCCCACCCCCGTTACAACTTCATTCATGTTTGTTGTGCCTGTTGTAGCACCTTGGAGTCGCAATGCAAGTCCATTCACTTACATTAGTGTAGGAATCACAGGATGACACAGCAATCTTTAGCTTCACAACAGGAGATGCTGCCGAGCTCAATGTGTAGCCTCAGCTTAACTTTCAGCTGCAATGCTGTGTCTCTTAAGTGACGCATTGATACATCCAAGTAATAGTGCCCCCTTGTGCCTCCACATAGGAAACAGTCCACCTCCCATAAAAGTAACTGAACCCTAATAATCTCCCCCAACATAGGAAATAGTCCCTAAGGGTGCATTCACACGATGTAACGTGCTGCGTGATGTGACACGTGTACGCCACGTGACCCTTTGCGTGCCGTACACGCTCCCATTCATTTCAATGGGAGCGGGGATCGTATGCGCCGTGCTAGTTTGCGGCCGTGAATAAATTCATGGCTGCAAACTAGCGCGGCGCATACGATCCCCGCTCCCATTGAAATGAATGGGAGCGTGTACGGCACGCAAAGGGTCACGCGGCATACACGTGCCACATCACGCGGCACGTTACACCGGGTGAATGCACCCTAACAGTGACTGCCCACAAAGGTACTAGTACATCCCATATAGGTAATAGTGCCCCGCTCTAGTTAATAGTGCCCTTGCATAAGTAATAGTGTCTTCCTACAGGTAATAGTCCATCCTGACATAGGTAATAGTCCTTGATAGTGCCTGCTCCCAACAGGTATAGTCTCCCCCATAGATAACAGTGCACCCCTATAGTTAATAGTGCCCTCACATAGGTAATAGTGTACTAATTATACCCCCTCAGGTAATAGTCCTGTCACAGGAAATAGAGCTCTGATAGCACCCCACATATATATGAGTGCCCCCAACAAGTAATAGTTCTTATTTCCCCACCCCACATACTGCCCAAGCCGCACAATTGAATTGTGTACCTACCTTCTTTTCCTTTGCCAGGCTGTATGTCTCTTCTATTCTCCTACCGGCTCACCTGCCTCCTGCTTTATGGTACCACTGATTCTGAGAGGAGACAGTGGTGCCAGGAGGAGAACACAAGAGTCACACAGGCTTCTGCACACTGAGTCAGTGCTGTGTAAATACTAAAGGTAAAGATTTAAGCAGGAAACCATATTGAATACAATCTTGAAATCTACAAGTGGATACTTTGATCTCATATTTTGGCAAAATGATAAGTAACATAAAAGATAGAATGTACCACAAGTGAAGAAACATTAGAAAGGCTGGTGATTGATTTCACAGGTATGTCATTATAGAACTAGAAATAAGACAATGTATATAATCGCAGCAATAGTCCAAATTATATCCAACTCCTTCACTGAATAAAGTATTGGGGAAAATATAAGAAGATGGTCAGGAAGAAGAGCTGCAAGGAAAAGTTGGTTAGATTCCATGGCAAAGTGATGACACTGACTTTTTCCAGCCACTGTAGTCACTGCCAGATTAGATAATGTGAACTTATTACAAGTAAGTACTCTTCCTAATTAAGCGAGCGAAACTTGACTGTCTGCGATGGTTAACTTTTAATGAATTGGGACCATAGTGACTATCATAAGTCATGTATGTTAATTTGTATACAGGGCAATTACTGGCAGCTGACTGCTGGGCTGAAATTAATTACTAGGACACAATTTATGATTATCTAGACTGTATTCATATAGAAACATAAGTTGTGAATAAAAATAAATTGTCTTTCTGAACAGCAAGACATGAGGTGCCCAAGCAGCTGGAAGCTGGAGGCTCTTGCCAACTTGTTTCAGCTACAAAGGCTGTACTAGATCTTGTGCGTTGGAAGCGGCATGTGTTTTACTATGGATCCAGATGACTGTTGCTCTGCATTATGTTAATATGTTGGCATTTAGTGTATATCACAGGCACACTTTGTTTTATGCCTCTTGCAGAAGGGGATTAGGGAGCACTGTGAAAATTTTCTGAAACAATCTCCAAACCAAATTGCAGTGAAACAAACCAGAAGCGCAGTTCAAATGTTTACTAAATTATTAAAACATCTAAACATGTATGTTATTATGTTCTGTATAATACATATATTGTGACAGAGTGGATAATAAAGGTAGTGATAGATAATACATCATGACAAACTAAACACTCTTCTGTGTTGCAATAGAAAAATATGCTGTACTATGAATTAGCTTTTCAGCAATTCAGTAAGTCTATGTTCACATCTGCACATCTGTTCACAATGTCTGCCAAAATCGCTGGACGAAAAAGTCCTTTTATTTATTTGCCAGTTTCAGTTATAAACAATACACAACCAATGGAACCCAATATTACCGTCAAAGAGATCCATCGGGATCCGTATGTGCCCGTCATTTTAGAAGTCTTTTAGCCAGTTGTTCTGGCCCTCTGATGGACCAGAACAATAGACACCCCAATGTAGATGTGAACTTACTGTAGCATAAGAATATTTCCTTACATAGGTCTACTGCAGACCTCTGCATCTCTATGGCTGCAGGCTACAAACTAAATGTAAAATTTAGACCAGGCATACCTAGCATGGTCATACATTGTATAGTGGCTACGCTTAAAGGGGCTCTATCATTGGGAAAAGTTATTTTTAACTAAGCACATACTTGCATAGCCATTAGAAAGGCTATTACACACATTCCTTTTGTATGTAAATCCCCTAAGTCGTCTTTGAATGAGCCCATTTTTATTCATATGCTAATTAGCCTCCACCATGCACCAGAAGTGTCTGTGAGCACCATCTGCTATTCTCTATGTGTGTGTGAGCAGAGAGGCTGCTGATGATGATGACTCATCTTTCTGCTCTCACACACATAGAGAACAGCAGATGGTGCTCACAGACACTTCTGGTGCATGGTGGAGGCTAATTAGCATATGAATAAAAATGGTCTCATTCAAAAACTACTGAGGCGATTTACATACAAAAGGTAGGTGTGGAATAGCCATTCTAAAGTCTTAACTCCATTCATTTATATGGGATTGAGCTGCAGCATGACCATGTGACCAATATCACTGGCCTAAGGAGAGGAAGTGGAGCTCAATATCATAGTCCCAGATAATCCCTTTAATATCACCTACATTTTTATTAGCTGAGCAGTCACGTGAACCATGAATGTGATGTCATCACTTCCAGTCCAACAGGACCAGAAGTTCCAAGAACCAAAACCAGTAGAGCTGCAGTAGAAGGGCATTTAAAAAGGTGAGCTTTTTTTTTTTATTATTTACCCCTAAACTGTTGGATCATCCCTTCACTGTCAATAGATGATGTCACAGCTTATATACTCCCCCTCAATGCACATTTATTATTATGTTTACTGTAGGTATTTGGTGTAAAAAAAAAAAAAAAAATACATCTATGTGAAAGGAAAAATAAAAAAATTATGACTCTTGGAATGCGTGGAGTCAAAATTGAAAATCAAAAAGTGGCTGCCATAAGAATGAGTTAAGGTGGGAACAGGTTTGTGAAACCTGTACTACATCCCTGTTTGATGTTTAGCATCCATAGGAATGAATGGAAGCAGCTGGCCGCTTAACCCCCTGTGTGCTGGCTGTATCCATTCATTCCTATGGATTTAACACAGCCTACCACTTTTCTGCTTCGTCCCTGTTTTACCCTATACTCAGCTGAATATACAGTAAAACAGGGATGAAGCAGAAGAGTAGCAGGCTGTGGTAAATCACTGTGTGCTGCGCTGCTGTGAGGACGACGAGGTAAGTTCGCGAGTAGATAGATACTACTGTACATTGACTTGTCTATCTACTAGACAAGTCAATGTACAGTAGTATCTATCTACTTACCTGCACAGAAGTACTGCCCTCTTCTGGTCTGCTCCTCTCTCCATCACATGCCTTCAGAGCACCCTGCGCCCCCCACCTCCCTAGACTAGTATTATAGAGATGCTGGGAGAAGGCGGGGCTTGTGGCTTAGGAGAGTGTGGGCGGGTACTGGGAGGGGAGACGTGAGTGATGCACTCACGTCTCCCCGCCCACACTCTCCTAATCCACAACAAGCCCCGCCTACTCCCATCATCTCTAACACTAGCCTAGGGAGGTGGCGGCGCTCTGAAGGCCTGTGAAGGAGAGACCAAGTCCCGACCCAAACAAAGAGGAACTGGGAGCAGCAGCGGATCTGTGCAGGTAAGCGGACACCAGGGGGGATTTTCTTTTAATCACTACACAGCGTGGAGTTCAAAAATTTTAACAATTTTTGGACTACATGCTGTGTAGTGAATAGGATCGTTTTTTAAATCCGATCTTCGATTATTAAAAAAATCCCATTGACTTGCATTGGGATCGGAATTGGGATCGGGATAGGGATCGGGTTCGAATGGAAAATGATCGGAAATCAGATTTTAAAAACTATCCTGAAATTTCAAGATCGGCTCAACCCCACCCACAATCATTTAAGATACATAATGAGACCAGAGTACACTGCACATTTTGAGAAGAGCTCATAAAAGGAAATGTTTTAGCTCGGCTATACTTAGTCTTTTTTCACACAAACAATTTTAATAGCCATTACGTGACCACATCAAAATCAATTCATTTCATTAGGGCTATTCACATTACCAGCTATTTGACAGTCCAGACTGTCAAAATATGGGACGTCCTATTTTTGCCATTTTTCACAGATCCCTTAAAAGACGCAAGTTTATGAACAATCTGTGAAGTAAGGGGCCCATGGATGCAAAACAGCCATTAAAAATATCCTTTTTACACAGTCGTTATGCATTATGGTCATCTGAATATAGCCTTGCATTGTTACTTAGTCAGCTCAGATGAAAAAACTTAAGTTTCTTACATTTTACAGAGTATTTTAATGACTAATAAAGTATGTAATAACTGTACAAAGTAGACTGTATCGTCTGTAATTTCTGTTATGGTTCACTATTAGAGAACACAATGGGTTACACAGAAAATTGTGTAAATCCTGTTCTGCTTTATTAGGTTTAATTTCAGATAATTGGATGGCATTCAGACAGATGTGATTTTAATGCAACCTGGAACTACAAACATAAAATGGAGCTGAGAAGGAATAGAAGCATTAATGTACTATCAACGTATGAATGGTCATTTTACATTACACATTGATTTGATTATTCTGCGTGATGCTATGCCTACTACATAAAGAAATCCAAAATCTATAAAGAGGAATAAAAACTTCCAAGCAACCAGAGTAATTCTATTTTTTCACAGACTTTTAAAGCTGGAACTTGTCATTTTTATTTGTTTTTATCCCAAATGCTCATAAAATTTTATCTTTAATATTTTAATCTTACTTTAATATACTTAACATTCTGGTAACTTTTCTTTGTAAAGAGATTGGGAATCTTGATTTGTCTATTTTAATACATACTTAAATCCAAATAGCACTTGAATTGCCAATAAACTAAACAATTCTGGGCCATTTTTCCTTAGAAAAGGCAATTCCTTTTTTTCCCCTTGAAATACTGTAAAAAACTTGACCACTAAGTGGACACAGTAGACCCGTATAGCAACAAGGGAATGTTGTATATATATATATATATATATATATATATATATATATATATATATATATATATATATAATTCTCAGGCCTGACTCACATCTACGCATGAGTTTCCATTCAAGGAGTCCGCTAGGGGATCCCCTGAACTGAAACCTAATCGACATAAAAAAACGGTTACCTTAGGAAGCCTGTGGACCCCTAAGACTATAAAGGCTTTTTTTCATGCGGAGTGGGGAACGGAATGGCCCGAATACAAATGTGAACTGGGCCTCATATTTGTGAAATGAAATCAATATTTTCTGAGCCTATACAGTATATAATAGCTAATATAGGGCTCACTGAAAAATTCTATCAGAATTTCATATCAATATTTTGCATCAGTCTCTAAATAAAAGAAACATACATTTAAAAGAGGTATTGTTGGAGGTCCAAGAACCCAGGGGCATACACTGATAACCAATAAATATTTGGACACCTGTGGTAGAATAGAAAAACAACATTTATTCCTATTCAATAGTTGGTAGAACCCAGCAGATGCTTCCTTACAGATGGTATTGATCTACACAATACTCCCGGATGCCTGTTGAAACTCCTGGTGTATGTGAGCCATCGGTTGGCTGTAGTTTCTCTGGCCAGCACCCGTCGGTCTCTATCTCCCAGTTTCAGGGGTCTGCTGACTCGGGGCACATTCCGACAATCACCGTTTACCTTCCACTTCGTAATCACATAGGCCACTGTCAATTTTGGGTTATTCAGTTCGCTTGCTATGCTCCTTAAGGATTCACCATTTCTGTGGTACCCCACAATTACCCCTTTCTCGAAATCGGACAACTCTGCACTTCATGGCATCTTGCATGCGACTAATGCCAAGGCACTAATGCCAATGCTGTTTCCTATTTAATGGCAGAAGGCGTGACGTACATGATGACCGCAGATATCTTCATTTGCTTGGCTGTCCAATTACTTATTGGTAGACAGTGTACACAAGAAGACAGTTTGATGGATGAAACTGCCCCCCTGCTGACCCTGGCCAGCACTACTTACCAGCACTACTTACCTGAATGATGATTCTGGAGAGCAATGACTTCGTAATCAATGAGCGCTTCCATCAGGAGCAAAGATTTGATGAGTAATAAATATCACTTTTTACCTTATGGAATAATTCAATAGGTAGTGGCTTAATGGGGCCAAAGTACCAAATGGGGGTAAATAGAAGTGATGATGTACTATTGGAGGCCAATAAAAGGGGAAATGTACTATGTAGGTGCCAATAAATAGGCAGTCAACTGTGTGAGGACCAATAAAAGAGACAATACACTGTATGGTAGCCAGAAAGGGGATGTTATACTGTGTGGGTACCAGCAAAGGGAATATTATACCAGGAGGGGCAGTAAAGGGGACATGATACTGTGTGGGGGCCAGTAACAGAAATGTTATACTGTAGATGGGGGAATTAAAGGGGACGTGATACTGTGTAGGGGCCAGTAAACAGGTCCTGAGTATGACTCTCAGCCATCTATAATGTGCTAACTCCCTGTGATATACATCCCTGTGAAAATCTCCTCCCCCTGATATGACCCACCCCAAAACTAACCTCTCTGACAAATCCTGTGGATGCCCATATGTTTAACCAGTACACCTATCTATCATTTGTTTGTAGAGGCTGTGATGCAAGCACTTTCTCCTCTTTAGAGACTGTGACATCATGTTCATTGTCCTTGGCCTGCTATACAACATACAGTGTTGTGCTCAGTTTTTAATGAAAAAGCCGCAGCCATTGTCCTCCTTTTGAGACCTCTTCACATAGCTAATTGTAGGGGGTTTCAGGTATCGGTCCCCTGCTGATGTGATATTAATAACCCATTTTAAAGATAGATCATCAATAGTAAATTCCCAGAAAACCTTGGGAATTTTAGCCCATTCATACTGAAGAGCATTCAGAATTTCGGGTAAGTCCAAAATCTATGGGGATTTCACTTACTGCCTGTGACATTCTAATTCTGAACAGCAGTTATTCCCAATAGAGATGAGCGAGTACTATTCAAAGTGGCCGTTTCGAATAGCATGCACCCATAAGGATGAATGGAAGCAGCCAGCACGCCGGCTTTGCCGGTGGCCAGCCACTTCGCCCCCTGCGTGCCGGCTGCGTCCATTCATTCCTATGGGTGTGTGCTATTCGAAACAGGAGTTTTGAATAGTATTCGCTCATCTCTAATTCCCAATGGTCATAGGGAGTTACTGGGGAGAGACAAAAGACACAAATACATCTGTGACCCTAGCGGTACATTTATTTGTTGCAAGGACCATGGGGTCACTCCCTCATATACTATAAATGTGTATAACCAATCATATACATACTAAGCAAAATCTAATTATTTGGTAAAAGGATATACTTAATATAATTGTGCAAGACAATTAGATATAAAAACTTTTTTTTATAATATTTTTATGGTCAAACACTAGCCATATATAAATCAAATCAATAAATAAAGCATGCCATATGTTCCATCCATGGATCATATTCTTGAGGAACTATAATAATTCCTTCTCATCAATGCTATACCAACGTGCACAGAAATTAAATATACATCAAAAGCCTGCAAGATGTGTAGTACAGTGGGTCACAGTCATGCTAGAACATAAAAGCGACATCCACAGGCTTTTACCACAAGGTTGGAAACATACAATTATCCAAAATATCTTGCAATGTCAAGGCATTAATATTTCCCTTAATTGAAAGTAAGAGGCCTGGGCCAACCCCTGAAAAACAGCCCTGAGAATTAATTTGCTTCCACCAGGCTTTATAGTTGACACAATGCAGACAAGCGGTAACATTCTCATCACATTTACTAAACCAAGACTCCTCCATCACATATCCTAATAGAGAAGCATGAATCAACACTTCTACAGCTTCAGAGTCCGATGGTGGTCTGCTTTACACCATCCAATGCTTGACCTTGGCAATAGAAGGCTTCCAAATAACTGCTAAGCTACAGATATCCAAGCTATGAAGCTTCTGGCTAGTTTTAGTGCTGATGTTAATGGCAGAGGAGTGCAGAGCGGTGGTGACCTTTAAGTGCTATGCGCCCTAGAATTTAGGGACCTGGCTCTGTAACTCTACATAGTCTGCCACTTTGTGTCCAGGTTGCTGTGGTTCTACTTTTCAATAATACCCCTCACAGCTGATGATAGGATATCTAGGAAGGAAGGAATTTCACTAACTTATTTCTCAATCGTGACATCCTATTACTGTACCATACTGGAATGTAATGGGAAATAGTAAGAGCAATTCTTTCACAAGTTTTTGTAAAGGCAGACTACTTGGCTAGGTGCTGGATTTCATAACGATGGACATCTCCTAACCACTGACACCGTGAAGGAGGTAATTTGAAGTCTAAGCAGCGGTGGATACGGCTACAACCAACAACTGTGACCTGCTGTATATACATGTACCTCCCACGGATGTGCACCTTTCAAAGTCACAAGACTTTCACACAGGACTTTTATGCTGCTGAATTTTGGAAAATTTCTGCACTTCTAGTTGTTTATTTCTGATGGATTTGAGAAGTTTTCAGCCCGATGAAGGGACTGAACTGAAAACTTTTGCTCTGTATGGATCTATGTCTAATCACTGGCTACAATTAAAAGAAAATTGAAAACTAATGGCGGCTGAATGTAGACATGTCACTTGGATGGAATGAATGCACGCTCCCATTCACTTCAATGGGAGTGCCAGAAATGGCCAAGTGCTTTGCTTCAGCTATCTCCAATGCTTCCATTGAAATGAATGGAAGTGTGAAAGCATCCCATCCAGTATGGGCATTCCTACATTCAGTTGGCAGGCTGGGTGTATGTACAGCAGGGGTAAAACACCCCATTCTCAGGATCGTTGGGCAGTCAGGTTTGCCGTGAAGTGGCTACACCTTGATCATTGAAACATAAAATCAATGTATAATACTGGGATGTGCGGTCCATGTCTTTCTCTCTAAAGTAGTGGTGAAATTCCAGTTCTTCTTGCAGAGAAGACCCAAAACTCCAGCAAATGGTTCTCCATTTCCCAGACCTTTACAGACTGTTGTGAAAAGAAGAGGGGAGGCTAGACACCAGTAGACAAGGCCCACTCCCAACTTTTGTTTTGTTCCTGCCATTCATTTCTAAATTAGTTATTTTTTCCATATCTCTGACACATGTTTTATTGTGAATACAATATGGTTTTGTGAGATTGTCAAATCATTGTAGTCTTGTTTTCTTTACATTTTACACAGTGTTGCAACTTTTTTGGAATTGGGGTTAGGGTTTTTTTTTATTAATATGAGGCGCAATATATTTCCAATGTTTTTTTCCAGTGTTATTACTAAATTAGGACACTTTTTGTAGGCAGTCATGCCCTAAACAGAACAAGGCCATATTAGGTTAAGGCCACACTCAGCGAATTGCTGCAAAATAGTGTTTTTTTCTACAGTGTGTGGATAGCACTTGCCAGAATCCCATCCACTTTTCAGACATTGTAAAATGCAGAGATTCTTTTCCTCCATAGTTAAAACCCTGCATTATAGCAACGAGGGGCTCCAGCTTAACACTTTCATTAAATTTTGAGGAATCACATATTCCAATTATTATATGCACAGATACATGAAATTATGAATATAACAAATCTATAAAAAGGATAATGTGAAATTGCAACTCTGTCCATTAATGTGACATAATAACTATCCAATGTTGCAACTTGTTTAGCCAAATAAATCCTGGCTCATTCGAGTGCAATGTGGTGCAAGAATAAAAAGGGCTTGACTTGCAAACACTTCGTTCAGATCCTTTAACAAATTAAACATTTCATTAAAAATAAAAGCAGTCAGATCCCGCGATTAGAATAATTGGATAAGTTTTGTTATTTATACTCTTCTTTGGCTCCAATAAACTTAAACAAATTCCGACGGCTGCTTTGCTCAAGAGAGACAATTGCAGTAACAGTCTGGCAACACAAATAATGCGAGCGGGACAGCGCCAAAGGAAAGGACTCTCATCTGTTGCTTTTCAGAACTGCATGATCAATTACACAATTAAGTTTATGATAAAAGAACATTAATTACACAATATACTTTCATTTCACCAGCTATCACACTATGTTTATGTCTGCTCATACAGTATTTAATTACTCCTGCACCCAGTACAATAGATGGGCTCCTTTATTCTTCTTGTTTGCAGTCTATTGGCTTACCATTACAATACAGTCTACTGGCTTGCCATGACAACGCAACGAAAAATGAAATGCTTTAAAAAATGTAAAATAGAAAATACACAATTCTCAAATAAGAAATTGATATAAGTACAGACATGATCATCATCTGCAGCAAAAGAGTTTGAGAAACTGGAGGTTACATTTTTGTCCTTTGCAGAGCCCTGCATGCTGGATCTTTTCATATTTCTCCATTTATCAAGAAACCTCCCTTTTTCTCAGGAGGTGTAAAGACAATAATAGCTGTGAGGGGTTAATTCCAGTTCCTAAACTGTAACTTATAAAATAGAGAAAAATAAGCTAACCACTAAGCCTGAGAGTATAGCCAGAAGTAACAGATAAGATGCTTCCCCAGTAACCCTGAGGCTTATTGTTTTTACTAAATGTGCTGATCTTTGTGTCTACGTGCATATTAGAATATATCTAGTTAAAACCAGATTTTCGTTGCCCCTCCGTACTACATGATGATGGATGTAAGTTACCATATTTGTACATCGCAGTATGTGATGGCCATAACAAGACGCATAAAGTTCACAAGATATGAAGTCAGTTCTAATCTTTTGTTTTGTCTGTCATCCATTAGCATGAAACCTGAAAGGTCATGGCATCCATTTCATCAGACTGTGCTAACATAATTACACACGGATGACACGGACAACCATGTGTTAACTCATGTATTGCTTATAGACGTATTCATAGTTTGTAAACGCCCATTTTGTACTTTGACCAATGATAATGTTTGTTATGCCTAAATTAGCATACAACGATTATTTCTCTATAAAAGCTAAGTAATATGTAATAAACTTTGGAACATCCTGATCACAATACTTGTGTGTCTGACTGTGTGTTCTCCGAGCAATTGCTATGACGTCACCAATACACATATATTGATTAATTAGGACTACGACAACATATCCAGGGCTGATTGCCCCTAACAATAGTTGACTTGTGGCTTCTAACACTGAAATTCCTTACAACTTTTAAGTCCAATAGCAGCTGCTTCTTTACAGTATGTTAGAGAACCTGGCTGTTATCATATTCAGGGGTGTAGCAGCAGTGCAGATCCACCCCTCTCCTTTTTGGTCTCTGCAGCTGCTCCCACAATTTTCTCCTGCAACATAATTTCAGGAGGGCAGCAGAAACCATGAAAGACAGGGTAAAACACCACATTGAGCGAGGTGTATGGTAACAATCTTCAGCAGCCAGGGTGGAGGGCAAATAGTCATGCAGATGGTCTGCAGCTGCTGTGGAGTTAGGCTGTGTTGACATGGAGGAATTTGCCACAGATTTGGGGGCAATTTCACCCTGGAATCCGCCTGCCATTGTTTTCAATGGGAGGCAGAGATCACAACAGGACGCTGAAAAAAGAAGCATCCAGCTCGATCTTACTGCGTATTCCGCAAATGATTCAGCTTCGGGGTCCACGGCTTGAGATGCCCTCCCGATTAGGCCCATTCATTTGCCGTGAAGGAATGCTGATGAACTGCATAGGCATCCCGTTGTGGCTAGACCATGGCAAAAATGCCAGCAGCAGAAAATGAAGAGGAATTCCTCTGGCAAATCCTTGGGTACAACTGTAAGGTGGTAAAAACCAGACTCCTCAGACAAAATGGCCTCAGCTGGGTGACTTTGATAGGTCCTTACCCAAGATTGTACTGAATATCTGTTACATATATTTGCCTGTGATTTGCAGGCCTTACAATGCCAAATAGTCATATTGTAACACAGTACAAAGGTGTACACAAATAATGCCATGCAGAACCTAGAAAAACAGTGCATACAACTTTCAGGTAATACTACGTGGAGACTATATGAATAGCATTCTGCACACAGTTCTCAAATAGCCAATGTAGAAAATGCAAATGCATCATAAATTGTCAAGCAGTTCTTTATTAGTGCCATACAGGTGTCTAATGTACATGCAATGTTCTATTAGTGGCACAATATGTAAAACACTGTTCTATTTGTGCCCTTGCAACTTATTGGCTCAAACTCTTTAGATTGAATGGTTTAGCTATGCATGGCATATGGATTTGGCATTCAGTACACTTAGCTTTCCATACACATAAAAACTTGCCTTTCCAATCACCCATGCAATCGCACTAATCATCAAACAGACATCTACAAACTAGAAAATTTTTCAGGCATGTTTGAATTCATACTTTCTTGTATAAATGAGCAAAAATACTGTCACTCTAAGCAACACTCTACCAACATGTCAAGTTTTGCGATGAAGCTGTTCAATAGAAATATCATAGATTATTAATAGAGATAAGCTGATCCGAACAGCACGCACCATAGAAATGAATGGATGCACCTGGTACTTCCGCTTTGACGGCGGCCGGCCGCTTGACCCCCCGCGTGCCGGCTACGTCCATTCATTTCTATGCGAGCGTGCTGTTCGGATGGGCTGATCCGAACAGTAATCGCTCATCTCTAATTATTAACAATAGCTTTGATTGGTGTTATTTTAAACACTTTTTTTGGCACAGTGTAAGAATAAATGTAATGAATGACCACATTGCCTAGATCAATTTACTTAAAGGGATTCTATTATTAGAATCCCTTTTTTTTTAACTAAATACACGTAGGAATAGCCTTAAGAAAAGCTATTCTTCTCCTACCTTTGTTATTCTGATCCGTGCCACTGTTCCTGAGAAATATCTTCTTTCTTCCTTATGTAAATGGTTTTCAGACAGCATAGGGGGCGTCCCCAGTGCTCAAACAGTCCGAAAACTCTCCAGCGACACCTCTGTTTTCTTCTCCGGACCACCTCTTCTCCCACGTCACCGTCAGCGTCTTCATCCAAACGGTCCATTGACAATTTTCCTGTGGCGTCTCCCGTTCGGCCACAGGAAAATGTCTGAATGTGCCGACTGCGCATGTCCATCAGCCATTTTCCTGTGGCGTCTCCCCTTTAGCCACAGGAAAATGGCTGATGGAGATGCGAAGTTGGCGCTTTTGGATGAAGACACCGACGGTGATGCGGGAGAAGAGGTGGTCCAGAGAAGAAGACAGAGGTGTCGCTGGAGAGTTTTCAGACAGTACAGGGGACACCTCTAATGCTGTCTGAAAACTCATTTACATAAAGAAGAAAAAAGATATTTCTCAGGAACGGCGGTGCGGATCAGAATAATAAAGGTAAGAGAATAGTCTTTCTTCAGGCAATTCTTAGGTGTAATTAGTTAAAAAAGGGAATTCAATGATAGAATCCCTTTAACTACATGGGAATTGGCAGCCTAAACTAATTCTAAATAAATATACATGGTAAATATTTCCTATCGGCAGAAGAATTTTTGTGACTGACAGATGAATGAAAACTTAGAATAGGCATTAGAGTATATCTTAAATCCTAAAGATTTATAACACGTCCTAAACCAGATAAAGACCTTGGACTTGTTGTACAGAAACCATTTTGCTTACATAAAGCAGCCTTGACATAGCTGGCACATTACTTATTTTTTCTAAATTACTCTGAGCTTGGTAACAGCATCTTCCTCTCTGCTCTTTTCAGATATGTCAGATGTCATGTGCAAGGCCCTTGATAAGAATGCTGTCATTTGTCATGATATATTTGTGAAAAAATGAGACACAAAAATGTATGTCACCAAGGATAAGGACGCTATGTGTCTTGATGAACTGTCACATTAAGAAAACACAAGCACTGGAAATTTATAATACTAGTTGTGTCATTATGCAAAGATGTAAAACCTGCGCTGGCGGGGTAGAAAGCAAACTTTGTCAAAATTTTTTTGAAAATCGCTATAAAATATTTGATATTATTTATGAAAAAGTGATTCTGTCAACCAGCCATAGCTACTGATAAAAGACAATGTTTATCCCACAACGCTATGTAAATCAGCGGCCAATTAAAACTAGCTTAATACTGCCCTAAAATAAAACCTAAAATGGAAAGCTCAAATATTCTCTACAAGAAAAGTATTTGCATTCCAAGTGTATTTTTGCCTATAAAATGGCACATGTAGAACTATGACTTGCACAACACTGACATCTCAGCTTGGGGCCTTAGACTTGAAGTTTCTAAGTTTGCTGTCATTATGGATCTAACATTGCCCCAATTCCTGGCAACATTTGATTCAACAAGCTGCAATGCCACGCGGTTACTGCAAAACTTTCAATTTATTTTGTTACAGTGAATTTTATAAAGTTAAAGTAAAAGATGATTGAACAGAATAGTGATTGAACAATGAAGAAAGCATAGCAGATTGAACAAGCTCAGGAGGAATTTTCAATTCGGAGATTAAAGGGAAGGCATTGTGACAATGGAAGACAGTACAGTAATGCCCAAATGAAAGGCTCAACAAGAAAAGACATTTCTAGAGCAATGGCAAGCTGAGGTATAAAAGATTTAAAAAGAAGAAGCATGGCAAAACTATTGCTGGATCGTAAAAATTATGGAGCCATCCTGCACCATCAAATAACAGGATAGAGATAGTGATGTCACAGGGCTTTCATAGGTACCACTAGAAATTATAGTAAAAATATTGTTAGCATTGCACGTTCACTAAGAAAAGCATATACCTGTCAATGATTCTGACTGAGTAGGGCAAATATAAGATTTGTAGCTTTACCTACAGTCATATATATAGACTGTGCTACAGTACATAGACATGGTAATATTTAGCAGCTCAGAACTACCTGTTCTTCAATTATGTTGTTAAATAATGAAGACTACCATATGATTGTACAAAGAATCAAAACCCTGAAGCTCCATTGACATACGTCTGTGCATTGTCAGTGGGCTAGCTGGGGTTTTTTAACAGCTAGAGCACTGGGCAATTACTTTCTTATGACCCTATTCACTGGCCCTTGTATTATAATTAGGGTTGAGCGATCGGGATCGGAAAAGATCAGATTCCGATCAGCGATTGAGTAAATTTCACGATCTTTTTAGGCGGGATCGAGGTTGAAGGTTATTTCCCACAATACTTTTGCTACTGGTCAAGCATTGTGGGAAAAACTAACAATGTTAGCTAGTCACTAGCGTTAGCTGTTATGTCAGTCCAGGTAGCTGCAACGGGGCTAAGGGATAGCAGTAGGGAATCTCGCCCTGCACTACTCCCACTAGCTATCCCGGTCCCTGCCTCACGGGTGTGGGTCGGCTGTACTCAGGCTAAGCCTGACCCCGACAGCTCCTCTCTCACTGATTCCGTAGGCCTAGAGGGAAGTGGGAGAAGGAATGCCCTATAAGACCTCTAGGGACTGGAGACTAAAGGGGGTCACCCCTAACGAACAAGTGAAGCTGCTACTGACAGGGACTGACAAGGGTGTGCGCTGACTAACAACACAAGCAGCACACAGGAAAAAATGTGGGAAAGGATTCCCCCAAACCAATATGGGAAGGAACCTTACACTAGGAAACAAACACAGGGAAACTGAGTAGAAATCAAAGGATAAGGCAATTCACTCACACAGTCAGTTATACACAGAGGGAGGATTGGTGAACACAGAAGGGAAAACACACAAACCAACTCGTTCACCCAAACCTCCCAAAAACCAACCACGGAACTTCCTCTATCCCAGAACACCACCTACTCCTCCTGCTAAGGCCTAGCTCTGTAAAAGCGACACTCAGCACAGAACCATGGGAGGCATGGGTTTAAATACAGAGTAGAGACCACTCCTCCCAGGTGCAAATGGGAGGACAGACTAATCAACCAGGAAATAAAGCTGCCTACCATCAGTGCGCATGTGCAAGTCAGAAGGTGTGCACCAATACTCACGACAGGACAACCCCGCAGCGCCAGGATGCCACCCCAGACACTGCGCAGCCAAAAACTCCCCAGGTAAGAAAAATAGAAAGTAAAGAACCTAAATACTCCTAACAGGATCCTCCCCTCAAGGAGAAGACTCCGGATTCTCTAGGAGCATCCTTCTTCGGGAACTCCTTGTGGAATTTCTCCACGAGTCTGGGAGCTGACACATCCGACTCCAGGACCCAAGAATTATCCTCAGGACCGTATCCCTTCCATGCCACCAGATACCGTAGCTTCCCCCGAACATATTTGCTATCCAGAACTCGGGATATCTCATACTCCCCGGACTCAGAAACTGGTGGAACCTTAACTGGAGACGTTCCCTTCTTGGCCTTCTTTAACAAGGAGACATGGAAGACCCGGTTTATCTTCCACCTTTTAGGTAGTTGCAGCTGCGCCGCCACTTCATTTACCATCTTGATGATCTTAAAAGGACCCACAAATCTGGGACCCAGCTTCTTGCTAGGAACCTTCAACCTGATATTCTTGGTGGACAACCAAACCATCTCACCAGGGAAGAACTGCAACTCTCCTCTCTTCCGATCTGCCTGGACCTTAGCCTGGTGCGACGCCCGCACCAGATTCTCTCGGATACGGGACCATACCCCTTGCAGCTTTTTAGAAAATAGCTCCTCCTCCGGAACTGGGGAAGAAATGGAAGAAAATACTCCGAAAACAGGATGTCTACCACCGGAGCAAAAAAAAGGTGTGGTACCAGTGGCATTGGAATCATGGTTTTTTAGGGAAAATTCTGCCAGGGGGAGAAAGGCAGCCCAATTATTCTGGTTCTCTCGAACAAAACACCTCAAAAACTGTTCCACATCCTGATTCTTCCTCTCTGTTTGTCCGTTAGACTCTGGGTGAAACCCGGAGGAAAACGACAGTGTAACTCCCAACCTGCTGCAAAAAGCCCGCCAGAATTTAGCCACAAATTGCGGTCCCCTGTCCGAAACGATCTCCTCAGGAAGACCATGCAACCTTACAATTTCTTTAATAAACGCCTCAGATAGTGTCTTGGCACATGGCAGCCTGGAAAACGGGATCAAATGGCACATTTTCGTGAAGCGGTCAACGACTACCCAAATGACCGTGAAACCCTTAGACACCGGAAGGCCCGTGATGAAATCCATAGACAGATGAGTCCAAGGTGCCTTAGGAGGTTCCAATGGATGTAGAAGACCGTGGGGACGGGTATGCGACGCCTTGGCTCTTGCACAGACCGAACAATTTTGAACAAACTGCAAGACCTCCTTACTCCACCCTGGCCACCAAAAATTCCTAGACACCAATCTCATGGTCTCTGAAACCCCCGGGTGACCAGCAAGAACCGACTCGTGACACTCCCTCAGGAGACTTTGTCGGAGAGTAGTTGGGACAAAAAGCTTGTTTCTAGGTATCTTGGAAGGTGCAGCGTGTTGCGCTTCGATCAAGGCCTTCTCCAATTTCGCGCCCAATACTGCTACCACCACTCCATCCCCAAGAATAGTGGCAGGCGCCTCTCGTTCCTCCTCAGTCGACATATACCGGGATAAAACATCAGCCTTAACATTCTTTGAACCCGGCACATAAGTCACGTTAAAATGGAACCGCGCAAAGAATAGAGCCCATCTGGCCTGCCGTGCATTTAATCTCTTCGCCGACCCAAGATAAACCAAATTCTTGTGATCAGTAAATACCTGGACTGGCCTTCTGGCCCCCTCCAGGAAATGACGCCAATGTTCGAACACTAGTTTTATTACTAGTAGTTCCCTATCTCCGATGTCATAATTCCGTTCAGAGGCAGAGAATTTCTTAGAAAAGAAGGCACAGGGATGCGTACCCTCCTCGAACTCCTGAGAAAGTACTGCTCCCACCCCCACCGAGGAGGCATCCACCTCCACTCGGAAGGCCAACCTCTCATCCGGCTGTCTCAAAATGGGAGCGGACGAGAATCGCTTCTTCAGTTCTTCAAACGCAGCTAGCGCCTCTGGCGACCACTTAGCACAGTCAGCCCCCTTCTTAGTCAAGTCCGAGATAGGTTTCACAACCTCAGAAAATCCCTTGATAAACTGGCGATAATAGTTGGAGAACCCCAAGAACCGTTGGACCGCCTTTAGGTTCTCGGGTCGCGGCCACTCCAAGACTGCCCTGACCTTCTCAGGGTCCATCTCGAACCCCTTGTCCGATAGGATATAGCCAAGGAAACATAATTTATTGACCGCGAACACACATTTCTCCAGCTTAGCACTTAATTGGTTAACCCTCAGGAGATCTAAAACCTCTCTCACTCTCTCCCAATGAGTCTCCAAATCCGGGGTGTAAATGAGTATATCGTCCAGATAGACCACAACCCCCCTCCCTATGACGGCACTTAGTACATCATTAATAAAATTCTGAAAAAACGCAGGCGCATTGGTTAGACCGAAAGGCATCACAAGATTCTCAAAGTGTCCTAGGGGTGTGTTAAACGCTGTTTTCCACTCATCCCCCTTCTTGATTCTCAGCAAGTTATACGCCCCACGTAAATCTATTTTACTAAACCAGCGGGCTCCCGTAATCTGGCTGAATAGATCCGAGATCAACGGAATGGGATAGGGATTCCGCACCGTGATTTTGTTAATCTCCCTAAAATCCAAACAAGGGCGCAACCCTCCATCTTTCTTCTTTACAAAGAAAAACCCCACTGCTACTGGGGACTTAGATGGGCGAATATGCCCCACCTCTAGACTCCCCTCAATATACTCTTTGAGCGTCTCCCTCTCCGGAATAGTGAGATTGTACAACCTTGTCTTGGGTAACACTGCATTTGGTATAAATTTAATCGAGCAATCATAGGTGCGATGTGGTGGTAATGTCTTGGCTGCCCTTTCCTCAAAGACCTCCCTGAACTCACATATTTCTTGAGGCAAATTGTCTATAGACAAAGACATAACGGATATGGGCAGACATCGACCATTACACCCCTGCCCCCAAGAAACTACTGACTCGGTCTCCCAGTTGATAATAGGGTTATGCTGCTTCAGCCAGGGCCACCCCAAAACTACTTGTGCTGGTAACTTAGACAACAAGAACAAGTCAATCTCTTCCCTGTGGCCACCCACAATAAACTCCAAACCCTCCACCTGTTTGGAGATGACAGCTTGCTGTAGAGGGGTCTTATCAATAGCCCACACCGGTATCTGAGACTCCAAGACCAAAGGACTCACCCTTAATTGCTCACAAAACTCTGAGTCAATAAGGTTGACTGCCGAACCACAATCAACCAAAATCCGGCACTTCTGCCCATTTACCCATCCTTCAAGGGTCAACCCGGCAGTCTGAGTACAGGAAATATGCACACCTCCCTCCTTAGTAGGTTTTCTCCCTTTACCCTCAATAGACCTGGGGTTATTAATCTCCTTGGCGAACCATTCTCTGGAGGGGCATACCCTTGCTACATGTCCCATCCCTCCACACACAAAACAGCGTACTGTGCGGGACCCTTCACTCTTGGGTCTTGCACTTCGCACAGTGGCCCCAATCTGCATGGGTTGGTCCCCCGGGTCCTCTCTAAAAACAGAGAATTGAGGAGGGCTAAGCCCCCCAGGACTCTTGTCTCCACGCTCCCGGAGGCGCCGTCCAACTCTAATTGCCAGTTGCATGGCCTCATCTAGATCTCCCGGAACAGGGTGAGAAACTAGATGGTCTTTAACCTGGTCCGAGAGCCCTGTCTCAAACTGACTAAGTAGAGCGGGGTCATTCCAGTGTACTTCTGCTGCCCACCTACGAAACTCTGTGCAATATTTCTCTATAGCGTGATCCCCTTGCACCACACGTCATAGGTTATACTCAGCCGTGCGTACCCTGTCTGGGTCGTCATACAGTAACCCCATTGTGGAGAAAAACGCCTCTACAGTTAGTAAGCAAGCTGAGTCGGCTGGTAACGAATGTGCCCAGATGAGGGGATCATCTCTCAATAAAGTAATAATAATCCCAACTCTCTGTACCTCAGAACCGGAGGAAAACGGCCGTAGCCGGAAATACAAAAGACAGTCCTTTTGAAATCGGAAAAAATCTGACCTCTTACCTCGGAAGGGTTCAGGTAAGCTGACTTTTGGCTCCAGAGGCCGACCCACAGGGGCGCTACTCACCTGCCTCTGTATGCCCTCCACCTGAGAGGCTGTGTGTTGAGCCAACTGCTGTACTTGAGATACGCCAGAAGCTTGGATGGCATCCATTCGTAGCTTGATCCCCTCCATCTCAGTGGAAAGCTGCTGCACCGCCTGGTACAACTGTTTCAGGTCCGTCATAATGCAAACGAACCTTTTTTTTTTTTTTTTTTTTTTACAGGCTGAGTGTACTGTTATGTCAGTCCAGGTAGCTGCAACGGGGCTAAGGGATAGCAGTAGGGAATCTCGCCCTGCACTACTCCCACTAGCTATCCCGGTCCCTGCCTCACGGGTGTGGGTCGGCTGTACTCAGGCTAAGCCTGACCCCGACAGCTCCTCTCTCACTGATTCCGTAGGCCTAGAGGGAAGTGGGAGAAGGAATGCCCTATAAGACCTCTAGGGACTGGAGACTAAAGGGGGTCACCCCTAACGAACAAGTGAAGCTGCTACTGACAGGGACTGACAAGGGTGTGCGCTGACTAACAACACAAGCAGCACACAGGAAAAAATGTGGGAAAGGATTCCCCCAAACCAATATGGGAAGGAACCTTACACTAGGAAACAAACACAGGGAAACTGAGTAGAAACACTAACCTGGGAGGAGGGGCAGCGAGGCACAAAGAGGTGAGAAGAGGAGCAAGAACAAAGTGGAGGGTCAGCGATCTGTGCAGGTAAGTGGACCCTGGATCCGCCCCTGTATACTAGATATAGTATTGAAAGTCATTTGTAATACGTTTCAAGAGCCTGGACATCCCACTAAGCAAATGGCTGCTCACATCAATGACTGCTTGCTCAGAATGTTGCTTAAGATTTACAGTAAGTATTGTCTCTAAGAGGTTCCCATGTCTGTCCACTTAATGTGTCTGTTTTTATATAGACAGCAAAGCCAAATCTGTATTTTAATGCAAGGCTCACATCCAATGAGACCTTATTGTTCTTCCGTGTTGAATATCCATAAAATTTTGTGACTACATGTTTTGGTGACACAAAATTTTACATTCATTACAATTTTCTAAATCTCATTGGATATTATAATTTATCATTGACAGCCAAATACAGGAAATTAATTGTAAACATATTCAATACTAAATACTCATACGTCTTTGATAGTATACATGAGAATATAATATCATGAATAAACACTAATTTAAGTGTGAACTTCTGTTTACATGTGAAAATGCCAAAATCCTTATTTAAAGGAGCATGTGCATAAATTTTGTTTTTGGACAGACATCTTGGCCAGAAGCCATGTCATTCAGTACAAAAGACTAGCAACCCAAGTCAACCCAACCAGCATGCAAAAGACATGAAACCTGTTTGTGTTGTGCTTGTAAATAAGTGCTACCATTTGCTTGCCTGGAATCTACATACACCACATAGACTGTTGTAACCAGAACCATCTGTTTGTCATTGGTTTCTTTGGTAATAAATAAAGCAAGTGGCTTCAACATTATATACGTTTACACCAACCTGCTGTCACTGGCACAGTTAATCCACTCAACCATTTCACACAACCAGAAGCCTAAATTCCCGAGCATCTGGTCATCATTATATTGTAAAGTTATCTCTAACGATCCTTCTGTTGAGAATTTTAGATAAAATACAAATTTAACAGGCAGTGTACCAGAATAAAAATAGATTACTTACGTTACGTCAATACGAAATGGGAAAAACTCAAACAAACTGAGTCTCAAGTGAAGGAGGAACATAAAATGACTAATATACTTAATATAACACTACAGCAATGTTCTTTAGTATCTCTTATAAAGATTCTTATTTTATTTTAGCACTTTAACATGCCTCATAAAACATTTGCAATAATATAGCGAAAGAGTAAATTCTGTACTAAAACTGAATCAGTGCAAATGGCAGTATTTCTAGTCTGCAACGGCTTACATGGGAGAAAAAACTAATGTGCATGTTAATATAAAGGATATCATTTCAAAAGTACAAACTTGTATATATGGTGCTTTGAATTATTCATTAATATTGTGTATTTGAGCGCGTGAAGCAACCGTATTGTTTAAAGTTCTGTACAAATGATAGTATATTTGGGAGAGAGGTAATGTTTTTATTCATGAGACTTGTGTAGTCTCAAGAAGAGGACAATTAAACCCTTCTCCGAGTATCAAAAATAGGAAACATCACTTGCATTAACAACAGGTAAAATACGGCATCTGCATTTCTTCCTAATACACAGTATAGCCTAAAGTTACTAATATGAACAATTGTAGAACAGAAAGAATATTTAGGGCATAGAATTTGAAAAAAGTCAGATGCTACAAGTCTCCATCTTTGATGCTGCCAAATACTAAAGACTTTATATACGTCAGCTCTAACAACAAAACAACACAAGGAATCTGACAGAAATATATCTCCCTTCTACAACCAATCCTGCACAAGTGTCTCAATTGCTTTTCATTTCCAATGACTGAACAGGATACAAAATCATGAATGGCCAACTTAACTGTATTCCATGTACACTGTCTACCAATAAGTTATTGGACACCCATGCAAATGAAGATATCTGCGGTCATCATGTACGTCATGCCTTCCGCCATTAAATAGGAAACAGCATTGGCATTAGTCGCATGCAAGATGCCACAAAGTGCAGAGTTGTCCAATTTCGAGAAAGGGGTAATTGTGGGGTAGCACATAAATGGTTGATCCTTAAGGGACATAGCAAGCAAACTGAATTACCCAAAATCAACAGTGGCCTATGTGATTACGAATGTTAGTGAACGGTAATTGTGGGAATGTGCCCCAAGTCGGCAGACCCCTGAAACTGGGAGATAGAGACTGACGAGTGCTGGCCGGAGAAACCGCACCCAACTGATGGTTCACATACACCAGGAGTTTCAGCAGGCATCCGGGAGTATTGTGTCGGTCAATACCATCTGTAAGGAAGCATCTGCTGGCTACCAACTACTGAATATGAATAAATGTTGTTTTTCTATTCTACCACAGGTGTCCAAATACTTATTGGTAGACAGTGTATGCTACAGCCTACCATATACTATAGGTTTTAAATGTAATATTTTAGTTTTAATAAAACAAGTATGCAATCTAGTTTTATGTAGCCTAACTGGTAAAAACAATGAGGCAAATTAATCAATCCCTGCACACCAAAGCACTGGCAGAGAGAAATGACATTAAAGTACACACTTAGCGCAAGGCACTTTCTTGTGCCAGACATATCACTCAAGCCCTGATCCGGGTCTAACCCATCACATTCAGCGAATGCACATGGTGCGGGAATCAGGGAAGGCCAAAGAGTGGACACCTAAGCCCAATTGATTCATTAACTAACGTGAGTTAGAATGGAAATGTAGGCCGGTTACTACCTGGCATAGATTTCCATTCTGGTTCTGGGACTTCCGACAGATTTCTGAAGAGGCTGCACCATTAGTGTAACTAGTAACTAAAAGTTTGTGAAAAAAACATCATGGTAAAAACTGGTAATCAATTATTAGTTATTATCGTTCAAACCAGAAAATATCACTACATCTTTTATTGTCTATACTACTAAGGAAACATTACTATAGTATTGCAGATGATACTCCAATACTTGAATGGCTTTCCAGCTGCTAACCTATGTAATCCTAGAGGAGCAAAGTGTAATTCAATCAGGGAAAATATCATCTGGAACCTAGAAATATAATGTCCTCCTTTCAAAAGTATAATGATGGCAAACACTTTGTACCCAATAGAATGTAAGGAGTCTCATTTTTATCACATAAAGGATGTGTTTTCTATAGAATAAATCCCAATCTAAGCATTCCACAGAAATTTTCTTTAGTACAATTGCTTAGAAAAGTAACTGGTAACTACTACTACTACTACTACTACTACCTGGTAACTAACACTAGCTGCTAACTCAAATTATAGTCAGGGCCGTAGATAAAGGCTCATGGGCACTGGTGAAAGAGCCCATTGCCCCCTTGTGGTTATGTGGGAATACATGCCCATGTGTTTTTCAGCCGACTCACCTGCTTTAAAGGGGCTCTATCATTGGGAAAAGTCATTTCTAACTAATCACATCCTTGCATAGCCTTTAGAAAGGCTATTCCACACCTACCTTTAGTATGTAAATTGTATCAGTGGTTTCTGAATAAGTCAGTTTTTATTCATATGCTAATTAGACTGGTGCACGATGCATTGTGCACGTTCTTTTCTATTGCTTCCTATGCACAGGCTGCTGATGATGATGACTCAGCTTCCTGTTTACACACACATAGGAGATAATAGCAGAGACAAGTGCTCCTGTGAACTTCCTGTGTTGGCTGGAGGCTAATTAGCATATGAATAAAAACAGACTTATTCAGAAACCACTGAGGCAATCTACATACTAAAGATATGTGTGGAATAGCATTTCTTAAGGCTATGCAAGGATGCGATTAGTTAAAAATGACTTTTCCCAGTGATAGAGCCCCTTTAACTCTTGTGCATGTCCTACAAGTTTTGAATCACATCTAACTGCAGTAAATATAGCACATGTACCCCCCTGGACCTAAAGAGTTTTCCTGGGAGAAGGTCATCATGTCGCAGCCGATGCATGTATCCTACCACATATGAGCTGAGTGACACTGACTGTTCACTGCAGCAGTGCCAATGTATGTAACAAGAGGTTGCCACAGTACAATAGTATACAATATAGAAGCTCTCAGCTTGATCCCTATGGATTAGAAAACCAATATGACCAAAAGCAGCCAAGACCAGGACATAAGACCTGGACAAACATTATTGAACATGGGCTCTCTGGGCTCTCCAATCTCTGTAAATTAGGAATACGATATAATATCTAAAGTGCTGAATCAACGTCTTACATATACACACTCACTACTGTCCATATGTCTGTACTATAACTGCTCATCCTCATCCTCCATTTCCAAGGAATGCATGAAGGTGTTAATTGACTGCTAGCCAGCCATGGTAATAAGTGAGTGAAGAGCTGCTTTGAGCAAGATCTTGTAGCCTATCAAGGCTTCTATAACATGCTGTGATATTGTCCTTAATAGGTTTTCTTAACTAAACTGGAGATCAGTAAAGTGTGGACTTTCTTCAAATTCTCCTTTCACTTCCAACTATGCCCCACATTTATCCTTTTTCCTTGCATACAACAAACTGCTTATCGATGCACTTACCATATTACACTGGACTACTGCAGCACTACTACAACACAGACTTACAGACAATATTTACTGGCAAAGAACTTCTTCTACTGTACCTACTTCTACAATGCTCTGCTCTCACCCCTAAATCTAAGGTATCTCTTGTGTATGACCTCTATGTTCTATACTGAACTACAGTACAAAATGAAAAATACTATTATTAATATTATTAAGGCTAGGTTCACAACATATCCAGGCGACATATTTAAAACAATCCATCACATGAATGTCGCAGACTATTGCAACTATATACCTATTCATATGCATACATCTACTAGAAAAAGGATTTTCTGATCCAAAATTGAATTTTCATACTAACGATCTATCCACAGGATAGGTCATCAGTATGTGATCTTCGGGGTCCAACACCCAGAAGAACTATTCCAGCAACCTCCAGGTGCATTAAGTTGCTAGTGAATGGGGAGTGCATGCAGCATTGTTCTTATTTAAAGTGGTTTTCCTGGCAAAAAAAGTTTTATTAAAAAATGTGTTAGTGCTACTAATGGGTTAATAAATGCTCCCATATACCTATATCAGTGTTTTGAGTGATTTCTGGGTGTTTCTGGGAGCTCCTGGTATCTCCTGCTTTTGTTTACATGCTCTGCTTCCTGCTATCTAACTTCCTCACTAACTCCCTTTCACCTATCTCCCCTCTCCTTCCTCACTGTTCCCCTCCTTCCTCTTTCCCCTCCTCTTTCCATACTCCCTTCCCTCTCTCTCTAACTATCCCAACCTTTCCTACCTACTCAGCCCAACCCACGACCCATAGTATATACATAGTATACCCATATACCCATAGATATATACATAGTATATATATGCTTCCGGTGAGACAGCCCCTCCTCCTCCTGTACTGCTCCCGTAGTCTTCCTCAGCAGTGGCGACGAGACAAGACACCTCTACTGCGCATGCATGGAAGTGCATTAGAGGCGAATTACAGGCAGCGGCACACACAGTGTAGAAGAGCGTGCACCGCACAGGCAGCAGGAGGAGGAGCTGTCTCGCAGGAAGAAGCCATGGATGTGTATGTAGTAGTGACAATCTGTTTACGGACATGGAGAAACGGATCATCACCAAATAATCAGAAAACGTCCTTGGGGAGGTCACATGACCACCCCAGCAATATGGGTAACTTTTGATCATCAATGTTATTTAGAAAGTAAGAAGGGGGAGGGTGTTTAGATTAGAGTTGGTATTTAGGGTTATCTCGGACAACCCCTTTAAAGGGGCTCTATCATTGGGAAAACTCATTTTTAACTAAGCACATACTCTCACAGCCTTTAGAAAGGCTATTCCACACCTACCTTTTGTATGTTCCCTTCAGTAGTTTTTGAATGAGCCCGCTTTTATTCACATGCTAATTAGCCTCCAACGAGCACCGGAAGTCTTACTGAGCTCTGTCTCCTATATGTGTGAAAGCAGGGAAACCTGCTACTGATGATGATGATGACTCATCAGCCTTCCCTGCTCTCACACACAAGAGAGAGTGTTCGCTGAGACTTCCAGGGTGCACGCTGGAGGCTAATTAGCATATGAATAAAAGTTCATAAGGGTTTGTTCAAAAACTACTGAGGCAATTAACATACAAAAGGTATGTGTGGAATAGCCTTTATAAAGGCTATGCAAGTATGTGCTTAGTTAAAAATGAGTTTTCCCAATGACAGACACCCTTTAAGGAATAGAAGTGGCACTGCAATTTCCAAGCACAACTGCTATGCAGTGAAAGGGCTGTGGTGTCTCTCCAGGTCAAGTAATACTGCACGCGCTCCTTGACCACTAGCAGGTTTCAGCACCTGGAGGCTGCTAGAACAGCTAATCTGTGTGCCCAGACAACCCCTTTAATTCCCAATGTAGTAAACTACATACTTTTTTCTTTTGCATACAGTTTTATTATTTCATTAGTTGAAATAAGTTATACTGTAATGTAATATGCTAGAACATATTTTGTTAATATTTCTGGCCAATAAAGGTAAAAGGTAACACATCTGGCTAGTAGAGGGTTTGAACCTAGTCTGACATTACCAGGCAGTAAGAGAATAATATACCAAATACTATAAAGCCTATGCTAATATTGTGATTGTTGCTTGCCTTACAGTCAATGATAAACTTCTTGAAGTTGTAGTTGAAGTTGAAGAACATAATTATTGCTACATATACAGTCCTATGAAAAAGTTTGGGCACCCCTATTAATCTTAATCATTTTTAGTTCTAAATATTTTGGTGTTTGCAACAGCCATTTCAGTTTGATATATCTAATAACTGATGGACACAGTAATATTTCAGGATTGAAATGAGGTTTATTGTACTAACAGAAAATGCGCAATATGCATTAAACCAAAATTTGACCGGTGCAAAAATATGGGCACCTCAACAGAAAAGTGACATTAATATTTAGTACATCCTCCTTTTGCAAAGATAACAGCCTCTAGTCGCTTCCTGTAGCTTTTAATCAGTTCCTGGATCCTGGATGAAGGTATTTTGGACCATTTCTTTCTACAAAACAATTCAAGTTCAGTTAAGTTTGATGGTCGCCGAACATGGACAGCCCGCTCTCAAATGATCTGAAAACAAAGATTGTTCAACATAGTTGTTCAGGGGAAGGATACAAAACGTTGTCTCAGAGATTTAACCTGTCAGTTTCCACTGTGAGGAACATAGTAAGGAAATGGAAGACCACAGTGTCAGTTCTTGTTAAGCCCAGAAGTGGCAGGCCAAGAAAAATATCAGAAAGACAGAGAAGAAGAATGGTGAAAACAGTCAAGGACAATCCACAGACCACCTCCAAAGAGCTGCAGCATCATCTTGCTGCAGATGGTGTCACTGTGCATCGGTCAACTATACAGCGCACTTTGCACAAATAGAAGCTGTATGGGAGAGTGATGAGAAAGAAGCCGTTTCTGCACGTACGCCACAAATAGAGTTGCCTGAGGTATGAAAAAGCACATTTGGACAAGGCAGCTTCATTTTGGAAACAAAAATTGAGTTGTTTGGTTATAAAAAAAGGCGTTATGCATGGCGTCCAAAAAGAAACAGCATTCCAAGAAAAACACTTGCTACCCACTGTAAAATTTGGTGGAGGTTCCATCATGCTTTGGGGCTGTGTGGCCAATGCCGGCACCGGGAATCTTGTTAAAGTTGAGGGTCGCATGCATTCCACTCAGTATCAGCAGATTCTTGAGAATAATGTTCAAGAATCAGTGACGAAGTTGAAGTTATGCCGGGGATGGATATTTCAGCAAGACAATGATCCAAAACACCACTCCAAATCCTCAGGCATTCATGCAGAGGAACAATTACAATGTTCTGGAATGGCCATCCCAGTCCCCAGACCTGAATATCATTGAACATCTGTGGGATGATTTGAAGCGGGCTGTCCATGCTCGGCGACCATCTAACTTAACTGAACTTGAATTGTTTGTCCAAAATACCTTTATCCAGGATCCAGGAACTGATTAAAAGCTACAGGAAGCGACTAGAGGCTGTTATCTTTGCAAAAGGAGGATCTACTAAATATTAATGTCACTTTTCTGTTGAGGTGCCCATACTTTTGCACCGGTCAAATTTTGGTTTAATGCATATTGCGCATTTTCTGTTAGTACAATAAACCTCATTTCAATCCTGAAATATTACTGTGTCCATCAGTTATTAGATATATCAAACTGAAATGGCTGTTGCAAATACCAAAATATTTAGAACTAAAAATGATTAAGATTAATAGGGGTGCCCAAACTTTTTCATAGGACTGTAGAAGTAGCCTGTATTCGTGCAAACATAGTGTTTCTCTGAGTAACCAGAGTATTCCCCTTTATCAATAGGCATCAGCTAAAGTAAAGAGCAGTTGGCATTACATGGTTGAGTGTAGATTTGGAGACCTCAGTACATAAACTTTTACAATGGTGTGCACAGCAACTATTTTGCTGGAGTTATCATTCAGAGTGACTTTTACATAACATCTGGTAAAAGCATATACAATACATCTGCTCATACTGCTTTGTCTGCTAGGTTTTTATCAATATTTTATTATATGTTTTCAATTATAGTGAGCCAAATAACATAATTTTTCAAATGCATTAAAACAGCCATGTTGTATCTGGGGAACAAAAACCCATCTGTTTCTTTTTTATAGTAATTGTGAAACATATTTAGTTGGCTTTTGCAACTTTCATTTTTGTAAAGCCATATTCAGAATTCTTCTTATAAAATTGATGTAATTGGAGTAGGTCAAAAACACAATATAGTTTGATGATTGAGAATGGCAGCCAAAATAATACACAGAAGCCAGTGACTAGTCCATAACTGAGTCGAAAAGACAGAACGTAAGGAACAAAGCAAACTAACAACTTCAAAGAAGAACTTGCAAATATGTTTCTACTTTTATAAAATTATATTTTTATCTGAGAAATATAGTTTGACAATGTTTCAAGGGAAATAATGTCTCCATTGAAATACAGTACTATAAGTTTCACATAAGAAAGTGACTTCTACAATATTGTTATAACTTCTAAAATGATCAAGTGTTAATACAGTTGTAAGTCACTGCATTTTACTGTACAGCATTTATTTGCTACAATCTGTAAACTTTACCTGTACTCATATCAAATACGTAGCATGCAAAGATGGAAATAGCCAGTTTCATTCCTGTAATTAAAGTATTAAAAAATAATGACCCCTTTCATGACTATCCTGAGATATTCTAAGTGGAAGGACACACATTCCAATTGTTAAAGCAGATTTTGAACCATAAAGGGCAAGAGCCCATAAAGGAGAAATGGTATTTGAGAAAGTAAATGGTTCTATTGCAAACAATAGCAAATCCTGATCAGAAAACTGAGCCCCAAGTAAATGGGTAACTCTTAGAAGACTCAATTAAGTTTCTATTATTTGCAATCTCTAAATCCTACAGTTTTGACTGGTTGACTAACTTTACAATTCAATGTCATCCTGGTCTATGACTCTTTTTTTGTGCAAAGATGATTCTTCTCCAGTAGATATAACTTCTGGCTGAACTTAGTAGCAGGATCTGCAGTAAATCAGATCCTGACATACTCTGTTTTTTTTGTTGAATAAATCCATACAAATCTGTCCAGCCTTGTTGAAATCCACAAATGCCTACCATACCATGTTCACCTGCCATATCATACTTTACTTTTGTATTAGCTTCAAGGTACAAAAATGAATTTTAGAGGCAATTGCTGCTTTCTGACTAGTCTAGGGCACTCCCCAGATGCAGCAGTGTTTTAAACATTAGCAAAAGCCCCATAGCAATTAAATATGTCTGAAATGCCAACCTTGGCATACTTGTCAGAGGTTGCTAACCATTGCTATAGAGCAGGGGTGCTCACACTTCTTCAACATGTGAGCTACTTTATAAACTGGCAAGGCAGGGGCGGACATGTGGGCAGGGCCGGACGGAGCGTGAGAGCAGGAGACAGCGGCGTACTGTGGCTGCCCAGGGATCCCCGGTGTCTGCTTCTTTACGGCGCAGGCTGCGGCAGCCCCGCCTGCCAGTGTCCGGAGATGAGTCTCAGCCTACACTGTGAACAAACAGCACCCCGGCTCCCTCCATCCCTAAGAGTGGGGAGCGCGTCATCCCCCGGAGCTGCTGCTGCCCGGCCTGCAAGTGTCTGGAGTGCTTGTTCACCGCGCAGGCTGAGTCGACTCTCAGCCTGCACTGTGAACAAGCAGACACCGGGGATCCCTGGCTGCATCCCGCGATCGACCCATACGTCCATTGCGATCGACCGGTAGATCGCGATCGACGTATTGGGCACCCCTGCTATAGAGGAATGAGAAAAAGGAGGGAATACCACTTGCATAGACCTGAATAGTCATTGCATTACATATGGCACTGTGTGATTTCTCACATCTATGAAACTGCTCTGCTTTGTGTATATAGTAAAGGAAGCTAGGGACTATCTACAGAGTTTCTCACATTTGGCCAGTGAAAGCCATTTTCTAAATAAGGAAAACTCTGACAACAGCAGACAACCTAAGTTCTCTCTATTAAAAAAAAAAAAATCTATTTTTTTTATCCACTCTTGGTTATGGCTTTGGTAATTACATCAAAAACCCTGACTGTGTGTCTGACCTTAAATGTCTTATTTCATGCTCATTTTGTAAATTTTTTGCAGCTTATCACTAAATTGTGTCTATTCGCTGAAACTTAAGAACCTTTCCAGGCTTTCAAATTGATGACCTACCCATAGAATAGATCATCAAACTAAGATCAGCAGGGGTCTGACACCCAAGATGTCAGGTGAGCATTCAGGTGAGAACTCCTTACAAAAAAACAAACACAGCATTGTACATTGTATAGAGGTTGTGCCTGGTTTTGCAGCTCAACCCCATTCACTTCAAAGGTGATGAACTGCTCACAGGCCATGTGACAAATGAACATAATGTCACAGGGAGCGTAAAGTAGAAGCAGCGCTAAAGGAGTTTAGCTATTGCTTCAAACAGCTCAATAACTGAGGGGAGACCCAGGATGATGAACATCCCCTGATCTTCAATTGATAACTCACCCTAAGGCCTTGTTCACAACTGTGTTGGTAATCCGTTCAGGGGAGTCTGCATGGGGATCCCCCTGAACAGACTACCGAACGCATTGGCAAGCAGTTTGCAGTGAAAGCACACAGACTCCATAGACTATAATGGGGTCCATGTGCTTTCTGCATGGTCTTCACACGGAACATGTGGACAGAAAAGTACTTCACAATCTACTTTCCTGTCCGCATGACTCGTGCGGAGACCGTGCGGAAAGTACACAGACCCCATTATAATCTATGGGGTCCCTGTGCTTTCACTGCAAACTGATTGCCAATGCATTCAGTAGTCCATTTAGGGGGTCCCCATGTGGACTTTCTGAACGAATTACCAACGCAGATGTGAACGAGGCCTAAGAATAGACCATCAATCATGAAAGCCCTGAAAATCCTTTTTAACCCTTAAAGATCATAGTATTTTGGTCCTAAATGACCAGGAACATAATACAAGACCCTAATTTACTCAAATTACAAAAATGGCTACAAAAATGTTTGCGGTATTTTTGTATGAAACATGAGACTATTTTTTAATTAATTTTAACTTCTAAGAAATTGGCAGCACCATGAATGACAAAAATCAGGCTACTTCATTAATAATCAAAAAAAAATTGATGATATAGCAGGAAAAGTCGATGCCAAGTGTCTAGCTCTCTTTGAAGACGAGTATTTGTGTTTGAGCAGTGTGGTGACACGTGCTTTTGGGGCTTTGCACTCTGTAGTTGAGCGGTATTGCACACCTCCAACAGCTGTTTTTCATTTTATATGTTTTGTTTTTAGGTTTATTTAGGAGTAAAATGTACAAAAATCTTTCATATTTTTTACATTTGCTAATTCAAACTAAAGTACTAAAATGGGTTTCCTACATTTCTTTCATCATTGACATACAATATGGATAGCCTTGGATGAACAGGTAGCTATGGCAATGGTTTCTTTTGTCATAGTTAGTGTGTTTTTGCTTTTTATTTGTATTTTACTTTAGTATTTTGCGTTAATTATGTATTTATATATAGTTTAACATAATGTCCATAGTTATCAATAATGTCTAAGGCCTGATTCACATCTGTGTTTGGTAGTCTGCTTGGGGACCCCCCAAATGGAATACCGTGCGCATTGACAAGCGGTTAGCTAAGAAACCAAAAGGACCCCATAGACTCGTGTTTTCACAGTGTCCGCATGGAACATGAGGAGAGAAAAGAACTTCATGAACTACTTGATGGCAATATCTGTAAAGTGCAGCCGAATATGTTGGCACTACATAAACAAGCAAAATAAATAAACTGTCATGAGATGCAGAAATTTACATGGCATCCAGTTATTTACTGGTTAAATAGCCACCTAATATTTCACAAATGGAGCCATTAGGAGCCATTAAGGGCCCCTTCACACGGCGTAAGCGCTCGGCTCATTCCGAGCCGTACACGCGAGCGCTTCTAAACATTCCCATTCACTTCAATGGGAGCGCTCGTAAACCCGGCTTTACACGCGCTTACATTGAAGTGAATGGGAAGTGTTTACAAGCGCTTGCGTGTACGGCTCGGAATGAGCCGAGCGCTTACGCCGTGTGAAGGGGCCCTAATACTTTGAAGGGTGGGCATAACAGAGCATTATAGTGTGTAGAGGGCCACAAATGGAAATCAATGTTTTAGGACAAATATTGGGAAAAAAGCTGAATACTTCTCTTAGAAAAAGAACAATACATTCTCTTCACCTCTAGAATTTCCATCTGAAACTAAAGATGTCAAAAGCATATTATTACATAGCTTGCAGAGCTGTATATTACCTTTCATTTATTTATAATAAAATGTGTTGAAAGAATTACACAACATGCCAAACAAAGCAATCTGCAAGGCCTAGCATTTTTTAAGATGAATAATTGTTCCTTCGGGAAAAGTAGAACAATTAAAATGAGTTTATAGAAGTAGAACTAAAATGTCATTTTCGATTCTTCTGAAAAAGTCTAAATAGGATTAACTTGTAAAGCTATGTTTAGCTTCAGGCCAGTTCAAAGAATTGTTATCAACTGTTGCATATGGCTGTGCCAGAGATAATTTCTGCAATATTTATTTTATGACTTTTTCACAGTAATGTATTTGCTTGGATGTACATTTTAGTCCATTTACTTACATTCATGAATAGCAAAAAAGTTTCTCTTTGCTTAAACTTATCTAGAAGATTCATTTGTTCTGTTTACAGAAATCCTATGATGGGAGGATATACACAATTTATTTTTGGAGGGGAACAAAGAAAAGTCGTAGTCAGTTGAAGAACGCTGAGTTAATAATAATAATAATAATAATAATAATAATAATAAAAGATTGTATTTATATAGCGCCAACATATTCCGCAGCGCTGTACAATTTGTAGGGTTCAAATGCAGACAGAAAGATACATTACAAAGAAAATCATTTCACACAATGGGACTGAGGACCCTGCTCGCAAGAGCTTACAATCTATAAGGTAGAGGGGGTGACAAGAGGTAGCAGGGGCGGCATTGCTTATGCAGAGGTCAGACACTTTTGTAATAGAGGTGACTGTCATTGCATAAACATAAGACTTTATGAGCAGTCGACAGTCGTGTCCTGTAACATGTGGATGGAGCTTGGACAGATAAAGTTATCCTGAGATGACATCATATCATGTGGGGTAATGTGGGAGCAGAGACAGAGGAGGGTTAAGGGTTTACGTTAGACATTGTGATAGGCCTGTCTGAAAAGATGCGTCTTTAGTTTGCGCTTGAAACTGTAGAAATTGGGAGTTAATCTGATTGTCCGGGGTAGAGCATTCCAGAGAAGTGGTGCAGCTCGGGAGAAGTCTTGTATACGAGCGTGGGAGGTTCTGATAATAGAGGATGTAAGTGTTAGGTCATTGAGTGAGCGGAGAGCACGGGTTGGGCGGTAAACAGAGATGAGGGAGGAAATGTATGGAGGTGCGGCATTATGGAGGGCCTTGTGGATGAGTGTGATAACTTTATATTTTATTCTATAATGAATAGGCAGCCAGTGTAGTGACTGGCACAGACCAGAGGCATCGCTGTTATATGGCAGTCAACCAACACTCATGCGCCATAATATAACATCAATAAGAAGGAATTGAGGTTAAAAAATTAAACTATATGCAAGTCCTTAATCCAAAAATTCCTGGTTATCCCCTTTAAGGAACAGTAAACCCCCCATTTTTCCTGTTCCCTTTATCTTTGATGTATCTGTATGGGAACTAATTTCTAGGTGATTTTAATGTAAAAACTAGATATCGTACAGTATAAGTGTAAGGGAATTGCTAGGACAGCAATTCCCAGTAACTGTTTAAACCCTAGGGCACAAGAGACAGTGAGCCCTAAGCTGAAGCCCCCCTCTTTCCCTTCCTATTGCCAGACCCTATCCTAGGTAATAGGCGACAACCACGAAGACAGTCCCTCCCTGAATACGTGAAACACAAAACGCAGACAAGACAAACAACAACAAAGGGAGGTCAGCTAGCCAGGGTTCGGTAACAGGAGAGCGATGCAGTGCAAAATCGGAGTCCAAAAGAATTGTCAGTAGGGAAGCCAGAGGTCAAGGATTAGAATACAAGTAATATAACAGCAAGAACACCAGAAAGCTAGAGGCAATAACCGGCACCAGTGTGACTGTGAGCCAAGACTAAATAGGGGAGGAAGAACCCGCCCTGAACCTGATAGGAAGGAAAGCTGTCAATCACAGGCAAGACAAAATCAAACACTTAATGAACAGAGGCAACCTTGGCAGAAGACGGGTGTGGTGCAAATCCAATTAAGGACTAGAGCCGTGTTCACACAGTGCAACTATAAACTTTAAGCAGATTATCAAACTGCACCCGCCTCCTGCGCCGCAGCATGCGAGCAGAGGGTGGCGCAGAGGCCCGAACAGGCAGAGATGTTACAATAAGCTTTAAACTCTGTGAGTATATAGATGCATTCAGTTACCCACAATGAGGATGATTTATAATAGAAGAGATTTGAGTTGAAGACAATAAAACTGAAACATCTAATTTCTAGCAGCAAGTGGTTACAGTACATACACTATGTGATTTCTAAGAAATTAAGGCTCACACAGACTGCCATGAGACACCATACTGTTCTTTTCACTTTATAGAAAACGAAATATCAGATAAAGTATATTAAAGGCTCTGTCATACATGAAAATGTGTTTGGTGTTCAGCTTTATAACAGTTACATTTTGTAAATCCAATAACCATTTGTAAACCATTCACACATCCCAAATGACCGTAGCTGACCTTAATATTGGCAGTTATGAGTGTATTTAATGTATGGACATGAATCCAGACAATCTGTAACTCCAGTGTCATTTTTTACTCCATCTCCCGTGGCTCCAGGAAATAAAGAGTTGTTTTGTAGTGTCTTCTTACTGTAAAGCTTCCTTAGTTGTGCCACACTTTGATTTAGTATTATTACTGACTTTCTCCAAAGGGGAACATACCCATTCCAGTCCTAAGCTGTTTCAGTTTTTAGGAAAGTGGTATTTGAAAAAACAAGGCGAAAGTATCTGCTACTTATAATAATCTATTATTTATCTCTATCTATCCATCCATCCATCCATCCATCTTCTATCTATCTATCTATCTATCTATCTATCTATCTATCTATCTATCTATCTATTATCTATCTATCTCTCATATCTATCTATCTATCTATCTATCTTCTATTTATTTATTTATTTATTTATTTTTCTATCTATTATCTATCGATTTATCTATCATCTATCTATCTATCAATCAAAACAAGGTTGATACAGCATATCTCATTATAACTGGTGCTATCTGCAGTGCTAACATCTCTTTCATTACTGTCCATCACTACATATTAGAGGTTAAAGGCTTTTTCCAGCCCCTGGTCATTTTTCAACAGGATGGGTCACCAGTAGAGATGAGCGAACACTAAAATGTTCGAGGTTCGAAATTCGATTCGAACAGCCGCTCACTGTTCGAGTGTTCGAATGGGTTTCGAACCCCATTATAGTCTATGGGGAACATAAACTCGTTAAGGGGGAAACCCAAATTCGTGTCTGGAGGGTCACCAAGTCCACTATGACACCCCAGGAAATGATACCAACACCCTGGAATGACACTGGGACAGCAGGGGAAGCATGTCTGGGGGCATAAAAGTCACTTTATTTCATGGAAATCCCTGTCAGTTTGCGATTTTCGCAAGCTAACTTTTCCCCATAGAAATGCATTGGCCAGTGCTGATTGGCCAGAGTACGGAACTCGACCAATCAGCGCTGGCTCTGCTGGAGGAGGCGGAGTCTAAGATAGCTCCACACCAGTCTCCATTCAGGTCCGACCTTAGACTCCGCCTCCTCCGGCAGAGCCAGCGCTGATTGGCCGAAGGCTGGCCAATGCATTCCTATGCGAATGCAGACTTAGCAGTGCTGAGTCAGTTTTGCTCAACTACACATCTGATGCACACTCGGCACTGCTACATCAGATGTAGCAATCTGATGTAGCAGAGCCGAGGGTGCACTAGAACCCCTGTGCAAACTCAGTTCACGCTAATAGAATGCATTGGCCAGCGCTGATTGGCCAATGCATTCTATTAGCCCGATGAAGTAGAGCTGAATGTGTGTGCTAAGCACACACATTCAGCACTGCTTCATCAAGCCAATACAATGCATTAGCCAGTGCTGATTGGCCAGAGTACGGAATTCGGCCAATCAGCGCTGGCTCTGCTGGAGGAGGCGGAGTCTAAGGTCGGACCTGAATGGAGACTGGTGTGGAGCGATCTTAGACTCCGCCTCCTCCAGCAGAGCCAGCGCTGATTGGCCGAATTCCGTACTCTGGCCAATCAGCACTGGCTAATGCATTGTATTGGCGTGATGAAGCAGTGCTGAATGTGTGTGCTTAGCACACACATTCAGCTCTACTTCATCGGGCTAATAGAATGCATTGGCCAGCGCTGATTGGCCGAATTCCGTACTCTGGCCAATCAGTGCTGGCCAATGCATTCTATTAGCTTGATGAAGCAGAGTGTGCACAAGGGTTCAAGCGCACCCTCGGCTCTGATGTAGCAGAGCCGAGGCTGCACAAGGGTTCAAGCGCACCCTCGGCTCTGATGTAGGAGAGCCGAGGGTGCACTTGAACCCTTGTGCAGCCTCGGCTCTGCTACATCAGAGCCGAGGGTGCGCTTGAACCCTTGTGCACACTCTGCTTCATCAAGCTAATAGAATGCATTGGCCAGCGCTGATTGGCCAATGTATTCTATTAGCCTGATGAAGTAGAGCTGAATGTGTGTGCTAAGCACACACATTCAGCTCTACTTCATCGGGCTAATAGAATGCATTGGCCAGCGCTGATTGGCCAGAGTACGGAACTCGACCAATCAGCGCTGGCTCTGCTGGAGGAGGCGGAGTCTAAGATCGCTCCACACCAGTCTCCATTCAGGTCCGACCTTAGACTCCGCCTCCTCCAGCAGAGCCAGCGCTGATTGGCCGAATTCCGTACTCTGGCCAATCAGCACTGGCTAATGCATTGTATTGGCGTGATGAAGCAGTGCTGAATGTGTGTGCTTAGCACACACATTCAGCTCTACTTCATCGGGCTAATAGAATGCATTGGCCAATCAGCGCTGGCCAATGCATTCTATTAGCGTGAACTGAGTTTGCACAGGGGTTCTAGTGCACCCTCGGCTCTGCTACATCAGATTGCTACATCTGATGTAGCAGTGCCGAGTGTGCATCAGATGTGTAGTTGAGCAAAACTGACTCAGCACTGCTAAGTCTCTGCATTCGCATAGGAATGCATTGGCCAGCCTTCGGCCAATCAGCGCTGGCTCTGCCGGAGGAGGCGGAGTCTAAGGTCGGACCTGAATGGAGATTGGTGTGGAGCGATCTTAGACTCCGCCTCCTCCAGCAGAGCCAGCGCTGATTGGTCGAGTTCCGTACTCTGGCCAATCAGCGCTGGCCAATGCATTCTATTAGCCCGATGAAGTAGAGCTGAATGTGTGTGCTTAGCACACACATTCAGCTCTACTTCATCAGGCTAATAGAATACATTGGCCAATCAGCGCTGGCCAATGCATTCTATTAGCTTGATGAAGCAGAGTGTGCACAAGGGTTCAAGCGCACCCTCGGCTCTGATGTAGCAGAGCTGAGGGTGCACAAGGGTTCAAGTGCACCCTCGGCTCTCCTACATCAGAGCCGAGGGTGCGCTTGAACCCTTGTGCAGCCTCGGCTCTGCTACATCAGAGCCGAGGGTGCGCTTGAACCCTTGTGCACACTCTGCTTCATCAAGCTAATAGAATGCATTGGCCAGCACTGATTGGCCAGAGTACGGAATTCGGCCAATCAGCGCTGGCCAATGCATCCCTATGGGAAAAAGTTTATCTCACAAAAATCACAATTACACACCCGATAGAGCCCCAAAAAGTTATTTTTAATAACATTCCCCCCTAAATAAAGGTTATCCCTAGCTATCCCTGCCTGTACAGCTATCCCTGTCTCATAGTCACAAAGTTCACATTCTCATATGACCCGGATTTGAAATCCACTATTCGTCTAAAATGGAGGTCACCTGATTTCGGCAGCCAATGACTTTTTCCAATTTTTTTCAATGCCCCCAGTGTCGTAGTTCCTGTCCCACCTCCCCTGCGCTGTTATTGGTGCAAAAAAGGCGCCAGGGAAGGTGGGAGGGGAATCGAATTTTGGCGCACTTTACCACGTGGTGTTCGATTCGATTCGAACATGGCGAACACCCTGATATCCGATCGAACATGTGTTCGATAGAACACTGTTCGCTCATCTCTAGTCACCAGTATCTGATCTATGAGAGCTCTGACACCAGGACTGAGATGCAACACTCTGGCTCCACCACAATGAATGGGGCCTCCGACTTTGGTCCAATTACTTATATAGGAATAGATCTGCTTCTGGCTATGTTCTTTACAGTAGTTTCCAGAGTACAAAGCAGCCAGATCAGCTGCTGTCAGACCTAAAATGATCAGATACTGATGACCAGAGTCATAGTTAGGTAGGGTGTCTGCGGCCCCAGTGACACTGTGGGGACCACCACGGGGCTGCCATAAACACATAGGACACAATAAAAATGCATCCTGCACGAAGAACATAAGGCACGCATCATTTATATAAAGGGCCAAGGGCATTATGAATATTAGGGGGGGTTATTTGAATAAGTGGCATCATTTATATAAGGGTTCACTATTAATATAATGGAGGAACATTTGTGTAAGGGCTTGTTAACACGGGGGGGGGGGGGGCGTATTTTTGCACCAAAAGTGACATGGGGAGCCGCGTCACTCTCGGGCAAAAACCCGCCTGCCACGACTGTCGCGGTCATGACTTCCCTCTCCGGAGTCGGCTCAAATGAACGGGCCGACTTCGGAGGTTGCTGCCGCCAGGAATCCGCCTGAAGAAAGAGAGCTCGCTTCTTTTTTCCGCTAGCAGTGACATGCCGCTAGCAGAAAAAAGAATGCTAGTGTTCTCCATAGACCGCCATTGTATGGAGAAGGATTTTGAGGCGAAATCCGCTGTCAAAATCGGCCTCCTTGCTCCCCGTGTGAACTAGTCCTTAGAGGTCATTAGGAGCACAGAATTTATTGGAGAGAGCATCTGGAGTATAATCTAAGGGGACAATTAATTTAATTGAGGTGGCACTTGGGCTTTATTAAAGGGGTTTTACAGCCTAATCTTATTGATTATTTATCCTGAGGATAGATCATCAATAAGAGATCAGTGGACCCCCACTGATCACCTGTTTGAAGGGGCCATGGCACCTGATAACTTTGCATGTGGTCTGTTTTATAGTCATTGTGCAATTTAATTACAGCCTTGTCCTATTGAATTGTATTACGATAAGACTGTAGTTACATCACATGGCCGCTATGAAGTGAATGATACAATATAAACAGAGAAGGGATCAGATCACCACAGTTCCCTTAAAACAGCTGATTCTGGGGGAGTATATTATATATAACATAATTGGTAGTAGGATGGAGACTTTATATAGGTGAGGACAATGTGGGTTGGTGCCTGGAAAAGTGGTTGTGGAGGCGCTGCCAAAAAAACTCAGTGTGAACATACCCTAAAGGGTCACTTTCATTTACTTATAGTACCAGTAAGCTAGTAGGGTAGACTGATGGCTATTATGTACACAATCCTCATTGTTAAATTGGCAAGGAAATGCAAACAATGTGATTAAATGTCCCCAACAGACACACTCTACCTTTGCAGTTATTGGGATACTCAGTCTTTCTGTTCCTGATGAAAACACATAGGACTTTTGCTGCTTGTATGGTTCTTCAAGTCTGTCCTTAACCTACAAAATTCATACAAGGGCAGAAAAAAGGATTAAAAGGATGTGCTGATAAAAAAGTAAAATTACTACAATGTTTCTAATCAACATACAAAGACACCACCTGTAGTTACATCTCAGGAGCTCAGTACTGTCCTCATACTGCCCTGTGGTCAAGAAGCGAGGAAAAGCCACAGAAATAACAGGGCAACATAACATTATTTGTGTTGTAATTCCTTATAAAAACATGTACATTTTCTATTATATTGAAAGAAGCATAAACAGAAAATAGAGCACGGCTTCCTGCGATGTGTACACACTATGCTGTTCCAGGTCATTTACTAGACACATTTATAATGAATACAACCAATGAAAAAAGGCTTGATGCAAAATATTTTTCATGCAATCTAGAAACAGCATTTTACTTGAAGAGGTTTTCCCATGAAATCTACATATTTCTTCATGTCAATCATCTGATGTGCAATCTATTCATTTCAAAGATACTGTAGCCGAAGAATACCGTCCAGCAATCCTATTAAAGTGAATGGAGCAAAAACTTTAAACCCTTAACTTTTTTAATTCTCCCATTCACAAAAAGGCAAGGTGCAAAGATTTAATGTTTCTTATATAGTTGTAAAATGAGGAAAAAAAATCACAATTTCACCACGGTTTTTTCATTTCTTTTTTTTTTTTTAACTGCACAGTGAAGATTATGTTTTACCTTGATTCACTGGGACAGTATAATTATTGCAATTCCAAATTTACCGATTTTTCCTCTGTTCCACTTATGTATATTACAAGCAGCTCTTCTAAATACAACATAAGTGATATTATAATAATCCTATTTGTGTCTATGGGTGGCCACTGTGGGGAAGTTAGCTTGGTAGAAGCAGTGGTGCGGGCCCAAACAGTGAAGACAGGGAGACAAAATGTGCAGCAAACTGGTTTATTTAGAAAAAAAAAACAGGAAAATAAATAAACCTTGACTTCAGGCAAAACAAAATAAATACCTGCTCGTCTGAGCAACTAACTAAACAGAATGGATAACCTAGCTATACGTGTGGCTTAGAGCATCAGCAAAGGAAGTAGAGAAACAAGATTTCTGGGACCCTCACTAAACTCTGGATATCTAATCATCCGGGCTCTGGAGAACCTTCATCCACAATGGTCTATGAAAGACTCTACTCTTACCTGACATTTGAAGTACAGCAGAACAACCATGTTTTTGGATTTAGTCATCCAATGCTCTATGCTTTGAATAGTAGAAGTGGCTTGGAGCCAAACTATAGAGCTTGAGATCATATTATATACCTTCTAAGCCCAATTCAGGGCCTTCTTGAGAAGTAGAAACTGAAACTGATGCAAGAGCATGTCCCTCATGCCCAATGAATTTAGGAACCAAAAATTCTGGGAGAGAAGAATCAGGCCTTGGGCCACCAAGTCATTTATACGTTTTAGCTGTTTCCTGCATTGTTCAAAAGTTACGGACAATGAGAAACAAGCTTGTGTTGCTATTATGTTGCTTCTACAGCCACTATCTTATCTCACCTTGCCAGAACCGCCTGAATAAAAGTTTCCTTTTATTTTATTCAATGCAAATATGCAGAGAATGAAACTGGTCCGTGGAATCATTTATGCCCATGTTTTATTCTCAGAAATAGAAAACAGAATGAAAATATGCTCTTCTTGAATGTGCAATGAAAGGTCTGCTCAGCAATGGTACTTCTCATAACAGTGTCCTGCTAGAAGACACTATCATGGGCAGATATTAGACATTGTAATTTATAACCCAGTACATACTACATGGCCAGATGACTTAACGGGTAGGAAAAAATAATGTGCTCCTTGTTTCCTTACTTTTGCCTAGGACGTAACATGCCTAGATTTTCCATTAGAAAAAGAGTGTGCCTAAAGGTGACCTTGCTTGAAAGGTTTTTCAGTCTGATAAAGTTATGGTCATATGGCAGTAATACAAATTGGAAAAATCTATATGCTTGCTGTGGGACTAACAGCAGAAATCCAAGACTGAGGCTCAGGTTTCCGCCGAGGGTCAGCATACTTATTATTCCCATGTACTGAGGCCAACCATTGCATTGCCATCCCCTGTGGTTTTTGTGTTGTTTCCAGTGCTGAGAGATTAGGTAGAGTAGGATGCGTCTGCTGACAATGGGAAGGGGATTTTAGATTTTTCCAAACATATTCTGATGCATTTTTAGAATCTGCAACAGAAACGAAGCTTAAATTCTATTTCTATATAAGAAAAAAAGCAGAACAAGTCACATTTACTTCAGGTTTACAAGTATGGAAAAAAGGGCCAAAGCAAAGGAAATGTGCAATCGTAATAAAGAGTTGGGTGAGGCCCATCTTAATAATGCGAAGTAAACTAATGTGAGTTAAAACAGCTGAATCTTTTATCGGAGCTGGCCTCAGAATCATTTTTGGATCTCACATGTCTGCAGTTGTATTCTTTTTTAGCTAAAGTCAGGAGTGGCTACAAAAGGAAAGGAAAACATAAAGGAAGTTCTTAGACTTTTCCCATCTGTTACAGAGGACCTGTCATGTCCTTGGGCACATGCGGTGTAATACACCGCTGGAAATCCGACAGTGCGCTTTATTCAGCTTTCCTGTTATATTCCCCTGCTGAAGAGCTATTGGTGTAATTACCGTAGCTCTTTAGTCTCAGAAGGGTATTTTTTACAGTATTTGAGGAACGCCCCTCTTGACAGTACTGTGTGTAGATCTGTACTATGAGGGGGCGTTCCTTATCACCCAGCCATGACACTGAGTGGTGAGGAACGCCCCCTTCCCCTCCTTACAATATTTGTCCACAAACCAGTACTGGGGGCGTTCCTCACTGCTCAGCATCATGGCGGGGCAGTAAGGAACGCCACCTCACAGTACAGGGCTACACACAGTACTGTTAGGAGGGGCGTTCCTGATAGACCATCAGAAACACCCTTCTGACACTGAAGAGCTATGGTAATGGCACCGATAGTTCTTCAACAGGGGCACATAATGAGAAAGTGCGCTGAATTTGGCTATCGCCTTTCTAGCGGTGTATTACATCCCATGTGCCCAAGGACATCAAAGGTCCTCTTTAATTCCACTCCTGGCTTTGGCTCAAAAATCTTCAGCAAAATTTGCAACAAAAATTGCTGCATTTCTGCAATTTGGGGTCTTAGCCTAAAAGAAGTTATTTTGACATTTTAATTAATCTGAAGGTCCACCAGATGGCCCAGCTTCAGATGCCCCTGACAAGTAGCTGCAATTGCTTGTGGAAAACACCAATCACCATGCAGTATAGTGAAAACTACAGTACAAACCAGCCACTTGCATGTAATACATGGACAAGCTGGGCCCAGTAGGGCATAAGGAAAGACGTTGTCAATCTCTTTACCATACGGAAGACATACAGTGTTGGCAATACAGTGTTGGCAAAAAGTTTTGGCACCCCTGCAATTCTGTAAGATAATACTCGTTTTCTTCCAGAAAATGATAGCAATCACAAATTCTTTGGTATTAATATCTTCATTTATTTTGCTTGCAATGAAAAAACACAAAAGAGAATGAAAAAAAGTCAAATCATTGATCATTTTACACAAAACTCCAAAAATGGACCGGACAAAAGTATTGGCACCCTCAGCCTAATACTTGCTAGCACAACTTTTAGACAAAATAACTGCGAACAACCGCTTCCGGTAACCATCAATGAGTTTCTTACAATGCTCTGCTGGAATTTTAGACCATTCTTCTTTGGCAAACTGCTCCAGGTCCTGTAAACTCTATGTTGATGCCTTTTCCAAAAAGCTCTACTTTTGTCTCATCTGACCAGAGAACATCTTCCAAAACGTTTTTGGCTTTCTCAGGTAAGTTTTGGCAAACTCCAGCCTGGCGTTTTTATGTCTCTGGGTAAGAAGTGGGGTCTTCCTGGGTATCCTACCATACAGTCCCTTTTCATTCAGACACTGATGGATAATACACTGTTGTACCCTCGGACTGCAGGGCAGCTTGAACTTGTTTGGATGTTAGTCGAGGTTCTTTATCCACCATCCGCACAATCTTGCGTTGAAATCTCTCGGCAATTTTTCTTTTCCATCCACATCTAGGGAGGTTAGCCACAGTGCCATGGGCTTTAATCTTCTTGATGACACTGCACACAGTAGACACAAAAACATTCAGGTCTTTGGAGATGGACTTGTAGCCTTGAGATTGCTCATTCTTCCTCATAATTTTGCTTCTCAAGTCCTCAGACAGTTCTTTGGTCTTCTTTCTTTTCTCCATGCTCAATGTGGTACACACAAGGACACAGGACAGAGGTTGAGTCAACTTTAATCCATTTCAACTGGCTACAAGTGTGATTTGGTTATTGCCACCACCTGTTAGGTGCCTCAGGTAAGTAACAGGTGCTGTTAATTACACAAATTATAGAAGCATCACATGATTTTGAAACAGTGCCAATACTTTTGTCTCCTTCCTTTTTTATGTTTGCTGTGGAATTATATCCAATTTGGCTTTTTCATAATTCTTTTTGTGGTTTTCCATTGAAGACAAATTAAATGAAAATAATAATACCAAAGAATTTGTGATTGCAATCATTTTCTGGAAGAAAATGAGTATTATCTGACAGAATTGCAGGGGTGCCAATACTTTTGGCCAACACTGTATGTGTGTAATTATATGTCAGAGAGAACACAGTTGCTGGTTCGTACCATATAGAAACCATGCTACCACACAGAACACAGAAAGCACAAAGTCTTTACAATGTCAATACTTTTATTTGCAAATGGTAATATTTTTCATGTACCTTTGCTAGCAGAAAAAGCAACCCATTAAAGTCAATGGGAGGCTTTTTTTTCAGCGCTGAAATTCCACACCAAATTCCTCACCATTTTCCTCCATGTGAATGGACCCTAAAAGGGTTGTCCGGGATAAAATAGGAATTAACTCCTAAACTAAACCACCTTCCGCTTCCTAACTTCAATTTACTTCTATTTTTTTAAAAAATCTATAATTACCCATATTCCTAGAGCAGTCATGTGACTGTTCCAGGGACACTTTCTGATAATCCGGTGATATTCCGTTTTACCGCTTCCGAAATGGAACGTCACCAGTACTCTCCCCTCCCTAACTCCGTCAATACTTACATGTCTTCCTGTCTGGAACAGCTTCCTATCTGCAAGTGCTTGTGAAGTCTGGAAGTGCCTGCGACACATACGTAGTAGAGATGGCACTGAACCAGATGACATAACACGTAATAATAACCAATAAAGGATTTAACTACAGTACTTTGGTCAATGCATCTACATTCATCAGCACCAGAGATGACCCACAAATTTTGATTTTCTATATGACTAGGTACACAGACAACTTCATATCAAACACAGACAGGCTTCATTTCAAAATTACAATGATATGGTGTTCTTGATGCTGAACCATTTACCCAATGAGCAAATCATCAGCTGTTTGTCTGTGTTTTTATGATCCATGTAATAAGATTTTCCTCTTTTCTCCACAGGGTAAAATGTCTTAAAATGCATTGTACAGACATGTCTATCAGCAACCACTAGAGAAGTACCTCAGTCACCAAGAGGTACAATACCCAAAAGAAGTCTCTGAGAGCCTTTTTATAGGTCAACGGGGAAAGCATTTTACACCCTCTTGTGGAAGACCCAGTGTATAATCCAGAGTTCTCACACCCAGTCAGGTAAATGGGTTGCACATAAAAAATATGAAGTTGACAGGTCGCAACCTTTTCAAATTCATTAAAATACGAAATCATCAGATCATGATAAAGCTAAATGGAACATGTGTCTAGAGCACAGTATGGCTTTTCTGCTGCAGTAGGGTCAACCATATCCATATCCCCATATCCCATGACAATATCAGAAATGGGTATACATAGATTTGCTACTTTTGTAAGCGGGTGCAAATTGATTTTCAACTCTCTAACATGTATCCACTTCTAACAGCCTTGGCATTAGAATATTTTGGCTAGACACTGTATCTTTATAAACAAGAACTGGACAGGATGATTTTTTTTCCTAGTCAATTGTATTGCTTACTAGCAAGATAAGTGGTCCCAGAGGGTCTGGCATGTGTAGGCCATTTAGTTTTCAACTGTTCATGTATTGGATGTAAGTCACAGAGCAGAAGTAATTTTGAGCTAATTGTGAGGAAATTATTAGTGTATTAGTAACATAACTAGTTGAGGTAGCAATGGGCCAGTTGCCTGCCAGAACCATGTGAAGCTGCACATTTCATAGATTGTTTATCCCCTGAATCAAACTACCTATACAGTTATTCAATCTAAACAAGGGTTGATGTTTTAGATGAGAGCTAGATAATCTACTGTACTGTATATATAGCTTTAGGATTTATCCAGTAAGTCAGTGGTAAAATGGCCTATATGGATACCTTCCTCTAGAATGCAGACTATAAAGCAGAAAACAGATGGATTGATAAATGTTAAAGTGTACCTCCAGTTATAAGACAGCTTTTCATCTTTATCTTTATTAAGAAATATGTTTCCTACTACATCAGACTGTGTTATTTTTTCATAGATGTCTATGGAGAGCTGAGGGCAAGGAGGGGGCCAATGGAAAAGACACACAAATAACCACAGCTTACAAAGTGTGCTACACTGTGTGTCAGTGAGCTATTGTAAGGATTGGAGTCAGGGTCAGGCAGTGCAAAGTGACACAGCTGGGAAAGCAACACTGTTCAACTAATGACAAAAGGGGTCGCAGGCCCTGCAGCTATAACTATGCTGTAATATCTGAGATGAGGCAGACCAATGCACTTCCTAATTGAAGTGTGCCTACCACGGCTCCTAACCTTCTATCCGGCGGCTAGGATAAGGGGAGAGGAGGCCCTGAAAGTCCTAGGGACTGGAGTCACGGGGTCACACCTAAACAGAAAGCACAGTGTAACTGCAATGCAAAACAAAAGACTAAACAGCATGGAACCAGGGAGGACCACAAGTCCCAGCAAGACACAGAAGAGAAGGCGAGGTCAGACGAGCAAGAGGTCAAGCCAGGAGATATAATAAAAGGTACCAAATCAAAAGACAAGGGATAGTGAAAAATACAAGCCGGGTCAAAAAAACAAGAAACATATGGAATACAAACAGACAGGGAATCAGACTGAGCAGGGGGACCAGGAAACACAAAGTGAATGGCTGGCAAGGATCCATGCCTGGGTGGAGTTTAAATAGCAGCAGAGAAACACACCTGATGGCTAATGACATGGAGACTGAAAGCAAGGAAAAGATTAACCCTTAATGACCTAAGCACACCCAATAGAACTCCTAACACGTCTCCCAGGGAGACGCCGCGCAGCAAGGAGACCGCGGCGACTCCGTATCCTGACAGCTATTTTAACAATGCTATGTTTTAAGATATGACTCTGCACAGAATGAGGTAATAAATCCCCCTCCCCTCTCCATAGACTTCTATTTGTGAGGTGAATACAGAGACATATTCCATATAAATAAACAGTATGAGTGATAAGGAGCAGGAGAGCAGCCTAATAGGTGGAGTTGGAATTATATAACTTTAGTAAAGATATGTTACAATGTGTCTTATATTCAAATGTACTATTAATTTATGAAGTATTGTTTTAGGGCTCACAATGTACATTTATTTTCCTATCAGTATGTCTTTGTAGAATGGGAAGAAATCCACGCAAACACGGGGAGAACATACAGTTAGGGCCAGAAATATTTGGACAGTGACACAATTTCCCGAGTTGGGCTCTGCATGCCACCACATTGGTTTTGAAATGAAACCTCTACAACAGAATTCAAGTGCAGATTGTAACGTTTAATTTGAAGGGTTGAACAAAAATATCTGATAGAAAATGTAGGAATTGTACACATTTCTTTACAAACACTCCACATTTTAGGAGCTCAAAAGTAATTGGACAAATAAACATAACCCAAACAAAATATTTTTTTTTTTCAATATTTTGTTGCGAATCCTTTGGAGGCAATCACTGCCTTAAGTCTGGAACCCATGGACATCACCAAACGCTGGGTTTCCTCCTTCTTAATGCTTTGCCAGGCCTTTACAGCCGCAGCCTTCAGGTCTTGCTTGTTTGTGGGTCTTTCCGCCTTAAGTCTGGATTTGAGCAAGTGAAATGCATGCTCAATTGGGTTAAGATCTGGTGATTGACTTGGCCATTGCAGAATGTTCCACTTTTTCGCACTCATGAACTCCTGGGTAGCTTTGGCTGTATGCTTGGGGTCATTGTCCATCTGTACTAAGAAGCGCCGTCCGATCAACTTGGCAGCATTTGGCTGAATCTGGGCTGAAAGTATATCCCGGCACACTTCAGAATTCATCCGACTACTCTTGTCTGCTGTTATATCATCAATAAACACAAGTGACCCAGTGCCATTGAAAGCCATGCATGCCCATGCCATCACGTTGCCTCCACCATGTTTTACAGAGGATGTGGTGTGCCTTGGATCATGTGCCGTTCCCTTTCTTCTCCAAACTTTTTTCTTCCCATCATTCTGGTACAGGTTGATCTTTGTCTCATCTGTCCATAGAATACTTTTCCAGAACTGAGCTGGCTTCTTGAGGTGTTTTTCAGCAAATTTAACTCTGGCCTGTCTATTTTTGGAATTGATGAATGGTTTGCATCTAGATGTGAACCCTTTGTATTTACTTTAATGGAGTCTTCTCTTTACTGTTGACTTAGAGACAAATACACCTACTTCACTGAGAGTGTTCTGGACTTCAGTTGATTTTGTGAACGGGTTCTTCTTGACCAAAGAAAGTATGCGGCGATCATCCACCACTGTTGTCATCCGTGGACGCCCAGGCCTTTTTGAGTTCCCAAGCTCACCAGTCAATTCCTTTTTTCTTAGAATGTACCCGACTGTTGATTTTGCTACTCCAAGCATGTCTGCTATCTCTCTGATGGATTTTTTTCTTTTTTTTCAGCCTCAGGATGTTCTGCTTCACCTCAATTGAGAGTTCCTTTGAGCGCATGTTGTCTGGTCACAGCAACAGCTTCCAAATGCAAAACCACACACCTGGAATCAACCACAGACCTTTTAACTACTTCATTGATTACAGGTTTACGAGGGAGACACCTTCAGAGTTAATTGCAGCCCTTAGAGTCCATTGTCCAATTACTTTTGGTCCCTTGAAAAAGAGGAGGCTATGCATTACAGAGCTATGATTCCTAAACCCTTTCTCCGATTTGGATGTGGAAACTCTCACATTGCAGCTGGGAGTGTGCACTTTCAGCCCATATTATATATATATATAATTGTATTTCTGAACATGTTTTAGTAAACAGCTAAAATAACAAAACTTGTGTCACTGTCCAAATATTTCTGGCCCTAACTGTACAAACTCCTTGCAGATGTTGTTCCTGGTGGGATTCAAACCCAGGACTCCAGCGCTGCAAGGCTGCGGTGCTAACCACTGAGCCACCGTGTTGCCCCATGAAGTATTGTTTTATAATTGGAGGCATGCTTTAATTAGATTGATACCCGGGGAAGTGTAACATTGCAGACAAACGACACGTCTGCTCATTATGATATACGATACTCACCACATAATGTCCTGGTCCTGGGGTCCACACCGCATCCCGGTTTGATATGTATAAGGCACGAGAAGCAGAAGATCCAAATGCTGCTCTTGTTAAGCTCTCTTGATTTGCTTTCTTCAGGCTCTCATTTGCTATTCCGTAGCTAAATACGTTGTAAGATCCTGGACCTGGAAGCAGAGAATTCCTGTCACATGGCACATTTACAATAATGACTAATTAAGAAGTCAATCATGTTATTAATACCTCAGCCCAACCTTTCTAATTACCCATTCCATGTCTTTTCTTCAGCTCTTCGTGCACTTGTAAGAATTTATAGAATACAAAGCAAAAAGTTCAATGACAAATGAATTTCTCTAAAGTTTTAGCTTAATACCAATCTTGCCCATAATCAAACTCGCTTCTCTGCCTGCGATTATTTTTTCTTTTCATTAAAGCAAGCCAAGATTAATTTTTGCTCTTTTGTGAGGATGATCTAGAGAACTTTACAGTTCAGACATCCCACAGAGATTCATTTCATTGCCATTATCTGTGAAATATACTATATTTAAAGCCACAATTTAGTATTATGATAAAAATATGAAATGTAGCATCTGAATATGATATTAGGTCTGAAACGGAATGAAGGGGAATAAATTATACCTCACGTGTAACCTATAACTTGTAACACTGTTCAGAGACTTTAAAAGAGTTCTTCATTGAAAAGCAGAAAAAGTAAGTGTTAAGATCTGGGGTGTGTGGCATCAGCCAAAGGCCGGAAGTGGCCTCAATAGGACACAGAGATACTGCCAGACACTGCTGATAGGCAAGGGAAGGTAAGTATAAGTGTTTGTTATTTTCACTCTTCTCTCCTGGGCCTCCACTTATTATACTCTGAGATCTGAGGAGACCCCACAGTGTAACAGTGTTTCGTGTGTGACGAACCCCAAAACTACAGTGTGCGGTGAACTTGGAACTTTTGAAAATTTCAGGTTGAATCTGGTTCTAAATTAATCAGTTCACTCATCCCTAGTCAGGAGCAGGCAAGGAGTCATGATTTCCTACACCACACTCCTGAAAGCAGAGAGCCTAGATAACATATCAAGAACCAATACAACAGCATTTATTGCTCAGAAATAGTGGGGGGCTAGAGAAGAAATTCTGGCTGCACTGGTATCAGTGGGGCAGCATATTTTTAATGATGCAAAACGCAAGAGTTGGTACAGGTGGTGAAAAGCCCTCTTTAATCCCTTTCTGCAGCAACAATGGCTTATTTTAGGGCCCATTCACACGGAGTAACGTGCCGCATGATGTGGCACGTATATGGCGTGTGAGACTGTGCGCGCCGTAAAAGCTCCCATTGATTTCAATGGGAGCCTGGATCGTGTACGCCACATTATTTTGCGATCGTGATTTTGCGGCCGCAAAATAACGCGGCGTATACGATCCAGGCTCCCATTGAAATCAATGGGAGCTTTTATGGCGCGCACAGTCTCACACGCCGTATACGTGCCACATCATGCGGCACGTTACTCCATGTGAATGCAGTAAAAATTTACTTTCCAGTTTGGAAAAAACATCCATCAAATGCAGTTGGGAAGTCTAAAGTAAGTGGATTTAACTCCTTCCCGCTGCAGCCATCTTTCGATTTTCGTTTTTAACTCTATTACTTTTAGAAGCCATAACTTTTTTTATCTTTCTATTCACAGAGCCATATGAGGACTTAATTTCTGCAGGACAAATTGTTCTTCATAATGGTTCAATTTAATACTCCGTACAATGTACTGGGAAGCTGGAAAAAATCCAGAATGGGGTAGAATTGGAGAAGAACTGCATTTGTGCAATTGTCATACAGGCTCCATTTTTATGGCATTCACTATGCAACAACAATGACATGTCACCTGTATTCTATGGGTCTGTAGAATTCCAGGGATATCAAATTTATATCTTTTTATTACAATTTAACTCCTTAAATGGGAGTAATTATTTGTATTTTCAATACTTAATGTTATTTTTTTTTAACTTTTATCTTTAGACGCCCTAGGTATCTTGAACCCCAGGAGATCTGATCAATATACAATGCACTGCAATGCACTGGAAAATCACAATACATGAATAGGCTCCCAGCTGTCATAGTAAAGGGGCCAGTGATCACCCCAACATGGGAAGAGCACCTTGGTTTTTGACCAAGCCTTTAGGTAAGTTAATTTCTGCTATCATGTACTGTCACTGGGTCTCGGCTATATAATACCATATTTAAAACATCCAACATCCGCTGAAATAATATAGCAGATGTCAGGAAAGGGTTACACATGCCTGTGAGGTCTATCACATGTCTATCCTAATATAAAATGGCAATAGTATAAAAGCAGACTTGCTGGACCGTGTAGCTTTTTCTGCCGTCAGTCTTCTCAAATATTCATTTTCCCAAGAAACAGCAATTCTGGGGCATCTATTCTTTCAATGCTGTATTTTACCATTGTTTTTTTAATCCTGCTCGAAATGTACGAACACATTAAAGCTTCTCCTAGTCAAAGGGCTGGAGCCCCTGGATAAAGTCAGATTGGGTAGGGACAAACCCCCAACAGTGAATTGGAGATTCCCTCATCAACTTTAATAGGTAAAATCATTGGAACCATATAATGTGGTGCTATAAGGAAAGGTGTATCAGAATTGTTATATTACAGGAAATACAATTACTCAAACAGACATGCCTTGAGAGCTATTTCATGGAATATTAAATATAGATGGGGGTTCTCCTTCCTTTTCATATGGAATCATGATCATTGCAAAAAAATATATAATCGCATTTACAGAGGTTGTCCAAGAGTTCAATAAATGGCTACTCTCTTTCAGAAACAGTGCCACACAGTTCACAGGTCCTGTCTGGTATTACATCTTAGTTTAATTAAAGGGGTTGTCCATGGATTGGTAAATTACATGCCTGTTCTGTGTTATTACAGATGATGACTTGGGTTTTCCAGCCATGTCACAACCCATCATGTGACCTAAAGCGGCGTTCAGCCTCTCGGTTTGCGCCATCCCTGGATTGCTTCATTCCCTCCTTCCTTGCATGAACACACAGGTAAATAATTTACTATAGTCGGCCTGCCCCCATAGCAAAGGTAACTTCTGAATTATCATCATGTTGAATGACATTGGCTCTTATTATGTGGAAATTAAAATGTCATTTAGAATAAGTTGTAAGTATGAGCAAAGTTTTCCTTGGATATATATATTATATTATATATACAGTATATGTAGGTTTAAATGGACCATTGAAATAACAGGAGAGAAGCTGTTCAGTATAAGAAATAGATTATACTCCTACCTGGGGTTTTCTGCATCCTTGATCCTTGAGTAAACCGGATGGAAGTTTGACCAAATGGTGTTTGTGCCATGCTGGATGTTTTCTTCAAAGCCTCAAGTGCTGTGCGCTGTTCATTGTATGTACCTGGTGCTGGGGTGATTGATTTCAGAGGTAGAAATCTCTAGTGTAGAGCACAAGAGAATAATAATGGAAGCCGTCACTACACAGAACTCTACAGAACTGACCCTATAGATTTCAATGAGATATACACTGTTTTATACAGTAGCATGCTGAGGTCCACCAGCTCCATACTACAGAACTGTATGCCAAGCATATGCAATATATGGTGACTCAATATGACACTTTCTCCTCTAGAATCAATGTCATAAAAGAAATAAAAACATTACAGACTTTCCTAATATTGCTATTATATATGAATCCCATGATATACATGTATACTGCTAATTCCTTTACTGCTGACATTTTCACATGTGGCCTTGTGATGTGAACAAGAATGTTCATCTATGATCTGGTTAACTGGATCCATCGAGTACAGAAAGATCGTTTAGATGGGTCGAAACAGTTAATGTGGGCTGTGCTGAAGGCGACAGTGCTGATGTTTAGGCCACATAATGGTCTTTAGATTCAGAAGTATAATTATGACAATTCTCCCATGAGAGTGCTATTAATTGTAAGGGGATGTTAGATGGCTGGTTGCCAGAAATGTGGCTTTTGAACCCCTGTTTTGGGATATTTGCCAGACTTCTCTGCCCTATTAGGGCCAGTTCACACAGAGTTTATGGGCGCGCATTCTGGCACATATACACATGTCAGAATGTGAGCGTTCAAAACAGATCCCATTCATTTTAATGGGTGGTTACGGGCATATAACGCGCATTATTATGTGCGCATAATTTTGCGGCCGCAAAATTACGCTCGTTATAAGCCCGTAACGACACATTGAAATGAATGGGATCTGCTTTGAGCGCTCACATTCTGACACGTGTATACATTCCAGAATGCGTGCCCGTAAACTCCGTGTGAACTGGCCCTTAGAGGTCTCTGTAGCTACAGCTCTTTGTTCTGTTTATAATCTTATTTATTATCTCTACCTCTAATACTCTTTATTTGCTGTAAAGCCAGGTTTGACACAGAGGGCACCTCAGAATCTGGTCCAAAAAACGGCTAGCTGCGACTGGATCCCAGCGCAGTGCATACAGTACACGGCATCCAGACGCAGCATTTCGCTCCAGATTAGGCCCAAATGAATGGGTCTAGTCGAGAGGGAGGTGTCACGCCGCAGATTCTGCGTGGAATCCGCCTCAAGAAAGGGGATGTCGCTTCTTTTTTCCATGAGCGGGAACAAACTGCTCATGGAAAAAGGGACCCATTGAATTCAATGGGAGGCGGTTTTTGGAGCCAGATTTTGACGGGGATTACAAATCAAAATCTTGACCAAAAAAACTGTGTGAACCCAGCTTAACACTTCTAAGTAAACTTTCATCTGCTTTTTCCACCTGATAGAAGCTTCTTGGGAAAAATATCCCCATACATGGGACATCCCCGGAACATTATTCTCCTGGATTCTGTAAATAATTTATACAAAAGAGCCCCTTATAGCCTTTGTATGGAATCTGAGTCATATGGAAAACCATGTGGCCCTATATAAGGTTTTCACATGGACAGTGTCTGCCTGTGTAGGGACATAGCACAATCTGGTAACACTCACTTGTCAATGTATTTATACATTTCTAGGAGGAATAATAGAGAAACAGTTTTAAGAAAAGATGCTCCAGAATTGTATTTACTAAAACAGTTATGTCAGGAATGCCAATAGATTCTCATTAAAGGTGTTAATGCAACAAGGACATTCAACCCTTATCCATACTGGTATATGGTTTCATACATTTGCTATAATATCTTACTTTTGAGTGGGAAAGAAATGGTGGATGAGGAACATCGGCAGATTTTGTCAGCCTGTTTGAAGTATCAAAGTGGCTTTTTATTTCATATTTTCCCGGTCCTGGTACACCCTGATAGAGGAAATGCGAAAAATATTGATACTATTATTATAAGCAATAATATCACTGACGGGTCATTACTCTAACTGGGAATCATTCACTGAAAAGAGTAAAACATAACTTTTATTGTTCTATTAAAATATCACCCAAGTGCTCTTTAAAAATAAAAGATAAGAAAAAAGCCACAGGGTATTGGATAATATGGGCATAAATTGATACTGAATTTGCCCTCAGATATACCCAACCCCTTGGTATCTATTTCCCATAAAGACCTGTTGATAGCTCAGGTTCAAAAATACCGATCCTTATATAGGCTGAATGCACATGGGTTAAATGTAACTATTAAATGCAGTGGGTAACTATAGTTGCCGTATATAACCAACAACCCCGCAGCACATCCGACACCGCGTCCTACCATCAAGGACGCGGTTAACTGCAGTTTTCACTGCAAATTATCAGTATAACCTTCCCAATAATTTCCTCCTGATGAGCTAAGAAGGGCCGTTAGTGAAACGTGTTGAGGAGAGCCCTGGTCTGTTATGGACCTATAGGTATGTATGGCCATTGTACCTTATTTCATTTAGCTATTGAGCAAATGATACAATGACCGATCTTATTAGCCACAGTATTTGGGTGATATCTTAATAGAACAATAAAAGTTATGTTTCACTCTTTTCAGTGTATTATTATAAGTAAGTCACAAAAAATATTCTAAAAAGATGTATGTGCATTGTAGAGCAATGGGGAGAAAGCTTCAATAGAGAAAAGCCATTGACACTAAGTTCACACTTGCATTGGACTGTCCGATGTTTTGGTCCAAATGTGAACGTAGCCTTATAGGTACTGTATATTGTATCTTTAGAAATAAATATTCAAACTTTAGTTGCAGGTTTAATATCATTTTACAGAAAGGCACTACAAAGTAAACATAAAAACGAGATGCTTTTAGAAAATATACCATTCCCTTTTAAACAGATAGAATTCAATTTTCTGGACTGGCAGCACTTCAAAAGTAAAACTTTTTGCAGGCTTGAGTTGCTAATTTCACAAGAAAGCGTGCGTTTGATGACATTTCTAATTATTCGACCTCCTCTTTTTTTCAAATATAAAGAAATTCTGTAAAACTACAGAAAAACAGACAAATTACACAGCATGGAACCACTTTGTGAAGCAATTTTTCATGAAATGAGCAATGTCACAAACTAAGGCTGACACATAGAAATACTTTAATGCACCAGAAGAATGAGCAGTGGAAAAATGGAATCAAGCCTTCCAGTGCCGTCATACTGCTACATAAAGTGCCGAAAATCATACAGGTGGAAATAAATACCTGTCATGTGACAAAATTATAAAAGGGACATTTGCTGGGCAAAATTCACATGCAACATTGTGTTCTCGTAATAGTGGTAGTTCAGTAACACTGGACTATTTACAGCCATCATACCATTATGTTACCAAGATTTTTTTCACAAATATGTTTAGCAAGCAGAGCTAAATGCTTATCTTAGGGGGTGTTCCATAGTGGCCCCTGCATACAGTATTATGCCTCACAGTGGCCCCTGCACACAGTATTATTTCGCCTGGTGGCCCCTGCACACAGTATTATACCCCATAATGGCCCCTGCACATAGTATTATTTCCCCTAGTAGCCCCTGCACACAGTATTATGCCCCTTGGTGGCCCCTGCACACAGTATTATTTCCCCTAGTAGCCCCTGCACACAGTATTATGCCCCTTGGTGGCCCCTGCACACAGTATTATTTCCCCTAGTAGCCCCTGCACACAGTATTATGCCCCTTGGTGGCCCCTGTACACAGTATTTTTTCCCCTAGTGGCCCCTGTTCACAATATTATTTCCCCTAGTGCACACAGTATTATGCCCTATTGTGAACACCCACATTATTATACTCTGGCGTCTTGTCAGATTCCAGAATATAATAATCAGAGACCCAGGGGAGGATACAGTCATAAAAAAACACTGTTACTTACTTATCCCTGGCTCCTGTGCAGTCCCTGCTGATGTCAGTCATGTTCAATGATGTACAGGACATCACTTGACCCAGGCCTGCGTCACGATGCATAAGGATGCAGGCCCGGGCCATGTGATGTCAGGGACATCACATAAGTAGGCATGAAGTCTGCCTGGAGCCAGGATAGGTAAGTAACACTGTTTTTTATGTTCTCTCACCTCTCCTGGACCTCTGATCATTATACTCGCGGGTCTGAAAAGACCCCCAAGTATAACGGCTTATTTAAAAATAAAAATCAAATAATGCAGCAGTAGTGGCTGTCGCCAGGCCCCTAATGTCCCGGGCCCTGTGGCAACTGCTACCGCTGCTACCCCGATAGTTACACCCCTGGCGTCTACGTCCATAGGTGTCTCCCGTTCCCTCCTGGTTACACCTGATGTCTGCCTATTTTGCCTCTTATTCTGGCACTAACGTTTAATGTTTTTTTTTTTAATTATCCAGTTGCCCCATGAATTCTTACAAAGTTTCCGTCTTTATAGTCTCAGTGCTACCCTAGCTGCCAGCTATATCCACTACCGAAGTTGTTTTATTCTGAATTCTGCTTAACCATTGTTGGATCTGCCCTAATGTCAGTAAATAACTGTTACAGTGATAATGCTACATTTGTCCCTTTTGATGTACTCTAGAAATATGTGGTTGGCATAAGTTTGATCATAGATACAATATAATATAATTATGGTAGCTATCCTTGAGACAATAACAAGAAAAATAGCTGACGGGGTTTAGCTATAGATCCATCAAAAAGACAAAATCAGGGTAATGATAGTATATTATTAGCTATCCCTCAAGGCACTTCAAGAAAGTATAAACAATGTTTATTATAGAGAAAAAAAAGAAAGAAAAAAAAGTCTATAACATATATTCAAATGAAGACATAAAAATGAACTTAAAAATAGAGACCAATTATTGGTGAGGCCCAAAAATGCGACATGCAAGATGTCATCATATAGACAGTATCAACTTAATGTGCAGCGATAATAACAAAAAGTAATATCACACAAAATATCTCCTCACAAGAATTGTCCAAGCAGTAGCAGCATTGCTGATAACTTATCACAGATAACTATTATAACTTAAAGGGGTATTCCCATGTACATAATTATTTATAATTTTGTAGATAATTAAAAGTTAAACATTTTTGCAAGTATAAGAAATTAAACATTTTGCAGAGTTTCAAAGATTTTCTCTAACTTTCTTAGTGGTCACAGGTTGTTGTCTTGATCGGTTGCCAGTAGATACGACCACCAATGCAGAAACTTTCTAAGGTCAGAAAATCCGCCATGATTTCTTTATTGTGGCTGGGATATCTTCTGATACATGTAGTGTCCCTGCCTGATAACCCAGGTACAATAAGAAAATCATGGCTGGGTTCCTGACAAGTCCCAGACCATAGAAAGTCTCTGCATTAGTGGTCGTATCTATTGGAAACCAATCAAGATAACAGACTGTCACCACTAAGAAAGTTAGAGAAAATATTTAAAACTCTGCAGAATTTTTAATTACTTATATTTGCTAAAATGTTCAACTTTTAATTATCTACAAATATAGATATGATCATGTACATGGGAATACCCCTTTAAGTATAGTCCACAGTGTCCATCATAATATCATTACAGGACGTAGTAGTTATCCTGCTCATCAAATTATGATGTTATAATTGCCATTCACCTTAATGATCACAATTATCAAACACTTCTGATAGTGCCCGCAAAGTTGATAAGAAAAATCTGTGATGTTAATATTATATAGTGTTTCAATTGTAGTATCATAAGCCGTGAACCAGTTGTGGAATCGTAAATAAGAGAATAGTTTTGTCAAGCACCTAGAGATCCTAGACATTGGGGTTCTCACCAGACTTAGTCCAATGTGTGGAGGTTTTGTAACGTCCACTCCCGTTCGAACTTCTGAGCCATCCTCTGACCACATTGTACAGTGCATTAGGTATGTCCGCTCATGATTACCTGCTCCTGAACTCTGGTCATTTTATGTTGGCACTGTTAGGGTTAACTGTTTTGTGTTTGTGATTGACAGCCGATCTAACAATCAAGTCTGGGACGGGTTCTGGACTTCCTATACACAAGTCATCAGCTCACACAGGCTTGCTGACTATTGTGGCTCTGTCCTTGCTAAGCAGTTCTCTTGTTATTGTACTGAATTAACTGACTTCTGACCCTTGGCTTACCTTGTTACTACTATTTTGGATTTCAATTTGGTACTATTTGTATCTCTGGTTTGACCTTGGCTTGCTGACTCTGCTTCTGTGGTGTTTTGTCTTGCCCTGCTCTGTGTAAACATTTATCCAGAGAAGGGACTGTCGCCGAGTTGTCTGCTACTGCTTAAGGTAGTTGAGGCAAGTAGGCAGGGACAGGGGCTGGGTCAAGTTTAGAACTTGCTGTCTCTGTAATTCTCTTCCTTCCTGGTTTCAGAAGCAGCCTCTGGGGAATTGCTCAACAGGCAATTCCTTAACAGGTTTTCCATAAGAGTGTTAACATGCTATTTGTACAGCTCCTGGGAGTTGACATAATATCCTGTTACTCAGGCAATTCTCCCCGGCATCTAGAGATTTGTACTGCATATGCATGGGACTTCTAAAGTGTATGCAGATATTTGTTCAGTTTTACAAATTTTAATTTATATAGAATAAAAGATGATGGCATGTTGAAACAAGAGTTCCAAATAGTGGTTCTCTGTTAGATGGCCAAATGGTGGTCCACCAATGATGATTAATAGATGGCTTTGATCTCAGCCCTAGCATATGAATAAAATTGTGTCATATTTGGAACCTGTAGAAACACCACTGCAAGGTACTGGGATTAGTTTTAGAACCACTTTAAGTAAAACAACAAGCACAAAATCTATGGGACAAAATGGAGTTCCCATTTGAATTCAGCATGTAAAACCGCACAAGGCGAGACCCCACGCTGTGAAAAAAACAGCATTTTACACTAGATGGGAATCTAGTTATTTCCATCCACACATTGCAGAAAAAAATTAGCAGAAAAGCTGCGTTTTTATAAGCGCTTGCCTTTTTGGAAAATCGCAGCATGTCAATTATACCAACAGAAACGGTGGCGTTTTCCATATAGGTATAGTAGGGGAAGAAAGTCAGCAAAAGAAAACTCTGTAGATTTTCTGTGAAAAATTTGTATTTTTTAAATGTATTTTTTTGTTTGTTAAATTGCCCATCTACTAAAAAGGTGCAAGATGCTCGATAACTTCAGCTTAAAGAAGTTGACATTCAACAGACATTTTGTTTTTTTCTAAGCCCCCATGTACTGAAATACAATTGCCCCCCAAAAGGCATGTGATGAACATATCGTGAAATGTTAATCCAGATAAACCACCGCCAGTTTCCCTACCGAAAAACAACATGGCGGGCTTTGTGTAGCCTTTATTATAGTCACGCACATATGGTAAATTTTGAGATATGGGAATATTACTTTGACACATAGTTTGCAACCATGAGCCTTGAAATGCAATGGAATAAATATGTTTCTCCAACTAAACCCAAGACAAACTAAAGAAGTGAAAACTTTACAGCTCTATATTTCTCTCCATGTGTTTTAATACCTTTTGTGAACTTTTGTATATGATATATGTAATTGTTTTCTACAGTCAAAGATAATATGAATAAGGAACCTTTATAACACTGTAGAACTAATAAAAGTGTATTTACTTTCAGACCTTTCAGTTGTTCTTTTATAGCAATATACTGTATACTATTCTGTATAGTAATTGCTGCTTATGAAAAAGAGACAAGTTTTTTTGGACTGGAAATATAATAAGACAAATTGCAGTCCAATATCTTTTGCGGTGACATAGGCTGAACATTCAAAAGCAGTTTAGAATGACTGAGAATTACTTTTCTTTACATTATATAAACTATTTGTCAGGATTCTTTCTTTCTTTAGCTGCTTGTTGCCGAAAGTACTTGGAATTTAACTTCTAAATGAACTTTAGTCAGGATTGTTCTCTCCTGTTTTTTGCATTGTATCCAAGGATGTTTATAACATAAAGGCTGACAATGTGACAATGTGACTGCTATGGGCCCCTTGGAAAGAAATGGTCCAACCTTGGTTGATCCTGTCCTTTATGCTACTGGATAGCTGCTATTTATGCAGAGGTCCCTTGTCAGAGGTCCCTCAAATAGTCACATTACAAAAAAACTACTCTATAAAAACAGCAAGTGGGGGGGGGGGAGTCTACATTGGCTTTCACTTTTTGAAATTAGTTTTTATTAAATGGAGTCTCTCACCAAAATCCATCATATTAACCCACCATTGCAGATAGAGAGGTAAGCAGCAACACCCTTATTGCTCCAAAAATCTCATTGGCATATTGACAAAAAGAATGATATCTCAGCAACAGAGGTAGAAATCCCCAAGGAGAAAACACTGTTTAATTCTGGTGACCCTAACCTATATTTCCGTTGGGCTGCGTTCTGGATTCTGATGACAGACTTCGTTAAAGGTGGGACAATCGAACAAATGCATTAAAAAAAAAAAAAAATCCTATTATTACCCTGCTTTCCAAACTCAGTTCAACTCAGTATTTCCTGCAGCCCCTCATCTCCGCTTTTTTTTTTGGTATATAATATTCACGAAGACACGTAAGTCTAAAAAGTTGAAGGTTGAGCGAAAGATCTTCTGTGCAAAACCTCCATATTCCTTCTTTGTTGTATTATAAATTTTGTTTCTTAAACAGGACATCCTAACTCTTGTCCTAACAATGCACTAGAGAAATACCCACATTCCTTCAATACAGCTATATATGACAGGTATGGTTTCAAACAGTTATGGTAAAAAATACAGTGCTAACAGTATTAAAGGGGTATTCCCACATCACATATTCGCCAGTCTTCGCTGCTGTAAATTCTTCTGTCTTCCGGCTTTGTTGCGTCATTGGTGGGCGGGGTTACATATGCAAAGCCAGCGGCGAGAAGTCGTCGCTTCTATGCCGCTGGTCCTGCGTGTGTGCTCCTGATGCAGCTAGGCATCGGACGTACAGTCTTCACAATGTAATACAGACCCGGCATCCACTGTAATAGAGAGGCGGATTCCGGGGAGTGTAGACGCCGGCACAGGTGCCTGCAACATCGCTACGCTCCTGCCCTGCATGAAGCCAGCAGCGGCAGGAGCGATGCTGCTATTCCGCTCCTCCGCCCCCGCCCTCCTCCGGAATATCAGCATCACTCCTGCCGCTGCTGGATTCATGCAGGGCAGGAGCGTAGCGATGTTGCAGGCACCTGTGCCAGCGTCTACACTCCCTGGCATCCGCCTCTCTATTTCAGTGGATGCCGGGTCTGTATTGGCGGCCCCTTCCCCCCCCCCAAGTGTAAACGACCCCCCCCCTCCTCCAGGCTCGCTCCCGTGCACTTAGCCCCTCCTCCCTCCCCCCTCAGAGCAGCAGATACATCACTTGACTTATGATCAGATAAGTCAAGGGATGTGTCAACAGAGAAATGAATAAAGTAAGATAGTGAACAAACAAAGCAGTTTTGCTGAAGCAATGTATTTAGGAAAAGTCTTACATTCACATTAACAAGCAGTATAGATAGGATCCTTGTGATGGGACAACCCCTTTAACAGTGCAGAGGAGAGCTACCAAGTATCACATCGGAATGCTTTATCCTTCCAACACTTAGATGGTTGGGATGATCCCATCAATAAGAAGCATTCAGAGTGCCAGACATCAGATTACTGACTATTAATGCTCTCCACTCTCCCCATCATGACTGTCCTATAATCATGGCTGGGGAATGGAGCATTGCTAGTGGTCACTGCAGGGAGATAGCAGGGGATAATATTGTACTCTCTGACAGGGAAGGAGGGAGGTTAAACAAATCTAAAATGTCAGATCCTCACTGCTAGAAAAGTAGATTTATCTTGATCAGAGGTGAGAATTAGTATAAGGTACATGAATACACACCAACAAACAGCACAGGATGGCTCTATGGCCATTCTATACACTAAGGTAAAGCTGTGCATTGACAAGGAACAAAGAAGACACAGCAGTGTGCAGGCATGGCTGCCACTGCCTGAACACATTGGTAGCTGTATCCGTTGCCACAGATGCAGTCACGAGAGTGCATCTCAATACAGGTTACATTTTTGGAAATCGCAGCTTGTTAATTATATCTATAGAAAGACCGGTGGTTTCTCTATAGGTATAATTGAAGAAGAAAGTCTGCGTTTCACCTGTGGTTTTACAAAAAAAGTGATTTTTCTCTGTGGCCCGCTCAGAGCCATTTTAACTCAATTGGTGGGCCCTATGCAAAGATTTCATGAGTGGGCCCCCATCACCACCACCAGCCTGAACAGTACCTGACCTGCAGAAATTATAAATTATGCTCCCTTTCATAGTATAACACCCCTTAGTGGCTCTCACGCAGTATAATGGCTCCCTAGTGGCACCATACAATATTCCCCTTATAATGTCCCCTCTAGGTTGCCCCCACAAATTCATGTTCCTCCACCTCCTGGCTGTCCCCAACATGTAACCTCCCCAAGTTGCCCCTCCAAGGCATGTGTATGCCCGCTTAGGTTGCCCCCACAGTTTCATATCCTCACCCCAGGTTGTCCCCACAGTTTCATGTCCCCTACTGTATATAATCAAAGACAAAAACCAAACCTTAATACTCACTTTTCTTCATTCTCTTGTTCACTTCCTTCTCTGGCTCCAGCGTCTTCTAGAAGCAACAGGCGCAACGTAAGTGACGTCAAGGCATCGTGCCTCCTGCTCCCAGAACACAAGTAGCAAAGAAAGCAGCTGGATGATGAAGCAGAGACTGGACGGATCCCTACTTCATTATTGTCTTCAACCCATTGGTCTCCAGAGGATGCCGATGAGTTAGAGTAGCTCAGAACCAATGCCCTGGACAGTGGGACAGTAAATATAGGACTGACACGCTGTTCAAAGGGGGCCCCTGCTACCATAGTGCCCAGAGCAAGTGTACCGTTGGCCCTATTGTTAAAGCGGCCCTGGGCCCACTATATATAAAATAAAGATATTAAGCACTGTATGAAGGATATCCTATATGACAATGCTCAACTGCTTAGCAAACAGTCATATTGTAACACACCTCCAAAGACTACATAGTCTCTAATTTTCTATCATGGTCACAGAGGCGTCCATTCAGGTGTAGGCAAATGGTCAGATATAAGCAACCATACTTAAAAGTACACAGTAATAAAAACAGAGCTAAACATATGAAACATTTGCACCTTCTCCTGCTGGTGCGCATCCTCTTTGGGCTTTTGCACTTTTCCCTTCAATTGAGAAAACACAACAGGTCGCGTAAACAAGATCTTGACCAAGTAAGTGTGAAAAGGAAGTAAAGCATTCTGTGCATAAGACAAGATAGTTCATAGTTGTGCTATTATGCCACTTGTTGATCTAGCCATCTCAGGGAATTTTTTGGTGAATAAAGCTAAAGGGTGTTGGATAGGGCAGCAACACAAAGCCTTGCCAGCTACATCAAATACATCATCCATATGGCCTTCAGCCCCCATTTAATACGTGTAAATTAAGGTACCTTCTTTTGGACCATCACAAAATAAAAACAAGCATATTTTGCAGCCATCAATACCCAAATCAGGAAGCTTTACATGGCAAAATTTCCCAATCTCAGTAGTGAAGTATCTCTGCAAGATCAGTGTACAGAGTATTAACCAGAGCAGGGGTCTTGTAGGAACCCTGAAGATACATTCCACAGCAAATATAGTAAGAATGTAGAATATGGGGTTAAGCTGAATATATTCAATGAAGTGTTCTCATGGCTTTGACGACACCACTTTCTCAGAGATGCTAACCAGTGAAATATTATTTTACTGCAGGCTATTTTTCAGGTCATCCTGTTTTCAGAGCTCTGCCATGTTCTTGCACATTGCTCATGATAACTAGCTTATGTTTCATATGTCTAATGCTAGGTTCACACCTGCGCTTGGTTTTCTGTTCTTTGGGTCTGCTTGGGGACCTGAAAAATGGAAACCCAATCTGCTCAAACAGCGATTACACAAGGAAACCCGCAGACTCATGGGGTCTGCAAGTTTTGGACCCAAAAAAATGCAGAAAGAAAATTCCTGCTTGCTGGACTTTTCTCTCTGCATTTTTCAAGCAGAATTAGGAATGGAAACCCCAGTCAGTAAATGAGAGCAGATGTGAATCCAAACTTAAGCCTTACGCACACTGCAGTGCCATTTGTCATGGACGGCTATTATATTGCATGGCCATAATGCAATGATATGTAAATGACAGTTATGGAAACCATGAATTTCAGTGGGTCTATTCACAAGACACTATCTATGTCCATTATTGCGAACAAAGGCCATGAAAAATGGATCATTAAAAAATGCCCATGTGAATATGAACATTGAATTCAATGTATTGTCATAACAGCCTTTTTTGTGGTTGTGTGAATAAACCCTTACTTTCTCCTCAAAGACAATAGTTGTCTTCACTTATTTTGAGATCTTGACCTTGTATTGTTATATCCCTTTTTTATTCCATCTGCAGTGTAAACTACTTGATCAATCTCTCTCGAGTGCTCTGCCTGTTTTGCTGATACTTGTAGCCCCTACAAATGTTCATCTAAACCTACTCTATGGACTCATGGCTGGCAAACAATTTGGCTTGGCTGTCATACTGTTCTACTGTTCAGTAGTGTGTTGAGAGCTGGCTGGAGTGCTCAGTACAGCAGTATCTTGGGACTCGTACTCCACTGCGTTTTTTTCGTCTTCCGTTTAGCTATGCCAAGTGAGAAGGATTCCAGAAACTCCAAGAATGATTTCGCCAATACTGTGGATTCAGTCAAAAATGTATAAAAGCTGATGAGAATGTGGTATAGTAAGTTTTAGTAGGAATATAGTGGATAATAGGCGGTAGCTCACATGTGCTGTGTCAACTCTGAATATAGAGCAAAGTTTGACGTGACCCTGCCATTTTTACACGGGGCAACAATGGCAGAAACTAGTGTAAATTATAGCTGACATCTATGCCAGCATCTACAAGGTGTAGAATTGAGATTCAGGTGCACAGAGGGCAGGAAAAACATGTGATCTATTATAAGGCATAAACCTCAGGGCGGGTTCACACCTGCTCCCAGTCTCCGCTTTGCAGGTTTCCGTCTTCTGCCCGAGAAACTGAACAGGAGACGGAAACCCGGCAGTCAGTGTCCGCCCGTGAGCGTCTTCTGGTCTCAGCGGCGAAACTGTTTTTGTTTTTTTTTAACCAGACATAAAGTCCTGCATGTCGACTTTGTGTCCGGTTAAAAAAAAAACGGTTTCACCAAGGAGAGGCAGAAGACATACACGGGCGGTCACTTTGCAAACCCATTCAAGTGAATGGGTTTGAAAACTGAATGCCGGGTTTCCATCTCCTGTCCAGTTTCTCGGGAAAAAAACGGAAACCTGCAAAGCGGAGACCGGTCTCAGGTGTGAACCCGCCCTTAAGCATATCTTACGATTGCATGGGGGAGATCTAGGAAAATCCATTCTTGATAGATCTTCCCCAAAGTGTGCTGTGCTATACTGTCATTTAACAAACAAAAAGGCATTTTACAGAATTAAAAAAGATGTTTATGCCATAAATACAGGAAATTCGAGGTTTTGTCAGCTATACAACATTTGGCAAACTGGGGAATAATCATTTGGGCAAAAGACTGTAAGATGGGAAACCAAGCATATAATTACATATAATTCTGCCTTTTGTAGCTTCTTCAAATAGGAATATTGTAATGCAGTGGCAGAGATAATAAGTGTGGTACCAATAGCAAACTGATCCGTGAAATGGACATGCTATCTGGAGGATGCAGCATCTAGGTGTCCAGGCCTCAGTAAGCAGCTGGCAGCAAAGCAGTGTGCACAAAACAGCACTGCTGACAAATATCTTTAACAAAGAGCTTAGAACAGAACATGTTACTTGCTTAAACACTTTGCTAGCCTCCTGCATTGGCAATAGACTGAAACAATTGAAAAAAGCCCTGAAATTGTATTCATTACTAGAAAAGTCTTCTGGCCGATAAATGTGAGAAATCACATAAAAACGCAGGCAAAATATTTCCTCTCTCTCAATGCCGCAATACAATTTAACTTTAGAAGAAATAATAGTAATGCTTCATGCATTGAATGCAGTGAATCATTCTAAAGCAGACTGTATATAGGTTATTAGCTCTGTTATATCAAGTAGAGAAATCTATCTCTCACTTACAGTACAGCGAGTACATTGCTGCTGAGAACTACATTCATTTATTTTATTGCTTTCTCTTGTGGTAAACAATATGGGCGATCATTGACTATTATGCAATAACATAGCCCTTTGTATGGTCTAGAGATCTGAGCTAACCAGCGATGTACAAGCATGCGGTGACGTTTTCGTATGATTAACATGCGCGCCATCACTTACAATATCCAAATGATAAGAGCTGTTTTAATGACAATATATTCCCTCTTACAAACCTAACGTATTGTAACTCTCTTGAGTTTTCTCATGAAAGCATTCCCTTTTCACATACAAGATGGTCCGACAAACAGCTGATCAATGTGGTCCAACTTCCCATAGGCAACCAAAATTATCACCTATAATGTAGGACCAATCCTACAGAATGACTCTGAGCAGGGTCTCTCCCTCTATGACATCTTAAAGAAACAATTCTTTTATAGAAACAATTATTTATATTATTTATATTTTCAGGGATTTAGCAATTTTACAGTAAAATAGGTTGTCTGGGATCAACCAAAAATTAGGTAATGACATACCATAATATAACATAGTATAATATAAGACACATTATCTACCTATTAGATATCCTGCCATTTAGGTGCTCCTCACTGGTCTCTGCTTACTGCTGCAAAACCAATGTCATCATGTATACGTAACCACTACAGCCAATCACAAACCTCAATGTTAAAGAGGAATGTTCTTCGCCTCTAGCAACTCTTTGCAGTCTTTTATAGGCACTGTTCCACTGATTCCAACATTCGTGACAATTTTTCTTTAATGTTCATTTCATTACAGCTATGCCCTCTGCCAGGTGGGCGATGGGTGCCCACCTGACAGTAGATAGCATGATTGTGCTGAAAGTATCAGCATTGGTTATTCATGAATGGACTAAAGAAACATCTCAATTGGCAGCTGTACAATGTATGGTGGCCAATCAACTAATGTGTAAGGGGGTGTCCCAACCCTTGCTCCGAGACAAATTTCAACATGCACAATTCTTTTGTATTTAAGCAAGGTAAGTGTATCTGTAACATCTCTGCCTGTTCGGGCCTCTGCGCCACCCTCTGCTCGCGTGCTGCGGCGCAGGAGGCGTGTGCAGTTTGATAATCTGCTTAAAGTTTTTGGTTGCACTGTGTGAACACGGCTCTAGTTCTGTAATTGGATTTGAACCACACCCGTCTTCTGCCCTGGTTCCCTCTGTCCATTCAGTGGTTTGATTTTGTCTTGCCTGTGATTGACAGCTTTCCTTCCTATCAGGTTCAGGGCGGGTTCTTCATCCCCTATTTAGTCTTGGCTCACAGTCACACTGGTGCCGGTTATTGCCTCTTGCTTCTGGTATCTCTTGCTGTTTATTTACTTGTATTCTAATCCTTGACCTCTGGCTTCCCTACTGACAATTCTTTTGGACTCTGATTTGGCACCGCATCGCTCTCCTGTTACCGAACCCTGGTTAGCTGACCTCCCTTTGTTGTTGTTCGTCTTGTCTGCGTTTTGTGTTTCACGTATTCAGGGAGGGACTGTCTTCGTGGTTGTCGCCTATTACCTAGAATAGGGTCTGGCAATAAGAAGGGAAAGTGGGGGGCTTCAGCTTAGGGCTCACTGTCCCTTGTGCCCCTTCCTCCAGGGTTCACCAGCAGCTTCTGGGGAACTATCGTCTGCCATTTCCTAACAGTATCGCAATGGCCTATTCTCCTGTTCTTATGGAGAACGCATTGAGCTGAGTATGCATGTGTGTGGTTTATTTATTACAATTGTTTCCATGTGGGTACCTTTTATGGGCAGTTCACACGGAGTAAACTGGCACGTATACGCGTGTCAGAGTTTGCGCGCTCAAAAAAGATCCCATTGATTTCAATGGGCATTAAGATCGTATAACGTGCGTTATTTTGCGCCCGTAATTTTGCGGCCATGTGAACTGCCCCTTAAGGGTAAAGCCCCACCTTGTAGAAATGCAGCTTTTTTTGATGCAGATTTTGTTGCGTTTTTTTTTAGCCAAAGCCAAGAATGGCTACCAATGGAATCAGTAATATATAGAAAGCTCTTATACTTCTAACTTCTGCTCAATTTAGTCCTGGCTTTGGCTAAAAAAAACTGCTACAAAATCTGCAACAACAAAAAAAGCTGTGTTTCCGCAATGCGGGGCCTTAGCCTAAGTTGTTTATTAAATGTTCAAGCACTCAGCTGCTACTTTGGTGTATTACACTTTCTTTTGGGTGACACTATTCCCAGGTCGTCTGATTCCTTAGCGAATTTTTGCTGACACTGGTCAGGACAAGCCATAGGACCGTGATGGTGAACCTATGCCACACAGAGCACTCTCTGCTGGCAAGCGTGACATCGCCCGATTCGCTCACTAACAGCTAAAAGCTGTCAATGTAGGCTGTGGTCCACGCGACCATGGCCTACACTGACTGCAGAGTGTGACCTCTGCCCCGGGGCATGCACGATGACCTAAGTCATCAGCGCCCGCATTGAAAAGGAGAAGGACGGCCGGCGGCTCTTCATGGGAATTCAGGTAAGTATAATTGTGTGTTGGGAGGGACTACAGTGGAACATTTAATATTGTGTGGGGAGGGGGACTATGGTGAAGCATTTAATACTATGTGGGGAGGGGGGGCTACTGTGGAGCATATTATACAGTGTGGAGGAGGCCTACTGTGGAGCATATAATACTGTCTGGGGGCCCAAAGTGGAGCATATAATACTGTGTGTGGGCCACTGCGGGGCAGATTGTACTGTGTGGGGGCCACTATGGGGCAGATTATAATGTGTGGGGGCCACTATGGGGCAGATTGTACTGTGAGGTGACCACTGCGGGTCAGATTGTACTGTGTGGGGTCCCCTCACTATTTATATCACACAGTATCTCTTTTATAGCAGACATGATATTAGTACAGGCTGTAATAACATTTCATGGTCACTATAAAACAGATCTTCCATGATGTAAATAGTGAGCATTAATTGTTCAAAAGTACCAAATGCAGAGACCTTTACCTTTCAGTGCAAGCTCTGTAAAGCCCCATTCATTGCTGTGTTGGCTCTCCAAGATAGTTCATTGGGTTTTGGGGAGCAGTTTGGGGACTCTGTCTCAACAAAGTTCGCCATCACTGCTATAGAACAAACAAGAGGTCATCATTAACCTCCAGACTGCCTGGTAACTCAAAGTGGTTACCCAGTCTTGAATACTATTTTCTCTTTGTTTTTATCTAAATATGTTAAAAATTATATTATGTTGTATGGTATTTCCCAATATTCCTTATAGTGGTCTCACTCAGTGGAGACATGATATAAAATACATAACCATATCTATAATATATCTACAGATTCAGAATGAATGTAGATATGAGTAGATGTTTTCAGAACTATTACTAATAGTCTTATTACCATAGTTGGCAGATTATATCTACATTATATCCCAGTCATTATATTTAATTCCTTTTATCATATTGCTTCATCCTGGTAAAATTGATATATGCAGACTATAAAAATAACCAATATTAATGAGCTAAAAATACATAATATTAGGAATTCCAGAATTATGCAAATAATTCCCACCAACACATTTTATGTTTCAAACATTGGAACTGCTCAGTAACATTACAAATACCGGCCAATAACTCTATTCTCTAATAAAATTCATTTTAGTTGTAAGGATTTAGGGTTTACATTTTCAGATTCTTTTCTCTTTAGGTGCTGGACCTAATATTACAAAATTTATACCAGCCAAAAAAAAATGAATAAAACAGAAAGTGTCCATACATACCACAAGGGCTGTAATAAATAGTAAATAGTCGGCTGAAACATTTTTCAATTTCAGGTAAAAAGGTCATTATTAAGAGATCTATCCCCATACAGTCGGCAGAGGCATCATACAGAAATCCTTGAGCAGCTAACATTAAACTCAGCCATATAAATGTCATCTGTCTTGGAATTACATTTCTTGCTTGGGCAATTTTTCTGTCTGATAAACTACAATAAAAATGACCTAAAAATCCCAGTGGGTACTAGAGAAGTGAATCCGGTCTAATGGCACATTGTCTTTCTTCTTTGTAGAGTAGGTTGCTGTTTACAGTCTAAAATAAATTATATATATATATATATATATATATATATATATATATATATATTGTCACGGGATGGTTAGAGTCCGGCAATAGGCAATGTGTAATATATATTTCATGTGGAATGTATTCTCTAACCTGTTGTAAACATCAGTGTGTAGTTGGCTGATTCGGGTCTAGTGTGTTAGCACATTGTATGCAAATACCTCTAACTAGTGAGGACCAGTGAGGACAATGGGTGGAGATAATCTGATCAGTGTCTCCAAGAAGATGTTGGATGGTGCATTGTCCATAGTAGACAGGGAGTCTGCTCTCCTTGGTATAGGTGAGGGGGGAAGGATCTGTGACTCAGCCCTTCCCACCCACAGATATAGGTGTAACAGTTTTAGTATATAGTTGTAGCTGGAGTTAGTATGTGTTAGCCGGCCTGTGCACAGCTCTGTAGAGAGCCAGGATATAGTTACAGGACCAAGGAACCAAAGTTATCATTGGATTGTGACTTCTGTGGACTTATTGTTATTACGGTTGATGTGACCGCTGCCGGCTACTAACTTTGTGGATTACAATAAATTGCTGTTGTCTCCCGACCTCTTGCGTCCGTGTTGATTCAAAAGACCATCCGGAGGAAGACGTATACCTTTGCTCCGTGACAACTGGTTGGCAGCGGTGGGATCAACAGCGGACAGCGAGATGGACTACAGCAGCCCAGCGATTAATGGAGCCACAACCTCAGAATACAGGAACTGGACTATGGCAAGTCTACAAGTAAGGGCCCGGGAACTAAACCTGAGTTACCAGGGAAGAACGAAAGATCAACTGATCGAGGCACTGGAGGAGATGACCCTGCAAAGCGACCATGAGGAGGGCTGCCCCCAGGAGACTGGAGAGATACAGGAGTGGCAGGTACAGACCCAAAAGAGCAGATGGGTTGTTTTGTATGAGGAGGAATTGGCAGTGCTGGGGCTAGGAGCAACTGCAGAGCAAAGGAGTAGAGCATTACAGAGGGCTCAGGAAACGGAGAAGGAGGAACAGAGAATGGCGCATGAAAAGGAAAGAATGGCGCATGAAATGCGAATGGCTGAGATAACTGCGCGGAATTATAATCAAACGTCGACCCCCAGCCCAACAGTGAGAGAACCACCATATGTCTCCCATAAACACTTCAAGACCTTTGATGAAGCGGCTGGGGATGTTGATGGATATTTTCAGGACTTCGAACACCAGTGCCGCCTGATGGAAGTCCCAGAGAAGGATTGGGTCCGGTATCTGGTGGGGCACCTACGAGATGGGGCTGCGGAAGCTCTCAGAGCCATGGACCCTAGTGATCAGCGGGACTATGAGGCCATTAAAAGAGCGGTGCAGAAGTATTATGCAGTCACTCCAGAGACCTACCGAGTTCAGTTCCGCTCTTTGTCTTACAATGGGGGAAGCTCCTTCCACATGTTCGCCCACAAGTTGAAGCAAGCATGCAAGCGCTGGCTAGAAGGAGAGGAGGCTGTCACAGTCGATAAGATCCTCCAAGTCATACTTAAGGAACAGTTCTTTTCCCAGTGCCCCGCTGAGATCCGTGAGTGGGTGCTGGAACGGAACCCAGCCACAGTTGAGCAAGCTGCTTCTCTTGCAGATGAGGGCCTGACCATCAAGCCGCAGTGGAAGAGGTTGTTTGCAGAGGAGCGGAAAACTACCACAGTCCGCCAGACACCCTTCAGCCAGCCACCCACCTTTCGTGTCCGGCCTCAGGATTACAATTCCCCCTCTACCCCTGCCCCAGCCCATCGGCCTCCAGCTATGAACAACCCTGTCCCTAGACAACGACCCACTGGAAGAATGCTAGAGCGCAGATGTTTTGGGTGCGGGCGGCCTGGACATTTGCAAGCTAGTTGCCCTGCTAACATGGGGGCACGGGCCACCGTGGCATCCCGGCCTATTCACTACCTGGGAACCACCCCTAGGACAGAAAGTTTGGCCCCATTTCCAGATGACTCCATGAATGACCCATCTGTTCCACCTCCAGGGGTCTATGGGATTCAGCCTTCCTCCACACATCCCGCAAACCTTCAGAGGAAGCACTTGCAGGAGGTCCTACTGGATGGCCGAACAGTTGTTGGATTCCGGGACTCGGGAGCTTTCCTAACGGTAGCGGACCCCCGAGTTGTGCGACCCGAGGCCCTAGAGGAGGGCCCTGGCATTTCTATCAAGTTGGCAGGGGGTACTCAAAGACGTATTCCTAAAGCTACCGTGGAACTCGACTATGGTTATGGACCAAAACGATGCACAATTGGTGTGATGAGCGGGCTGCCGGCCGATGTTCTGTTAGGCAATGATGTTGGAAATCTACAGTGCCACTTTGTGGGAGCAGTGACCCGAAGCCAAGCTCAGAGAGACGCCAACATGGATCGACCGGATTTTCTGCCAGATGCCAGCCCTTCAAACCTACAACTTTACCATTCAGTACCGCCGAGGGAACCAACACCAGAACGCGGATGGGTTATCCCGGCAGGAGGACATATGAGCTATAGAGACTGATGTGCATTCCCCAATTTACCTGTGTAGGCCAATTGTGTCATGCACATGTTTTGAGAGGGGGAGGGGTTGTCACGGGATGGTTAGAGTCCGGCAATAGGCAATGTGTAATATATATTTCATGTGGAATGTATTCTCTAACCTGTTGTAAACATCAGTGTGTAGTTGGCTGATTCGGGTCTAGTGTGTTAGCACATTGTATGCAAATACCTCTAACTAGTGAGGACCAGTGAGGACAATGGGTGGAGATAATCTGATCAGTGTCTCCAAGAAGATGTTGGATGGTGCATTGTCCATAGTAGACAGGGAGTCTGCTCTCCTTGGTATAGGTGAGGGGGGAAGGATCTGTGACTCAGCCCTTCCCACCCACAGATATAGGTGTAACAGTTTTAGTATATAGTTGTAGCTGGAGTTAGTATGTGTTAGCCGGCCTGTGCACAGCTCTGTAGAGAGCCAGGATATAGTTACAGGACCAAGGAACCAAAGTTATCATTGGATTGTGACTTCTGTGGACTTATTGTTATTACGGTTGATGTGACCGCTGCCGGCTACTAACTTTGTGGATTACAATAAATTGCTGTTGTCTCCCGACCTCTTGCGTCCGTGTTGATTCAAAAGACCATCCGGAGGAAGACGTATACCTTTGCTCCGTGACATATATATATATAACAAATCGCAAATGGTTAGATGATGTTTGGACCGTATCAATATACACTAAGGTACTATAAGGCATACTTCCATTGTTTTCCATCTACTGCCATGTGCAGAATGCAACATAAAATCTTATAGGTTCCTGTGGGCTACAGAAAGTCATTGCATTTTACATAAATAAGCCCCAATGATTCATAAAGATTTCACAATATAAACAAGTTTTGCTCTGTAGAAAGTTACAAAATATACAGTATCCGTTAAAAGAGATGAAGAGGACTAGAAAAACATGGCTGTTTTTTTTTTCAGAAAACACATGTCCACAGACTATGTGTGGTAGTGCAGCACCCAGTGCACACTGATAAATAATAGTACACTGTATATCATACTAGTCTTATGTTCACATACCAAACGTATATAGCTTTATATGTGTACAGTGTTGGCCAAAAGTATTGGCACCCCTGCAATTCTGTCAGATAATACTCATGTTATTCCAGAAAACTATTGCAAGCACAAACCCTTTGGTATTAATATCTTCATTTATTTTTCTTGCAATGAAAAAACACAAAAGAGAATAAAAAAAAAAAAGTCAAATCATTGATCATTTTACACAAAACTCCAAAAATGGGCCGGACAAAAGTATTGGCACCCTCAGCCTAATACTTGGTAGCACAACCTTTAGACAAAATAACTGCGAACAACCACTTCCGGTAACCATCAATGAGTTTCTTACAATGCTCTGCTGGAATTTTAGACCATTCTTCTTTGGCAAACTGCTCCAGGTCCCTGAGATTTGAAGGGGGCCTTCTCCAAACTGCCATTTTGAGATCTCTCCACAGGTGTTCTATGGGATTCAGGTCTGGACTCATTGCTGGACACTTTAGAAGTCTCCAGTGCTTTCTCTCAAACCATTTTCTAGTGCTTTTTGAAGTGTGTTTTGGGTCATTGTCCTGAATCAGAGATGCAGCAGAGCTGAGTGTGCATCAGGGTTCAGCGCACACTCAGCCTGCTACATCTCTGATGTAGCAAGTTTGAGTGTGCAGCAAGGCTCAGCGCATCTCTGATGCAGCAGAGCTGAGTGTGCAGCAGGGTTCACATCTCCAGTGTAGCAATGCTGGCCGTGCGCTCAGCTCGGCTGCATCTCCAGAGTAGCCAAGCTGAGCACACGGCCAGCACTGCTACATCTCAGCATAGGAATGCATTGACCAGCATTGATTGTCCGAATTGGCCATACAGAGTACAGCATTCGGTCAATCAACGCTGGTTCTGCCGGAGGAGGTGGAGTCTAAGATCGGTCCACAGCAGTCTCCATTCTGGTCCGATCTTAGACTCCACCTCCTCACGACAAGCCTCCGGCAGAACCAGCGTTGATTGACCAAATGCTGTACTCTGTATAGCATTCAGCCAATTAACGCTGGTCAATGCATTCCTATGGGAAAAAGTTGTCTCCCGCATATCGCAAGCTGACAGGGATCCCGACGTAATACAGTGACTTGTGCATGTTAGATGCCCCCAGGCATGCTTCCCCTGCTGTCCCAGTTGCATTCCAGGGTGTTGGCATCATTTCCTAAGGTGTCATAGTGGACTTGGTGACTTTCCTGAGTCAAAGAGTGGGATCACCTGAAACGAGCATTTTTTCCCCATAGACTATAATGGGGTTCAGTATTCGTTTGAATAGTCAAATATTGAGGGGCTATTCGAAACGAATATTGAATATCGAATATTTTACTGTTCGCTCATCTCTACTAATCACATACGGTGTGGGCTCATGAGTAGTTTCTATGATCACAGATGATGCCTTATTCACACTGTCAGAGTTTCGGCAGTGATTTGCATTAGTGATTGTGAGCCAAAACCAGAAGTAGAGACTACATAGAAGTATAGTACAAAGATTTGCATGTGTGTGTTTCAATCCATGCCTGGTCTGTTTTTGACTCACATCAATCACCCATGCAAATTACTAGCTAGATACTGACTGTATGAATATGGCCTAAAACTGATCCCAGAAGTTTAGTCACAGTCAACAGCGATCATCTGTGCCCTCAAACATAATTATTGACCATAGTGAACATGATCTACTAACAAAATATTAAAAATGTTTGCGGTATCAAAATGTGATGATATGAGGTTTAGTCTCCTGTGTTTTGTGAGTTTCCATTCACACTTCAAAAACATATACATAGTGAATTACATAAAAATTTATCTTAAAAATCAACATCAAAATCAACAATAGCATTCCCACTCCTTTCTACATATATTTTATTTACAGTTTCCAAGACATTGGAAAAAATGTGCCACTCAAAATATATCTCATCCTGCAAAAAATAGCCCTCATATGTCAACTGAAAAAAAAAAAAGAAAAGAAAGAAACATTAGCAGTGTTAGGCTAAAGCCCCACGTTGAGGAAACCCAGCTTTTTTTGTTGCAGATTTTGTTGCGTTTTTTTGAGCCAAAGCCAAGAATGGATTGAGCAGAAGGTAGAAGTATAAATGAGAGATAAGTGTCTGCAATGGAACAATTTGCAACTTCTCTGTCTATTCATGTTTACATCAAGAGGCTAATAATGCTTACAGACATACAGTAAATACATTTGCACTACAGTTGTATCCAATCTAGGCAATAATCTGTATGCAAAACAGCCTGACAACTTTGAAGTCATATAAAAATGAGGCAGTTGGTGCACTGGGGAGGGCCTTCATCTTCTACCTCTGTTTAAGGCCCCTTGCAGACAACTGTGTGTATTTTGTGGTCTGTTAAGTACTGTTCAGTGTTCAGTTTTTGAGGACCACGTGTCACCAGGGTGTCTTCAGCATCAGTGCTGTATGTCCGCAAAAAGGGACAGTAATAATAATAATTAGAGATGAGCGAACAGTGTTCTATCGAACTCATGTTCGATCGGATATTAGGCTGTTCGGCATGTTCGAATCGAACACCGCGTGGTAAAGTGCGCCATTACTCGATTCCCCTCCCACCTTCCCTGGTGCCTTTTTTGCTCCAATAACAGCGCAGGGTAGGTGGGACAGGAACTACGACACCGGTGACGTTGAAAAAAGTAGGCAAAACCCATTGGCTGCCGAAAACATGTGACCTCTAATTTAAAAGAACAGCGACGCCCAGCTTCGCGTCATTCTGAGCTTGCAATTCACCGGGGACGGAGGGTTCCGTCCAGTTAGCTAGGGGTTAGATTCTGGGTAGGCAGGGACAGGCTAGGATAGGAAGGAGAAGACAACCAACAGCTCTTATAAGAGCTAAATTCCAGGGAGAAGCTTGTCAGTGTAACGTGGCACTGACGGGCTCAATCGCCGCAACCCAGCTTTCCCAGGATCCTGAATGGAATACACTGACAGTGTATTCCCGTATACCCGATATATACCCCCGATACCCGTTCCAACGGTGTGCCCCCCCACCTTCACCCCAGAAATACCCTGCAAGTCCCCTAGCAATAGAATTGGGGCTATATACACCCACTATTTTTGCTACTGCCATATAGTGCCATTGTCTCACTGGGAATTCAAAGAATATATTGGGCTTACATATAACTTCAATTCCAGGGAGAAGCTTGTCAGTGTAACGTGGCACTGACGGGCTCAATCGCCGCAACCCAGCTTTCCCAGGATCCTGAATGGAACACACTGACAGTGTATTCCCGTATACCCCATATATACACCCCAAATCCCCATTCCAACGGTGTGCCCCCCCCACCTTCACCTCAGAAATACCCTGCAAGTCCCCTAGCAATAGAATTGGGGCTATATACACCCACTATTTTTGCTACTGGTATATAGTGCCATTGTCTGACTGGGAATTCAAAGAATATATTGGGGTTACGTGCACCCACAATTTTTGCTACTGGTATATAGTGCCATTGTCTCACTGGGAATTCAAAGAATATATTGGGGTTACGTGCACCCACTATTTTTGCTACTGGTATATAGTGCCATTGTCTGACTGGGAATTCAAAGAATATATTGGGGTTACAAATACCCTCATTTCTTGCTACTGCCATATAGTGCCAGTTTCTGACTGGTAATTCAAAGAATATATTGGGGTTATAAATACCCTCATTTCTTGCTACTGGTATATAGTGCCATTGTCTGACTGGGAATTCAAAGAATATATTGGGGTTACGTGCACCCACAATTTTTGCTACTGGTATATAGTGCCATTGTCTCACTGGGAATTCAAAGAATATATTGGGGTTACGTGCACCCACTATTTTTGCTACTGGTATATAGTGCCATTGTCTGACTGGGAATTCAAAGAATATATTGGGGTTATAAATACCCTCATTTCTTGCTACTGGTATATAGTGCCATTGTCTGACTGGAAATTCAAAGAATATATTGGGGTTATAAATACCCTCATTTCTTGCTACTGGTATATAGTGCCATTGTCTGACTGGGAATTCAAAGAATATATTGGGGTTACAAATACCCTCATTTCTTGCTACTGCCATATAGTGCCAGTTTCTGACTGGTAATTCAAAGAATATATTGGGGTTACATGCACCCACAATTTTTGCTACTGGTATATAGTGCCATTGTCTGACTGGGAATTCAAAGAATATATTGGGGTTACAAATACCCTCATTTCTTGCTACTGCCATATAGTGCCAGTTTCTGACTGGTAATTCAAAGAATATATTGGGGTTACATGCACCCACAATTTTTGCTACTGGTATATAGTGCCATTGTCTGACTGGGAATTCAAAGAATATATTGGGGTTACAAATACCCTCATTTCTTGCTACTGGTATATAGTGCCATTGTCTGACTGGGAATTCAAAGAATATATTGGGGTTACAAATACCCTCATTTCTTGCTACTGCCATATAGTGTCAGTTTCTGACTGGTAATTCAAAGAATATATTGGGGTTACATGCACCCACAATTTTTGCTACTGGTATATAGTGCCATTGTCTGATTGGGAATTCAAAGAATATATTGGGGTTACAAATACACTCATTTCTTGCTACTGGTATATAGTGCCATTGTCTGACTGGGAATTCAAAGAATATATTGGGGTTACAAATACCCTCATTTCTTGCTACTGCTATATAGTGCCAGTTTCTGACTGGTAATTCAAAGAATATATTGGGGTTATAAATACCCTCATTTCTTGCTACTGGTATATAGTGCCATTGTCTGACTGGGAATTCAAAGAATATATTGGGGTTACAAATACCCTCATTTCTTGCTACTGGTATATAGTGCCATTGTCTGATTGGGAATTCAAAGAATATATTGGGGTTACAAATACCCTCATTTCTTGCTACTGCCATATAGTGCCAGTTTCTGACTGGTAATTCAAAGAATATATTGGGGTTACGTGCACCCACAATTTTTGCTACTGGTATATAGTGCCATTGTCTGACTGGGAATTCAAAGAAGATATTGGGGTTACAAATACCCTCATTTCTTGCTACTGCCATATAGTGCCAGTTTCTGACTGGGAATTCAAAGAATATATTGGGGTTACAAATACCCTCATTTCTTGCTACTGGTATATAGTGCCATTGTCTGACTGGGAATTCAAAGAATATATTGGGGTTACAAATACCCTCATTTCTTGCTACTGCCATATAGTGCCAGTTTCTGACTGGTAATTCAAAGAATATATTGGGGTTACGTGCACCCACAATTTTTGCTACTGGTATATAGTGCCATTGTCTGACTGGGAATTCAAAGAATATATTGGGGTTACAAATACCCTCATTTCTTGCTACTGCCATATAGTGCCAGTTTCTGACTGGTAATTCAAAGAATATATTGGGGTTACATGCACCCACAATTTTTGCTACTGGTATATAGTGCCAATTTCTAACTGGGAATTCAAAATGCGCAAGGCTCCCGGAAAGGGACGTGGACGAGGCCGTGGGCGAGGTCGGGGGAATGGTTCTGGGGAGCAAGGTAGCAGTGAAGCCACAGGGCATCCCGTGCCTACTCCTGTGGGGCAGCAAGCATTGCGCCACTCCACAGTGCCAGGGTTGCTTGCCACATTAACTAAACTGCAGGGTACAAACCTTAGTAGGCCCGAGAACCAGGAACAGGTCTTGCAATGGCTGTCAGAGAACGCTTACAGCACATTGTCCAGCAGCCAGTCAGACTCTGCCTCCTCTCCTCCTATTACCCAACAGTCTTGTCCTCCTTCCTCCCAAAATTCCCAAGCTTCACAGAACAATAACCCCAACTGTCCCTGCTCCCCAGAGCTGTTCTCCGCTCCTTTCATTGTCCCTCAACCTGCCTCTCCACCTCACAATTCCACGAACCTAACAGAGGAGCATCTGTGTCCAGATGCTCAAACACTAGAGTCTCCTCCATCTCCGTTTGATTTGGTGGTGGATGACCAGCAACCCACCCTCATCGACGATGATGTGACGCAGTTGCCGTCAGGGCATCCAGTTGACCGGCGCATTGTGCGGGAGGAGGAGATGAGACAGAAGTTGGAAGAGGAAGTGGTGGATGATGAGGACACTGACCCGACCTGGACAGGGGGGATGTCAAGCGGGGAAAGTAGTGTGGATGTTGAGGCAGGTGCAGCACCAAAAAGGGTAGCTAGAGGCAGAGGCAGAGGTCAGCAGCTTAGGCGAAGCCAGGCCACCCCCGGAAACTCCCAAGATGTTCCAGTTCGTACCCAGCCCCGAAAAACTACCACCTCGAGGGCACATTTCTCGAAGGTGTGGAGTTTTTTCAAGGAATGCGCCGAGGACAGATATAGTGTTGTCTGCACAATTTGCCTCTCGAAATTGATTAGGGGCTCTGAGAAGAGCAACCTGTCCACCACTTCAATGCGCCGTCATTTGGAATCCAAGCACTGGAATCAGTGGCAGGCAGCAACGGCAGGACAAAGGCCGCCTGCCGTTTACGCCACTGCCACTGCCTCTGCCACTGCCTCTGCCTCTGCCACTGCCACTGCTGACTGTGCTGGCGATGCACTCCAGAGGACGAGCCAGGACACCACTTCATCTGCCTCCGCCACTTTGTTGACTTCTCCCTCATCCTCCCCTGTTCCTGTCTTATCTCCTTCTCCTGCACCATCAAAGGCACCATCAGGCGCTTCTTTACAACAACCCACCATCTCTCAGACATTGGAGCGGCGGCAGAAATACACTGCTAACCACCCACACGCGCAAGCCTTGAACGCCAACATCGCTAAACTGCTGGCCCAGGAGATGTTGGCGTTCCGGCTTGTTGAAACTCCCGCCTTCCTGGACCTGATGGCAACTGCGGCACCTCACTATGCCGTCCCTAGCCGTCACTACTTCTCCCGGTGTGCCGTCCCCGCCTTGCACCAGCACGTGTCACTCAACATCAGGCGGGCCCTTAGTTCCGCGCTTTGCACAAAGGTCCACTTGACCACCGACGCGTGGACAAGTGCATGCGGACAGGGACGCTACATTTCACTGACGGCACACTGGGTGAATGTAGTTGAGGCTGGGACTGCTTCCCAAACTGGCCCGGTGTACCTCGTCTCCCCGCCTAACATTCCTGGCAGGGACACGAGAAGAACACCCCCCTCCTCCTCCTCCTCTACCGCCTCCTCCTCCGCCACCGCCTCCTCCTCCGCCACTGCCTCCTCCTCCGCTGTTAGATTGACCCCAGCTACGAGTTGGAAACGTTGCAGCACTGGCGTTGGTAGACGTCAGCAGGCTGTGCTGAAGCTGATCAGCTTGGGGGACAGACAGCACACTGCCTCCGAGGTGAGGGATGCCCTCCTCGATGAGACGGCAATATGGTTTGAGCCGCTGCACCTGGGCCCAGGCATGGTCGTTTGTGATAACAGCCGGAACCTGGTAGCAGCTCTGGAGCTTGCCGGACTCAAACATGTTCCATGCCTGGCCCACGTCTTCAACCTAGTGGTGCAACGTTTCCTAAAGAGCTACCCCAATGTTCCAGAGCTACTGGTGAAAGTGCGGCGCATGTGCGCCCACTTTCGCAAGTCGACAGTAGCCGCTGCTAGCTTAAAATCTCTCCAGCAACGCCTGCATGTGCCACAACACCGGCTTTTGTGCGACGTCCCCACACGCTGGAACTCAACGTTTCAGATGTTGAATAGAGTGGTTGAGCAGCAGAGACCTTTGATGGAATACCAGCTACAAAACCCTAGGGTGCCACAAAGTCAGCTGCCTCAGTTTCACATCCATGAGTGGCCATGGATGAGAGACCTTTGTGACATCCTACGGGTCTTTGAGGAGTCCACAAGGAGGGTGAGCTCTGAGGATGCGATGGTGAGCCTTACAATCCCGCTCTTGTGTGTTCTGAGAGAATCCCTGATTGACATCAGGGATAACTCAGATCACACAGAGGAGTTAGGGATAGCATCCGATCCGTCACAACTGGAGAGTAGGTCCACACATCTGTCCGCTTCACTGTGTTTAATGGAGGAGGAGGAGGAGGAGGAAGAAGAGTTGTCCGATGATGTGATGGTGATACAGGAGGCTTCCGGGCAACTTCGAATCGTCCCATTGTTGCAGCGCGGATGGGTAGACATGGAGGATGAGGAGGAAATGGAGATTGAACTTTCCGGTGGGGCCAGAGGAGTCATGCCAACTAACACTGTGGCATACATGGCTGAGTTCATGTTGGGGTGCTTTACAACCGACAAGCGTATTGTCAAAATCATGGAGGACAACCAGTACTGGATCTTTGCTATCCTTGACCCCCGGTATAAAAACAACATCTCGTCTTTTATTCCGGTAGAGGGGAGGGCCAATCGCATCAATGCTTGCCACAGGCAATTGGTGCAGAATATGATGGAGATGTTTCCAGCATGTGACGTTGGCGGCAGGGAGGGCAGTTCCTCCAGCAAGCAACCAAGTTCTCACTGGTCCACACAAACGAGGGGCACACTGTCTAAGGTCTGGGACACCTTGATGGCACCCCCTCGCCAAAGTGCCGCCACGGAGGGTCCTAGTGTCACCAGGCGTGAGAAGTATAGGCGCATGTTGCGGGAATACCTTTCCGACCACAGCCCTGTCCTCTCCGACCCCTCTGCGCCCTACACGTATTGGGTGTCGAAGTTGGACCTGTGGCTTGAACTTGCCCTATATGCCTTGGAGGTGCTGTCCTGTCCTGCCGCCAGCGTCCTATCTGAGAGGGTGTTCAGTGCAGCCGGTGGCATCATCACTGACAAGCGCACCCGTCTGTCAGCTGAGAGTGCCGACCGGCTCACTTTGATAAAAATGAACCACCACTGGATAGAGCCTTCATTTTTGTGCCCACCTGTGTAAAGCACCCCAACATGAAACTCCATGTCTGTACTCAACCTCTCCAATTCCTCCGCATCCTCATACTCATCCACCATAAGCGTTTCACAATTCTGCTAATACTAGGCTCCCTCCACCCTGATTTCCCCCAACTCTGCTGGTTAGAGGCTCCCTCCACCCTGATTTCCACCAACTCTGCTGGTTAGAGGCTCCCTCCACCATGAATTGGTCCAAACTGGGCTGTTTAGAGGCTCCCTCCACCATGAATTGGTCCAAACTGGGGTTTTTAGAGGCTCCCTCCACCATGAATTGGTCCAAACTGGGCTGTTTAGAGGCTCCCTCCACCATGAATTGGTCCAAACTGGGGTTTTTAGAGGCTCCCTCCACCATGAATTGGTCCAAACTGGGCTGTTTATAGGCTCCCTCCACCATGAATTGGTCCAAACTGGGGTTTTTAGAGGCTCCCTCCACCATGAATTGGTCCAAATTGGGCTGGTTAGAGGCTCCCTCCACCATGAATTTGCCCAAACTGGGCTGTTTAGAGGCTCCCTCCACCATGAATTGGTCCAAACTGGGGTTTTTAGAGGCTCCCTCCACCATGAATTGGTCCAAACTGGGCTGTTTAGAGGCTCCCTCCACCATGAATTGGTCCAAACTGGGGTTTTTAGAGGCTCCCTCCACCATGAATTGGTCCAAACTGGGCTGTTTATAGGCTCCCTCCACCATGAATTGGTCCAAACTGGGGTTTTTAGAGGCTCCCTCCACCATGAATTGGTCCAAATTGGGCTGGTTAGAGGCTCCCTCCACCATGAATTTGCCCAAACTGGGCTGTTTAGAGGCTCCCTCCACCATGAATTGGTCCAAACTGGGGTTTTTAGAGGCTCCCTCCACCATGAATTGGTCCAAACTGGGCTGTTTAGAGGCTCCCTCCACCATGAATTGGTCCAAACTGGGCTGTTTAGAGGCTCCCTCCACCATGAATTGGTCCAAACTGGGGTTTTTAGAGGCTCCCTCCACCATGAATTGGTCCAAACTGGGGTTTTTAGAGGCTCCCTCCACCATGAATTTGCCCAAACTGGGCTGTTTAGAGGCTCCCTCCACCATGAATTTGCCCAAACTGAGCTGTTTAGAGGCTCCCTCCACCATGAATTGGTCCAAACTGGGGTTTTTAGAGGCTCCCTCCACCATGAATTGGTCCAAACTGGGCTGTTTAGAGGCTCCCTCCACCATGAATTTGCCCAAACTGGGCTGTTTAGAGGCTCCCTCCATCATGAATTGGTCCAAACTGGGGTTTTTAGAGGCTCCCTCCACCATGAATTGGTCCAAACTGGGGTTTTTAGAGGCTCCCTCCACCATGAATTGGTCCAAACTGGGGTTTTTAGAGGCTCCCTCCACCATGAATTTGCCCAAACTGGGCTGTTTAGAGGCTCCCTCCACCATGAATTGGTCCAAACTGGGGTTTTTAGAGGCTCCCTCCACCATGAATTGGTCCAAACTGGGGGTTTTTAGAGGCTCCCTCCACCATGAATTTGCCCAAACTGGGCTGTTTAGAGGCTCCCTCCACCATGAATTGGTCCAAACTGGGGTTTTTAGAGGCTCCCTCCACCATGAATTGGTCCAAACTGGGGTTTTTAGAGGCTCCCTCCACCATGAATTGGTCCAAACTGGGGTTTTTAGAGGCTCCCTCCACCATGAATTTGCCCAAACTCTGCTGGTTAGAGGCTCAATCCACCCTGATTTTCAAAACAAATGTTGGTGCCAACCTCAACTTACTACAAGGGCCAAATTCACTGCTGGTGACAAGCTCTCCTCACTGCAAGTGCCAAATACACATGTTTCAAGGTGTTTTCCTACTGTCAGAGAGGTGGTATTGAGTGTGTAAAGTGTGTAGTTGTTAGGCTGTGATGTTGGGGTAATAGAGGGTCTTTGGTGTGTTAGATGCCCCCAGACATGCTTCCCCTGCTGTCCCAGTGTCATTCCAGAGGTGTTGGCATCATTTCCTGGGGTGTCATAGTGGACTTGGTGACCCTCCAGACACGGATTTGGGTTTCCCCCTTAACGAGTATCTGTTCCCCATAGACTATAATGGGGTTCGAAACCCATTCGAACACACGAACATTGAGCGGCTGTTCGAATCGAATTTCGAACCTCGAACATTTTAGTGTTCGCTCATCTCTAATAATAATACATTTATTTATATGGCGCCAACATATTCCGCAGCACTTTACAAAATGTAGGGTTCATGTGCATACAAACAAAGACATTACAGAGTAATAAGTCAATTCACACAATGGGACTGAGGGCCCTGCTCGCAAAAGCTTACAATCTATGAGATAGAGGGGATGACAAAAGAGGTAGCAGGGGCGGCATATACGGATGACACACTGAAGCAAAAAAACCCTGAGGGCAGCTAGGTAACTATTCCACAAACACAGATGACATACAGAATACATCCGTGTGCCGTCTATGGCTTCTATGGCCGAGTCTGTGCCACAAACACTGGACAGAATGGAGCCTGCTCTGAGATTTGTGGCACGGACTCTCAGCCAGTACATGGATCCATTTGTTACACAGTAGTGTGCTTGGACCCTTGGGAAGTGAATGGGTCAGTGTGCTATTCGGAGACTAACCCTATTAAACTACCAAGGTACAACAGACCGCATCCATGCTGGCAAAAGTAACACACAATTTAACTGGTGTTTGCAACACATATAGCAATGCTTTCAACCCTCATAAGAAACTAATAAACATGGTTTACCACACTGTGTGGTTTAAAACGGTTGCTGTCTCTACCGTGTCTCCCCGAAAATAGGTCATCCCCTGAAAATAAGGCATGGGGAGGTTCCTGTTTAATTGCCTAATATAAGGCACCCCCTGAAAATAAGGCATCCCCCAAAAACCATTGCAGCCTGCTTAACACTGTGCACAGGAAAACCGGCCGCTGCCTCTGCTGTGATACCGTAGGTTGTATCCACTGTCCCTGCTATAGGATGAGCTGGGAGATGCCCGCTGTGCATATGCTGCGGGGAGTTGGCTCTCCCAGCTCATCCTACAGCAGCCAGTATCACAGCAGAGGCAGCAGCCAGCTTTCCTGTGCACATGGAACACAGTACACAGCATTCAGCTGCCTGCAATGCCCACAAGGTGAGGCTCCCTGGCAACTGCCGGCAGCCTCGCTAAGCCCCACCCACCACTTCCGCCGCCGTGATCAACAGCAGCACCAGCGCTGCTATGAAGATGGGGAAGGTAAGTAGCCTACCTCCCCTTCCCCTCGCCTAACCTCCTGCAAGTCTTATGGAGCGGGTTGTCCCCAGCTCCATAAGACACCCCCCGAAAATAAGACATGTCCTATATTTAGGACGATAATTTAATATAAGACACTGTCTTATTTACGGGAAAACACGATATATAGTCAAGCCATAGCCAAGCCTTCCTTTAAGGGTTTTTGTCTTCAAAGAAATGCAAGGATTCAGAAATGTTTGTCAAGTGTGCACATTAGCAGGAAGATGGGAAAATGTAGCAGTTTATCATTTGAGTCTGTTATGCATGTAGCTGTTATTACTTGTGAAAGCTGTAGGGCACTCTGACACCCTGTGCTAGGGAATTCATTAGGAAGAATCCAAGTACTTGATGACACAATTTAGAAAAGGAGACCGGGAAGCTTAAGTATTGTCAAATTATCTTTCCTTTCTCTCTAAACGTGTAGACTGGATATTGTAACTGGTAATTAATAATGCCATTGAATACATCAAGAAATGTCCATTAGGCTGGCACTTTATGGTGCTTTCACAAAGATAAAAGCATATACTTGCAGGCTTAATCATGGTGTGCAACACTAACTACTCAAAGCCCTTTGATTTAGAATTTCTCTCTTAAGTGGAAACAAATGAGGAGCAATTATAATTCTTGGCATGTGAACCTCAAATTCTGGATATGATATAGTGGTTCTGGCAGCTACTGTATTTTTACATTTTTTTAAGAAAAGCATGAGACCCAGTGGCCATTTTTTCATGCTCTTTATAATTCAGTTGTACCTCCATGTCAAATTATTAGTCTTTCAATTATATAGCATCTACAATGGAAAATAATGCTTTAATTATTACGATTATAATTATTGACTGTAATATCATCATAACAAGCATTGGATCGATTTTGCAAAAAAAGTATGCAATTGAACAGTAGAAGACTGGAAATGGATGGTTTGGAGTGATGAGATGAAAGTCAATAGACTGGGCTCTGATGGGCGCAAATGTGTCTGGAAGAAACAAGAGAAAAGGGGGCTAACGCATCGAGAAATTGTAGGAACTGTCAAGTTTGGTCGCGGAAGATTGATGATATGGGGATGTTGCACAGCCAAAGGTGTTGGATACTTAACCAGGAGCAATGGTGGTTTCAAAGCTGAGCTATATCTGAGTATCCTATAAGATGAGTTACTTTGTACACTCGAGAACTATGAGTATGAAAAGGAAGTCAAGATTAATGAAGAAATAGTTCAAAGACAATAAAGTATTACCTCAACCCAGTCAAACACTTGAGGGTAGAGTTTAAGAAAAAGCTGTATTTGTACCCAAGTGAGTCAATCAGTATGCACCAAACTGGAAAAATGTAGAAGAGACCTGGGATCAGATTTCAATTAAGACATGCTGGAACCTGCTCAAGAGCATGCCCAGAAGGATTCAGACAGTGTTAAAAGTCAAAAGTATATTTACAAAATAATAAAAATTTGGATTTTTAGCTGCAAAACAATAACAATTAAGTTAAATAACAAGAATCTGCACAACTAATCATATGCTAAATAGTTAATAGCATGTGAAATTTATGTATTAGATAGCCAAGATTATTATCTAAACGTTGATGGTAGTCTTACGTTTGAAGCTGTGGATGGTGAGATATGGAGCCTGAAAGTCAAAAGTTCTAAACAGTGTTACCCTTTTGCTTGTCAGTGTAATATAGATCACCATGCTTGGTGTAAAGTCAGCAAGTACATACTGTACATTAGCAGAATAAAAAAAGATGTCATATGTAGCTTTGCTAGCATTGAGTACCAAAGGAACATACCTCAGGTCTTTCTGTAGATCTACCAAGATAGCAACATTCAATCCTATCTTCCCATCTACAGTGTTGGCCAAAAGTATTGGCACCCCTGCAATTCTGTCAGATAATACTCATTGTCTTCCAGAAAATGATTGCAAGCACAAACTCTTTGGTATTAATATCGTCATTTATTTTACTTGCAATGAAAAAACACAAAAGAGAATGAAAAAAAAAAAGTCAAATCATTGATCATTTTACACAAAATTCCAAAAATGGGCCGGACAAAAGTATTGGCACCCTCAGCCTAATTCTTGGTAGCACAACCTTTAGACAAAATAACTGCGAACAACCGCTTCCGGTAACCATCAATGAGTTTCTTACAATGCTCTGCTGGAATTTTAGACCATTCTTCTTTGGCAAACTGCTCCAGGTCCCTGAGGTGTGAAGGGGGCCTTCTCCAAACTGCCATTTTGAGATCTCTCCACAGGTGTTCTATGGGATTCAGGTCTGGACTCATTGCTGGCCCCTTTAGAAGTCTCTAGTGCTTTCTCTCAAACCATTTTCTAGTGCTTTTTGAAGTGTGTTTTGGGTCATTGTCCTGCTGGAAGACCCATGACCTCTGAGGGAGACCCAGCTTTCTCACACTGGGCCCTACATTATGCTGCAAAATTTGTTGGTAGTCTTCAGACTTCATAATGCCATGCACACGGTCAAGCAGTCCAGTACCAGAGGCAGCAAAGCAACCCCAAAACATCAGGGAACTTCTGAAATGTTTGTTGTAGGGACCGTGTTCTTTTCTTTGAAGGCGTCTTTTTTTTTTCATGTAAAGTCTATGTTGATGCCTTTTCCCAAAAAGCTCTACTTTTGTATCATCTGACCAGAGAACATTCTTCCAAAACATTTTTGGCTTTCTCAGGTAAGTTTTGGCAAACTCCAGCCTGGCTTTTTTATGTCTCTGGGAAAGAAGTGGGGTCTTCCTGGGTATCCTACCATATAGTCCCTTTTCATTGAGATGCCGACGGATAGTACGGGTTGACACTGTTGTACCCTCGGACTGCAGGGCAGCTTGAACTTGTTTGGATGTTAGTCGAGGTTCTTTATCCACCATCCGCACAATCTTGCGTTGAAATCTCTCGTCAATTTTTCTTTTCCGTCCACATCTAGGGAGGTTAGCCACAGTGCCATGGGCTTTAAACTTCTTGATGACACTGCGCACATTAGACACAGGAACATTCAGGTCTTTGGAGATGGACTTGTAGCCTTGAGATTGCTCATGCTTCCTCACAATTTTGCTTCTCAAGTCCTCAGACTTCTTTGTTCTTCTTTCTTTACTCCATGCTCAATGTGGTACACACAAGGACACAGGACAGAGGTTGAGTCAACTTTAACCCATTTCAACTGGCTGCAAGTGTGATTTAGTTATTGCTACCTTATGGTGAGGCACACAGGAGTTAATGTGAGGGACATGATGGGTTTAATTGATATTAATATGAGGCACATGGAGTTACTAAAACAAAATTAATCACCCCAAATGCCTGATATTAATAAGCATAGTAACCCCAGTATGTCCTGTGTACCTGTGTTTTCTTTTTTTAGTTTCACTTTCCTGGAGCTTCTTCTGCTCTTTCTCTTGTGTGCAGGACGACAGGAGCTTGGCAGGTGTCCATTTTCTGTATAGGGATAAGCCCCGCCTCCTGGGCTCTCCTCAGCCCTCTCATTGGTGGGCAGAGGACAGCCAGAGAAAGGGAGGGGGGGGAGACAAAGCGTCCCGAGAGCGCTGAGAGGAGCCAGACCTGCAGCTCTTGCATCGGCTCCTGTGTATCAGCCATTGCTGCAACTCGGACATATACTTTCCCTATATTAATAGGGAAAGTATTCCACCAACAGGGGGCCCCTGCAAGTGCTGGGGCCCTGGGCAATAGCCAAGTTTCCCCCCCCCCCCCTTCTAATGCCGGCCCTGCTTACCTCTCCTGGGCCGCCGATCATTATACTCGGGGGTCCAAAAAGACCCCCGAGTATAATGATAGCAACGGTAGCGGCTGTCACCGGGCCCCTAATGTCCCAGGCCTCTGATGCTATGGTGGTAGTTACGCCACTGATTCATACCATGTGTCTATTCATACCATGTGTCTATAATGGGTATATGTTGTTTTTTTTTTCAGTCAAGGGGTTGTGTTCTCCTGATGAACAATAAATAAGATTTCATAACTACATAGAACAACATTTGACTTGTGATGAGTTTCTCAGCGAAGACAAATTTAATAAATCGCAGAAGGAATTAAATATCTAAACTTACAAAGTTGTAAACCGTGTTTTTCTAACATGTACCACTTCACCTTTTATGTTTGTTACAATGTGTACTCTAATATTATGTTACTATGGAATCTAATGCTGCTGTATAAATAAATAATAGAGATCAATTTCGACATCTTATTGTGTTTCCATGCATTCATACCATGTGTCTATAATTGGTATATGTTATTTTTCTGTCAAGGGGGCTCTGCACTCCCGATAGCAGAGGAATTCATAACTTAGTTCATTGTGAATTAGTCACATTTCTTTTCTCGGTGAAGACAAATCTAATAACTCACAGAAGGAATTAAAAATCTAACCTCACAAAGTTCGCTTGCGCCTTGCGAGACACTAGAGTAACAAAAAAGACAATAGAAATAGCAAACCCGGAAAAGTTCCTGGAATATAGTATGTGCATATGGTAAGAATTTAATCTTGAGAATTTACCAGTGGAAAGCAGGAACTCCGCAGCAAACACCTTTGTCATGTTCAGAAGTAAAATGAATCTTCATCAGAAACGGTGCTGTTTAAATGACAGCAATGCAGCAAATAAGTTCCACCTGTCGACAGACCAATCCGAATGATACCTCTCATGTGCCAAGACCAAAAATAGTCATAAATCTTCTCCACCTCAACAACACAAAAGACACTGTTGTGGTCTGATTAATTCTCTGTACCTGCAGATCTTCTATCTCAAAATTCACAAATGACTGCTTTATTCATTCTCAAGAAAATCATTGCTGACAACCGTCCAAAGATATTGCATTTTGTCAAATCGCTCAAGCTGTCACACAGATTGACTTGATTTCGCTTTTATCACCATATCACTGTATCTAGACACATGGATATTGCTACTATAATTTATTTTCTTTCATTTATCAAATCTGCCTTCATACCTACCAGCTATATATTTCAGTGGAGTGCTACATAATAAAATTGATTTGTATTTTAAAAAGTAGCTTAATTGACCATCTATCCTGTATTTAGTATTATATCTTAATCATTTATTATTGATTTCTATAAAATATTAGATATTTGTAATGGAGGGATTAAACAAATCCTGCTCATCTATCTATCTATCTATCTATCTATCTATCTATCTATCTATCTATCTATCTATCTATCTATCATCTGTCCTGTATGAAGGTCTGTAAGGATCATTACCAGTCTATGTCACACTTTGCCTAGAGTTGGACCCCACAATCTAATATTAAGGATAGAATATCTCATCAATGGGGGGCAATTACACAGACTAGCTGTCCAGGGCTGCATCTAATGCCCATACTATACAGTGCATGGAACCAGACGCAGATAGCTCCACACACTGCATAGTGGCAAGGCATGTTACTGTAGTTAACATCCCAGTGATATCATATATCACAAAATTTGAATAGTATACCCATCAAGAACTATGAATTTAGGTAAGGACTTGAGCTAAGGAACAGGCATTTTTTCAAAAGAGGTCTGTAAGTGCGATTAATAGGTTACTAAGTGTACCCTTTAGCAGTGTTTTGAGTGATTTCTGGGTTTTCTCTGTGAGCTCCTGGCATCTTCTGCATTTGTTTACATCACTCCCTGTTTTCCTAGTTAGCCCACCTGCTAATAGCCTTTCCCAACTAACTTAACCCCTCCTCCACTACATCATATTGATGTGTCTTCCCAGCAGGACCTTCTAGACACAAGACGTCACTTCTTCTGGGTGACCAGCAGTTCCTCTTTTTGACATCTGCCGGATGTCGAGAGGAGGAGGTCCCAGTTGCCCAGAAGAAGTGACGTCCCGTACCCAGCAGGTCCTGCCCAGAAGACAGGTAAGTATGATGTAGTGGGGGTGGTTAGTATAGGTGAGGTTCCATTTCCAGAAACAGGGAAACTGAACGTCACCAGAAAATGTGTCTGTGATCATGTGACTGACCCGACAATGTAGGTAAATACAGATTTTTATACACTAATCAATTTAGAAGGTAGGTAGTGGGGTATTTAGCTTAGATTAGAGAGATCAATTTATCCCAGACAAGCCATTTAAAAGAAGAGTAAATCCGTACAGGCCTCCTTGAAGAGACAGTGGGAGTCCTGTTCTCCTTGCCCAGTAACTGACAGCTTTATGGGTATACATGCTGAAACAAGACAAACTGTCAATCACTGTGTGCTGGGGGGGGGGGGGTAAGCAGGACTCTCACTGTCTCTCCTTGGAGTCCAGGATTTACTTGGATTTAGTGTGATTTTACACAGAGATCCTGCTCCGAATAAAATAAATCTATACTGTATGTCACTGAGTTCAGGCTGATAGCTTTGCTTTAAGTTATTTAAAGTCTTAAATGACATATTGCATGCATCACAGCACACTACATCCTGCGCTATACAGTATTTCTAGTGAGCAATGCTTCCTTCATCCTCCCAAGAAGAGTTGAACTGTGGCCCACTGAATGTTCTGTATATTCTAAAGCACTCCAAAATAATCGATGAATAATCAGCATTCTCTCTAGCTATGTGTATTATCAGCCAGCGGGGGAATAATCATGAGGCATTTTATTTTCTAATGGGCACATCTTTTACCTAGAGTAACTAAGACTGACAGTGCTACAAAGGCAAGGCCGTTTAATTAAGTTGCATTCTAATTGTTAATGGCTAATTCGTGTAATTATGAAGGCATTTCAACGCTGTAATTAATACAGAATGCAGCTGAAATTTGGTTCTGCTCGCTAAACTCAAACTTTTTGTATTATAATTCTAAATTAATAATTTCAGGAGCTTAATTTTCCCGCATGATTTAGAGGAAAAATAATAAACATACTATTTTAATTGTAATTCTTATTATAATCATTTTTCTGTCACATACCCATTGCAAATTGCAATAAATTGCACATTAATGCATTTTCAATCTTTGCAGAGAGAGAAAAGGTTCAGATCTTGTTCTCAGAATATAAATAGGGATGTTTCATGTTGTGCTATTCACAAAGAAAGCCAATGTTTTGCTGCTGTCATAAGTTAATGTCAAGATTTTAATGAGAACAAAACAGAGTAGTCTTTGTATTTTTCTGAAGTCCACCTACAGGTCTGAAGTAAACCATGGGTGGCACAGACACCATGTATAGAAAGTAGGATAAACCAATACAAGGCTTCTTAAGAAGACTGAAATGAATGGCCACATGTGGAAATTGCTATAGGAACGAAGACTGTCCCATCATTTTCTATTCGTGGTATTTGAGTGATCGCTACACTAAAGAGGTTGTCTGGATTAGAAAACCCATGTCCATAGGAAATTTTGAGTTAATATTGTGGACATCTGTTTAGGAACCTTTTTTTAACAGCCAAAGAGAAGATCTTTGGTGGAATTGGCATTAGCCAAACATTCCTTTGTCTCTGACAGAAGCTTTGTAACACCTATAGGGGAACTCAGCACTTGCTTCTTGCCATAAGCTGCCTATAAGTAAATAATGTACATGGAAACATAACTGACTGTTGAAATATTACAGTTTGGTACTATGCAGTAGAAAATTAAAATGTACCTTCATTTTGGAGATGCCTTCACTAAGAAGTTATGGAATTGTGAAATGTTAGGACTAGAGATGAGCGAGTAGTACTCGATCGAGTAGGTATTCGATCGAATACTATGATATTCGAACTACTCGTACTTGATCGAGTACCACTCGCTGTTCGAATGTAAAAGTTCGATGCAGAACCAGCATTGATTGGCTGAATGCTATACAGTCGGCCAATCAACGCTGGTTCTTCTCCTGCCTTTAGAAGTCTTCTCCGTGCAGCTTCCCCACGACATCTTCCGGCTCTTCATTCAATCTGCCAGGCATCGGGCCTGGGCAGAGCCGACTGCGCATGTCCGCTTGTAGTGCGGGCATGCGCAGTCAGCTCTGCCCAGGCCCGATGCCTGGCAGAGTGAATGAAGAGCCGGAAGATGCCGCGGGGACACTGCACGGAGAAGACTGCTCGGAGGATCCAGCCCGACCCTCACTCATGGACTTGGTAAGTATAATTTGATCAAACGTTGCCTACCCCTGAAACAAGCATTTTCCCATATTCGATTCGAGTAGTCGAATATTGAGGGGCTACTCGAAACGAATATCGAACCTCGAACATTTTACTGTTCGCTCATCTCTAGTTAGGACCTTTTTTTATCAATCTGACACTGAATTATAAATCTGCCACATTGTTAGACCATCTAGTCTAAGCTTATACCACCTACTGTACGAGTTGGCTCCATTTCTGACAAAAAATGTATATAGGGTTGCATCTTAGGCCCCGTCCCTTTGCCAACAAACCCCTCTCATTTTTCAGTAAGCAGTGGTCACTGTCATACAAGGCACAAAATGTCAGAAAGTTTCTAAGGATGAGCCCCCACATTGTGGAAATGCAGTTTTTTTTTGTTGCAGGTTCTGCTACAGTTTTTTGAGCCAAAGTCAGGAGTGGTTTGAGCAGAAGAGGTGAACAAAAACAAAAAACAGTCATATACACCTTCCATTACCTCTTTTTGGACTCCTCACAGCACCTGACCTTCTCCTGGTGACCTCCAGCGCTCTTGTATGTTGTCAGTGGCTTAGACTCAGTGTTGAGGCCTGTAATTGGGCCTCAGTGGTGATCTGGGCACGCTGAGCGTCATGTCAAATTTTTAAAGAAATTTTGATGAAATAAAAAAAAAATGTATGCCACTATCTGTATTTAAAATATAACTCCAATGTCTATTCTGTAGGGAATTATTTAGCAACAGTGAATTAATTTATAGCACATACAGGATTCATCATTACATCCATTACTGGCAATACATGATGTCACAGCTTATCTACTCCCCTCCCTGCACAAAGCATGCCTAGAAAATTCTCCCATATGCTTCAATGACTCAGCTTCAGTCCATTGCTCCCTATTGCCATAAGAATGTTATAAAGCATCTCACTAAATTAAACAGAGCAGAGGCGAACCACAGACAAGATGGTGACCACCATAATTATGTACAGAAAATAGACGGCAACTACATATGATCAAAAATTAAAACATATTAGAAAAATGTGATATTTCACTCATTTAAAACAATGGTCATACATTCTCTCTAAATTGGCAATATCCAGTTATTTAAGTTTTACTGTGTTGCACTTTTGCGTTGGGGTGCGCATAAACGTTGACACTTTTTTGGATATAGTTTGCCTGAGATGAGCAAAATATACCAAGATGGTTTCCAAAAAATAATGGCAAATTTGGGACAGTTGGTAGTATGTAGTCTGCATGAAGAGACAGTAGTGCAAAATAAAGGAGATATTGTGTGTTGGGAACAGTTGAATACGGCATTTTTATATGTATATTTTTATCTTTGTATTTCTGTGTTTTTTTCTACATTCTTGCAAATCTTTTTTCCATATCAACATAAAAATGCAAATGTATTAATGTTCTAATATAGTAACACAGAGTGTGACAAAAATGTCATGTAAAATCTCCAAATGGTTTATTTTCTGCATTTGTGAGCATATCTATTTGTCATTTTTACGCTATACTATTTTGATGCACAATCTCTGGTTCCCATAGAGCGAAGCTGACAAGTTACTTTTCTTAATCTCTATGCATGAGTCAGAAGGAAATGAAATGATTTGTTGAAGGTGACTAATAGTTGGACATAAATTGACATTTTGTAGCCACCAGCCACTTCCATATCATGATGCATAGAACAAGGATAGAGATAACTAGCATGAAATATTGAGGAAAAGATGACTGTTTCATTTTATCTGGCAAAAGTGTTATGCTTTATATGGAAAGATTTCATTCTGGTTGCATTGTGTTTTTGACCTTATCTCCAGCAGCTGTGTGATCATTCATTTCACTGGACAGGGGTGTTTCAGAAGAATTAATTTCTGACATGTTACAGCAAAGTTACAGTACATCACCGAGTAAGAAAAGTGACTCTGGCATATTCTCAAGGAAGAGAGAAAGAAGTCTTGTGAAGAATGAGAGTGTGAGAAAGTGAAGAAGATATTCTGGGAGATGAATGGCACATAAGATTGCCCCCTTCTTTATTTCAGGATAAACTCTTTTGGCTATCAATCAGTCAAAGGTGACAAAGAAGTGACCATTAGGTGGTTTCATTAACACTCTGTTGGCTGCCAGCACAGGGTGACCCACATCTATCTTCATTAGAATGTTCCTATCTGGAAGTAGTGAACAGATGGGTCATTATTGCCTACATTGCCCTCTGGGTCTACCTAGAGGACAGGCAAAGTCATCTCATGTAGGACACACATGTATAAGATACCTCACGCAGAGTAAAACACAGGTTTAAATTAACTACACGGTTTGTCACAATGAGCGTCCTTGCAGTCGTGTCCTTGTGGTTCGAAAAAATAACATTTGTTCGACACCGACTAAAATAAAATGCAAGAAAATAAAGGCAAGCAATGAGAGCAATGAGAATGGACTGATGGGCCTAATAAAGAGAATCAGAAATATGTCATTTAGTTTTAAGTCATTTGTCCTCAGTTACTTTATGTTGTACTTGTTAATAGACAGCTGATCAGGTGTCACGCTTTTAAGACGTATTAAAGAAGTTGTTTGTGTGTCCATGTCCATATGTTATATTAGGATATACATATGGCATGAAGAGGATGTCTGTTAAGGATCCTCCACCAGAAAGTAGCAGCTCTCACACAGCCTGTCCATGTATAATGTTTCTACAGGGTTGTGAAGATGGGTAAGCTGGAACCACTAGAGCTCCATTGCCTACCACTGACTACGGACAGCTTCCTTTATTAACATGTAAGCAGGAGATTAATTCAGGGTTTAATGCCTGTTTGTCTTAATTTTACTCTATGGTAAAGGGAAGCTGCTATGCTAGGAAAATTATGTAGCTCCAACGCCTTATTCTCAATTACACTGTACAGTCAGTGACATTGGTTATTTTTATATTGTGTGATGTTTTAACGCTACTTCAGTTCAGGACATCAAACATCAAAAACATTGCACATTATAAAGTAATACAAAATCCAATAGGCTGGAAAAAGGGGCCAAGAAATTGGATAATCTGGAAACACTAGTTGAAGCAGAATAACAGAGCAATCTAATGCAACGCGTCTTACCATAGACCAACCTATGATACCGACCACCTGGGACAGTTTAGCAATAGCTATGAGGAGCACAGGTTTGGACATCAGATTGTGGAGTCAGTAGCAAGTGGCATAATATGCATCAGTCTTGGTGTACAGGTAGACTGAAGCAATGTCTTCTGTCTTATAACTCTTGTACGCAGCACAGGTTAAAGGGGCTCTATCATTGGAAAAAGTCATTTTTAACTAAACATATACTTGCATAGCCTTTAGAAAGGCTATTCCACACGTACCCTTTGTATGTAAATCCCCTCAGTAGTTTTTGAGTACTGGAAGGCTCAGTGAGCACTGTCTCCTGTGTGTACAGCACAGGCTGCTGTCGATGATGACTCATCTCTCTGCTCTCACACAAATAAGAGACTAATTAGCATATGAATAAAAATGGGCTCGTTCAAAAACTACTGAGGGGATTTACATACAAAAGGTATAAAAATGACTTTTCCCAATGATAGAACCCCTTTAAGGTCTTGAGGATGCTATGACCAAGGTGTTATATGACAATGGGCCCATAAATTGTTCCTACAAGTCATTCCTGATTTTAAGTTAAGAAAATGTCCATCTGACCCTTCGAGTTTCTAGGAAACTTATTGTAATGTATAGAAATTAAATACAAAAATAAAGTTTAAGCTCCATTACATCCCAGCTTTCCCTTGTACTCAGGGCCGCCGATAGGGCAGTACTACTGGTACTGGCGTCAGGGGCCCGGCCAAATTGAAAAATGGGGGGGGCCCGGTTTTGGCCCACCACCGTGTGCCGGCCCCCTGGCGCCCGTAGCAGTCATTGTGTATGTCCTATTTCAACTCAGATCTGCATCCAGAGGACGCAGATCTGAGTTCAAGACATACGTGGCTGAAGCAAGGAGCTGACACAGGTCAGTTTCTCTCTTCGCCGCTGCGCGCCTCTCTCCCTGACACATATGCAGCTGAAGCGAGGAGCTGACCTGTGTCAGCTCCTCGCTTCGCCGCCGCTGCTACTGGCTTGTAGACGCGATGTGATCACATCGCGTCTAAAAGCCAGTAGCCGGCGGCAGCGGTGAAGCGAGGAGCTGACACAGGTCAGCTCCTCGCTTCAGCCATCGCGTCTACAAGCCAGTAGCCGGCGGCGAAGCGAGGAGCTGACACAGGTCAGCTCCTTGCTTCACCGCTGCGCGCCTCTCTCTCTGTCACATATGCAGCTGAAGCGAGGAGCTGACCTGTGTCGCTTCGCCTCCTCCGCTACCGGCTTGTAGACGCGATGTGATGACGTCACATCGCGTCTATAACTGTGCGCCAGTGAGAGAGAGGCGCGCAGAGAGCTACGAGGGAACGAAGGAGAAGGTAAGTCAGTCAGTGTAATGTGGAACGTGAAACTGGGGGCAGAGAGAGGACGGCATGACACTGGGGGCAGAGATGGAGAGGACGACATGACAATGGGGGCAGAGATGGAGGGGACATGAATATGGGGGCAGAGATGGAGAGGACGACATGACAATGGGGGCAGAGATGGAGGGGACATGAATATGGGGGCAGAGATGGAGAGGATGGCATGACAATGGGGGCAGAGATGGAGGGACATGAATATGGGGGCAGAGATGGAGGGGACATGAATATGGGGCAGAGATGGAGGGGGCATGAATATGAGGGCAGAGATGGAGGGGACATGAATATGGGGGCAGAGATGGAGAGGACGACATGACAATGGGGGCAGAGATGGAGGGGACATGAATATGGGGGCAGAGATGGAGAGGATGACATGACAATGGGGGCAGAGATGGAGGGACATGAATATGGGGGCAGAGATGGAGGGGACATGAATATGGGGGCAGAGATGGAGGGGACATGGATATGGGGACAGAGATGGAGGGGACATGAATATGGGGGCAGAGATGGAGGGGACATGAATATGGGGACAGAGATGGAGGGGACATGAATATGGGGGCAGAGATGGAGGGCATGAATCTTGGGGTAGAGATGGAGGGGACATGAAACTGGGGGCAGAGATGGAGGGGGGGAACATGAAACTGGGGGCAGAAATGGATGGGCAGACATGAATCTGGGGGCAGAGATTGGGTGGGAGACATGAAACTGGGTGCAGATGAAGGGTGTATATGAAGCTGGGGGAGAGATAGAGGGGGGACATATAATTTACGGGTGACTGTAGGAGGATTATACTGTGTGCGGGCACATGAAAAATTAATGAGAATGGGTGGAGTCAACATAACGGTGGGTGGGGCTAAATTTGCCACATTTTGTCCCTCTTTTGGTTCTTCAAAAGTTGGGAGGTATGGGTACAGGGGGGCAGTGGAAAGATGTTAGAAGGTGGACGGGGGGGGGGAAGGGGGATTGTTGGGGCATCGGGTGTGCAGCACTGCGGAGAGCGAACTGGGGCAATAATATATAATATATAAGTTTTTAGCTGGAGAACTACAAAGCACACAAGACCTCCAAAGGTATGTGTGCTTTGTATCAATAATGATGTAGGCGGCTATGTTACTTGCATAGCAGCCTGTTTGGGGGTGGGACTTTCACTTTAAAGGAGTATTCACGTTGCGTTTTTGGCCTCCCTTGCTGGGATACGTTGGTAACCAGTCACAATCAGTTCCCCACTTATCCCTGCACGGAGAACTGCAGGCCCCCCCTTTTTTTTTAATGGCCAGTTCTTCGTGCAGGGATAAGTTGACAGCTGATTCTGACTGGTTACCAACGTATCCCGGCAAGGGGGGGCAAAAATGCAATGTGAATAAGCCCTGAGGATTTATTAGGAGGGCTCTTATAGATGGTGTTGGCTCTCTATAGGCGCGGTCACACGTAGCAGATTATACCTGCAAATAGAATCTGATGAAGCCTTGTAATGCTGCTAAATAAAGGGAAATGTAATACATAATTGGTATGATGCAAATTAAAGTAGTTTTAAAATGGCGGCAGCCGGGGGGGGGCCCAGACACTTAGGCTGTATGGGGCCCCAAAATTCCTGATGGCGGCCCTGCTTGTACTAATATATATTTCATACGATATAAGCCTCAGACTATTACAGTGGTATATTTCTGTCCCAGTACATTGTATGTTACTTGCCAGCAGGATCTCTTGCCATTTACCTGTTAATGAAATCATGGTCACTAAGCATCTAGCGGAGACTTGAAAAAAACAAGGCTATTTGTCTGTAAGCTGCCTGTGGCAGGAACATCTTTAAATACCAAGTCACTCTTTCAAGATGATCGATGTTGCCTATTGTGGGGAAGTCATGTCAGAGAGGCTTTTTGTGCTTTGTTTATGGTATATACCTTTAGTAACAGTCTACTATAAAAGGTATACAGTTTAGATGATTGGCCTTCTGTCTGATCTGCAGCCACCGTTCTATTACTACAGACACATATTACTAAGGAAGATAGGGAATAGACAACAGATTAGATAAGGAAATAATATTCTTGTTGTTAAATACTACAGCCAATTAGATACATAAGATAGTGAATGAACATATTGTACAAGGTAATAACATACTGGTAACAACTGTTAGCGAAAGTATTATCTGTTTTATTAGTTTACCTAACTTTAATTTCCCAGTGTTACCAGTAGTTATATTAGGCTCTGTACTCTGCAGCGATTTACTACTGAGTATTCAGATAGGAGTTGGACAATATACTAGTATACAACCTTACACCACATTTATTACCAATTTTAACACTGATACTTTCCATGTCTTTTCCAGCAAGAGGTGTGTTGTATAAGAAATCGCATGGCATACCAGGAAGGGGCAAAATTAAGATGTAAAACTGTGCAGAAAAAGTGTCACCACATATTGAAATTTGTTTTGGGAAACAGAAACTAAGCCAAATTCTGGGTGGTATTAAGTTACAATACACATTCTCAAGATAGGCCAGATTCACCATTCAGCAGTTTCAGCCTGTGTAGTCTAAATTTGCATGTATTGCTTTTACACAATAGCAACAGGTTGGAGTCCCCATGTCACAAAAACGGTGTGCCACAAACCGAAGCATTTTACAGTACCTACAATGTGGATGGGATTCTGGCTAATCCCATCCACTCATTGCAGAAAAATATCTACCGTGGAAATGCTCCAATTTAAAAAAACATTGCAGTTTGGAAATTGCTACATGTCTATTATACCTACAGAAACACTGGTGGCTTCCCTACAGGTAAAATTGAAGCAGAAAGTACACAGAGGAAAACTCTACAGGCTTTATGCGCAAAGCGTTGCAGGAAAACCCACAATGCGTTTCTCCTGTAGTTTTTTCATCAGCGGTTTTCGTTGCGGCCCGCTATGTTGGTCTTTAGCCTAAAAATATTTTTCCAATGACTTCAGATAGGTTTTTGTTATCTTCTGTGATACAATTTCACGTTGCAGAAGTTTGAGTTAAAGAAGACCTTTCATAAGTTGGGGCACATACGGTTTTATATACCACTAGAAAGCAGACAGTGCGCTGAATTCAGCGCAGTCGGCTTTCACGATCTGTGCCCCAGGTGAAGAGCTATCGGTCCCGATTCCATAGCTCTTACAGTCAGAAGGGCGTTCCTGACAGTGAGTCAGGGACACCCTTCTTCACAGTAGCGCCAATAGTGCTGTACCATTAGAGCGGTGAAGACCGCCTCCCTCCCCTCCTTATAGTGCTTGTCCATTGACGAGCACTGTCAAGAGGGATGGGAGGCGTTCCTCCGCTGTTTTTCTAAATATATTGCTCTAGAAATGCTGCTTTGTTTGTCTGCTATGTGAAATTGTTCCTCCCATTGTTTACACAGCGTTGCTATAACCACGGACTTATATGACAAGTGATGTCACTCACTGCTCTTGCTGGCAGCACAATCCATTCAACTAATTGCAGTTTTGCTGATAAAGCCGAGTCTGTTATCTCTCTATGTAAACACATAGATAACACTGAGTCTGTTCTGTACAAGCATCTGCATATTATCTGATCTGTATAAGTATTGTGATTCTTCTCAGGCCCGTTCAGCAAGAGGGGGAGGGAATACAAGAAGTGAGAAGAAGAGAGTGCTGAAACAGGGAGATGAGAAAACCCCTTTAACTCTGCTACATCTGTTTCATTTGATTAATTTACTTTGACATTTTACTCATTTTAATAACTTTATTATGAACTGGAATATTCCTGTATATAAAACCATAACACCCTTTTACCTGATGTTTGATGAAGCAATTGTTCATGGCAGGATTCACGCAGGCTCAAATGGTATATGGTGGAAGTTATTGGTTATTAACTAATTTTTTTTTTTTTTTAGCAGAATACAGTCTTATGTTGTTTGAGAGAAAATGGTGCACAGTTACTAGTAGGGTGCATGTATATACGAGATAGACAGCCAGCCTGATCTAATAGGATGGACGTCGCTAATAGGCTGCATTTTGCACATTATCATATGACTGGCACCCATGTAAACCTTATCTGTGTGCATTTGGAATACTATGCATCCTCCAGAATCAGAAGATCCCTTCAATCTAATTCAATATCTCACAAAAGTATATTTCATATCTGTGGCCTCACAAATGTTATCTACAAGGCACATATACTGCAATATTTTATGATTATTATCTAACAAATATTTGATATAATTTCAGTACAGTATAGTATTGATACGGTATAGATATCTTTAGAGACATTACTTGGATTTGGGCCAATGAAAATAAGAAGGAATAATAAGCAGTACACTATAGGTCAAGTCAGACGGGTATTTTAACCACCTAGTGTACTGACCATGCTGAGACCCATTGATTTCACATAGTGCACACCTGATCTGTGAACATTTCTATACAGCACAGTTCGCTAAGAGACATCATGCCGTTTTAGAAGTAAATTGCAATCACAAACTTCTCAGGTCAAGCATTTTCTTGAAAGTACATAAGAAAGTGGACACATGAGTTTGACTTTGAAAGGAATATTTTGACTTAAGTATTCACATGAGCTTTAATTTCTGCAATAAAAATGTTAGAAATGATCATAAAGTCTGAGTTGTAAAATATATCTTCTGTCATATATTTAAAGTATACTTCCAGGTATAAACAATGTTTCATAAATGAACAGTGCATTTCAATATAAGAAGCTTTGTAATACATCTGTTTCCTTCTCCACTTATTAACAATAGGTTCACATCTGCGTTAGGGAACCCCAATCCACATGAAAAGCAGTTACTCGTGGAAACTCGCATACCCCATAGACTATAATGGGGTACACCAGGTTTCTGGCACAAAAAATGTGGAGAGATTTCGTACCCATTTTTCAATGGGAATGGGTACGAAATTTTCAAATGGTCATCAATTGCAAATGTGAACCTAGCCTCAGGGCGGGTTCACACCAGCGCCCGATCTCCGTTATGCATGTTTTCCGAATTTGTGTCCGGTTAAAAAAAAAAAACGGTTTCGTCATGGAGAGCAGAAGATGCTCACGGGCAGGCACTTTTAATAATAATAAATTTTATTTATATAGCGCCAACATATTCCGCAGCGCTGTACAATTTGTAGGGTTCAGATACAGACAGATACAAAACAAAGAACGTGATATCACACAATGGGACTGAGGGCCCTGCTCACAAGAGCTTACAATCTATGAGGTAGAGAGGATGACACAAGAGGTAGGAGGGGCGGCATTGCTTATACAGTGTTCAGACAATTTTGTAATAGAGGTTGCAGCCATTACACAAACAAAGCTTTATGGGCCGTCACTAGTAGTGTCCTTTAACATGTGGATAGAGCATGGACAAATATGTTAGGCTGAAAAGGCATCAAGAAGGGTTTGCATTAGGAATTGTGATAGGCCTGTCTGAAAAAATGCGTCTTTAGTTTGCGTTTGAAACTGTAGAAATTGGGAGTTAATCTGATTGTCCGGGGTAGAGCATTCCAGAGAAGTGGTGCAACTCGGGAGAAGTCTTGTATACGAGCGTGGGAGGTTCTGATAATAGAGGATGTAAGTGTTAGGTCATTGAGTGAGCGAAGAACACGGGTTGGGCGGTAGACAGAGATGAGGGAGGAAATGTAGGGAGGTGCGGCATTATGGAGAGCCTTGTGGATGAGGGTGATAACTTTATATTTTATTCTATATTGAATAGGCAGCCAATGTAGCGACTGGCACAGACCAGAGGCATCGCTGTAGCGTCTAGCCTGGTAGATGAGCCTGGCCACTGCATTCAGAATAGATTGTAGAGGGGAGAGTTTAGTGAGGGGAAGACCGATTAGTAAGGAGTTACAGTAGTCAAGGCGAGAATGAATCAGAGAGACAATAAGTGTCTTTAGTGTATCTCTGGTAAGGAAAGGGCGTATTCTGGAGATATTTTTGAGGTGGAGGTGACATGAACGTGCGAGTGATTCAATATGAGGGGTGAAAGAAAGGTCTGCGTCAAACATGACCCCGAGGCAGCGGGCCTGCTGCCTAGGAGTTATAGTAAGGCCTGAGACTGCAATGGATATATCAGGGACAGATCTATTAGATGGTGGAAACAGTAGTAGTTCAGTTTTAGAGAGATTTAGTTTCAGATAGAGCGAGGACATGATATTAGAGACAGCAGAAAGACAGTTACTGGTGTTCTGTATGAGTACAGGGGTGATGTCACGGGAAGATGTGTGTAATTGGGTGTCGTCAGCATAAAGATGGTACCTGAAGCCAAATCTGGCGATGGTTTGTCCAATGGGGGCTGTGTAGAGAGAAAAGAGCAGGGGGCCTAGGACCGAGCCCTGAGGAACCCCAACAGCAAGGGAAAGAGGGGAGGAAACAGAGCCCGCAAATGATACGCTGAAAGTGCGGTCTGAGAGATAAGAGGAGAACCAGGAGAGCACAGTGTCATTGAGGCCGACTGAGCGGAGCAAAGTGAGGAGGAGATGATGGTCAACAGTGTCAAAAGCTGCAGAGAGGTCCAGAAGAATAAGAAGAGAGAAATCGCCATTGGATTTAGCCGTCAGGAGATCATTGGAGACTTTTGTGAGAGCCGTTTCAGTAGAGTGCAGAGCGTGGAAACCAGATTGTAAGGGGTCAAGAAGAGAGTTAGCAGAGAGATAGCGGATTAAACGAGAATAGACCAGGCGTTCCAAGAGTTTAGAGATGAAGGGGAGGTTAGAGACGGGTCGATAGTTAGCAGCACAGGACGGGTCCAAGGAGGGTTTTTTCAATAGCGGAGTTATAACAGCATGCTTGAAGGAGGATGGGAAGATTCCAGAAGAGAGAGAGAGGTTAAATATTTTAGTAAGGTGAGTTGTGACAGCAGGCGACAGAGATTGGAGAAGATGTGAGGGGAAGGGGTCACTACTGCAGGTTGTAGGGCGAGATGAAGAAAGTAGCTGGGAGACTTCCTCTTCTGTAACAGGTTCAAAAGATGAGAATAGACAGTCTGAGGTGCAATTGGTGAGGGGATCATTGCTATGGTAGGTGGTGGGATCAATGCCACCTGGGGCTTGGGCAGTAATTTCCTGACGGATCTTATCAATTTTAGCATGGAAATACGTGGCCAGGTCATCAGCACTAAGGTCTGTGAATGGCGTCTGTACCTTGGGTGTGAGTAAGGAGTGAAAGGTTTCAAAAAGCCTTTAAATGAATGGGATTGAAAACTGCCTGACAGTTTCCGTCTCCTGCCCAGTTTCTCGGGCAGGAAATGGAAACCTGCAAAACGGAGATCAGGTGCTGGTGTGAACCTGCCCTTAGCTGTTCTCATGTTCCTTATTTACCAATCTCACTGTTTGTTTACAATATATCTGTCTCCAAAGTCAGTGTCCTACAAACAACTCTATAAAGCAGGGAGGGGCTTAGCAGTTTTTGATTTATTGCCTTACTCTATGTATTATCAGATTCTCATCTACAACTTAGCAGTGTTAAAAAAGGAAGGAAAAGCAGCAATTATTTGAGTGTCTTTTCTAATCCCCTTTTCTCTTCAAAGCAAATACCTGAAAAGTGTAGAAGAAAATATATTTTTTTTAATAAGTTATATTACAAAGTTTATTTTCACATGTGCTGTTCACAAAAAGTTGTTTATAAGTGGTGGTACAATTTAAGGTTATTGTATAGAAACTACACACTTCATATTCTATACTCAGTAAACACAGTAAATGCATTGTAATGTTATGAACCAATGTCAAGACTGCACCTTTACAATCCCACCATGTGCAAAAATACATCATTCAGCCCTAAGCTTTCCTTCTGTATAATGTCAGTGGTTTTCTTCAGGATGAAAAAAGGTAATACAGATTGGAAAGAACTGATCTTGAAAAGCTTTCTGTTGCCTAAAGCTACAAATGAGGTTGCTTAATCATTTCAGAACAAAGACCTAAAATAAATCATGTGTGATTTCCAAATCCATCAGGCAAGTGCCATAATGTTTTTGGCTCCTGTATGTGTAGTAACTGCAGGTCAGACCCAATAGTTGCTAAGCAATGTAACATATGGCAAGCTTAATATACAGTGCTCAAAGTGACCCTTTGATGTATATAGGAAATGCAAGCAGAAGGTTCTCGTCACAATCAATGTGCATCTGCAGTATTCAGGCTTGCCATTCCCAGTGCATTAAAATGGCCATAAATATAGTCACTTTACTGTAATGGTATCAATAAATCTGCATGGAATGGTACTGTCTTCAGCAGAGTTTGTGATTACAGCAAGTAAAAGAGCCTAAAATCCGTAGCTAAAGGAGAAAATAAAAACAAAGCAATAAAAATTTAGAGAAAAGATAAATTACATCACATATATATGTGCAAATGACCTAAATGATATAGCATAACAGTACGAACAAGATGCAAAAATGTAAATGCACTGATTGTATCTGTATACCATTGGGGAAGTGGGTGATGTTTACAGGGTTACAGTTCCCTCGGGTATTTTACAGTATTGGTAGTGCATTCACAAACCTCGACACGGTTATTACCACATAAAACTAGCATCAAGCACAGCTTTACATCTTTGTGTATCTAGGTCTGCAGGGCCAGTTTTAGACAAAGTGTGTCCCTGCGCAAAATTAAAAGCGCGGCCCCAAATGCTGATATACAAACAACACCATCATCTTCCAGTGCAAACCTCTAATCCTCTATAATAGCCCCTGCTTATACAGTAAATAATATTACACCTTTATTAGGAATAAATAATAAATAGAGCCCTGTATCTGTAATATTCCCCCTTATCAGTAATAGTTTCGCCTTATCAGTAACAGGCCTCAATGGTGACATCCAGAACACCAGAAGATTACACCAGATGCCTAGGAAAGGTGAGTAAAAGCGATTGTTATTTTTACTCACCTTGGAAAGGGGTCCTGCGGCACATGATTCTGGGTCCCTTTCTGTTTTTTTATATGGCCTGGCCTGACTCCAGGATCTGGAGTCATCAGGCTCTGGATCCCCAGGGCCCATTTAGGGACGGGGACCCTGGGAAATTTCCCCCCTGACACCGGCTCTGCCTGCTGCACATGATGCTGGGTCCCTTTATGTTGTTGATTTGGCCAGGCCTGACTCTGGGATCTGGAGTCATTAGGCTCCGGATCCCAGGGGCCCATTTGGGGACTGGGGCCCGGGGCAATTGCCCAATTGGCTCCCCGTAACGCTGGCCCTGTAGGTCTGTACTCATGTATGGAACCATCCCATTAAGATACTGTACCTCTGTATCAAACTATTCTATACATAGACTCTACCCAACTTTCAGAGCAGGCAGGAGTGATCTAAAAAATCAAACTGACTTTTTTTGCCATTTCGCCTCCCATAAAAAATTTTTAAAAAGCTATCAAATCATCAGCTATTCCCAAACATTGTATAACTAGAAGTACATCTGGTCCTGCAAAAAAAAATACACCTTATACAGCCCTGTAAAAGGAAATATTTTATAAGTTACGTATGTCAGAATATGTTGCCTCCAAGAATTTTTGTTTTGCAAAGGAGTAAAAAATATTATAAAAACTATATAAGATTATTATCCCAGGAATCGAACAGACCCACAGAATAAAGGTGACACGTCACTTTGGCTGCACATTATATTAACACGAAGCCTGTAAGAAAGTCGCACAAACACAGTTTTTCACCAACTCAACCCCATGCTGAATGAGCACTCCAGTGGCGTAACTACCGTGGTAGCAGGGGTAGCAGCTGCCACAGGGCCCAGGCCATTAGGGGCCCGGCGACAGCCACTACCCCTGCATGTTTTTTTTCCTTAATAGGCCGTTATTGACTGGAGATATTTCAGCCGGTAACAGGCCCCAGAGCCGGCGTTGGGGGGGGGCAAACTTGGCAATTTCCCAGGGTCCCCACACCCTATTTTGGGTAAAATATGTATAAATGTGTATATGTGAGGGGCCACACGGTCGCTCAGTGGTTAGCACTGCAGCCTTGTAGCGCTGGTGTCCTGGTGTTCAAATCCCGCCAAGGGCAAAAATCATCTGCAAGAAGTTTGTATGTTCTCCCCGTGTTTGCATGGATTTCCATCCCATATTCCAAAGACATACTGATAGGGAAAAATGTACATTGTGAGCTCTATGTGGGGCTCACAATCTACATTATTTAAAAAAAAAAAAAAAATGTGTATATGTGTTTACATTATGTGTCTTACATACTGTGTGTGTCCTGTATGTGTGTAGATAGGTGTGTATATGTTGTATATGACTGTATGTGTGTGAATAGATGTGTATATGTGTAAGTATATACAGCATATCAATGTCTATATCTATCAATTTGTCTGTCTGTCTATCTGTTTTTGCTTTTATACATGTCTACCATTATACATACTAGAATTGTATTTTATAATGTGATGCTTAGGCCCGGTTCACATCTGCGCTCAGGTTTCCGTTCGTGGCGTCTGCTTGGGGAGCCCCCAAACAGAAACCTATACGCATTAAAAAGAAGTTACCTTCAGGGTCTCCAATTATTATACTCTGGGGTCTGAAAAGACCCCAGAGTATAATAATTGTTCATGGGTGTTCATTATGGGGCATAATACTGTGTACAGGGGCCACTATGGAGCATAATAGAGCATGCAGGAATGCAGCGGGGGGGAGATCGGTCGGTCGGCCAAGGTCTTTGGTATCGGTCAGGAAGGGGGGGCCCATGTCAAAAGTTCGCCATGGGGCCCCGCCATTCCTAGTTACGCCACTGGAGCACTCATAAGCCCTACAAATGTATAGGTTTGGTATTTTACTAATTCTAAAGGAAAAATGGTATATCGTTTCATAAATGATAGTTGAAATGTTTTTGTCTTTGTATTGAACAGCTGTCTTTCAATGACTAAACTAAATGTTATGTGACTAACTTGTCACATAAAGTCACAACACTACAATCTAATAGAACCGGGGTATCACAAGAATAAGGGTTAAACTATACATTCCAGCTGTATCAGTAGGATTGGGTACATGTCCAGATGATTGAGTAACACAGATTATGTCTTAAAGATGTAGTCATGTACAAGGTCAGCACAGATTTCAAATATCAAAGCAACAAGTGCTTAATACCAAGAAAACAATCTACTGTACACAGGGCCGGCGTCAGCGCTCGGCATAGTCGGGCAAGTGCCGGGGCCCACAGAGCCTCTGGGGGCCCCCCGGTACTTGCCTTTCACAATTTCAGCTCATCAGCGTCCGTCCGCCGATGAGCTGAAATACATACGCGATGCAGGAGCTGTGAGATCAGCTCCTGCTTTAAAGCTCCGGCCCCGGCTTGCGTGTGTAGGCGCGATGACGTCATCGCATCACGCCTACACACGCAAGCCGGTCCGGAGCTAAGCAGGAGCTGATCTCACAGCTCCTGCATCGCGTATGTGATTGGAGGGAGAGCGGAGAGAGGAGCGTCGGGGGAACGAGGGAAGGTGAGTGATGTAAGTGTTTGTTTTGTATTACATATTAAGGAAACTACATCCTACTGGGAGAAGAAGAGGCCACTGTGGAGATCGCTGCCCAATACGTGTCCAGCTGTCACCAAACAAGAGGAAGATGAGACTCCACGGACTGTTATACCCCAAACCAACCCTCCCATATAGCAGCCACCAACTAAGAGGAAGATGAGACCCCACGGACTGTTATACCCCAAATCACCCATGCAACCCCACCCCCCATACAGCTGTCACCAACTAAGAGAAAGATGAGACTCCACGGACTGTTATACCCCAAATCACCCCACACACACACACACACCCATACTCTCCCCCTCAACTCTAACTCCCCCCCCCCCCCCTTTACTAGCTTTGGCAATGCCAAATATCTATTCGGACGTGCCAATAAAGTCTATTTGATTTGATTTGATTTGTCTCGGTGTGTCCTTTGGCCTGACGTAGCCCTTCCTATGAAGTAACAGTTAATTAGAACTTGACATCATTTTAATCCTACAAAGTGGAAATCATTTGGGCTTATTAAATTCTGCAGCAACAATAGTTATGTTGATCCGCTTTATAAAATATGTAATATAAAGGATAAAATTTGCTCATAATCAATACATATTTTGACAAATAAGCTGGTTACAAATGAGACAGCAGTCTCAGGAATTTTCAGATTTATGGTTAGATCCATAAGATAAGCAATACATGCCCCACCTCTGGGTTATAAGGTACATAAGTAAAGATTACTGAAGATACAACTGCAATTTAGGTATAGTTTGGTCCAATGCTCTGCTGCAGCAGAGCTTATTGTCATAATAGCCAGAGTGGAGAGACAACACCAAAAATCAGTTGTCTGTAATAAAATAACCACTTTAATGAGGATCTTTCATGTCATCTTGAAGGTGCAGTTTTATATACCACTAGAAAGTCGACAGTACGCCGAATTCAGTCTGCTTTCCTGGTATGTGTCCCATTAAAGGAGATATCGGTGTTGTTAGTTTCGGCACTAATATCTCCCCTCTGTCAGAAGGTGTTCCTCATAGCAGTTGGCTAGGACGCCATATAATGAGCGTGTTGTTGGCATCAATGATCCGCCTGTTCCAGCGTTTCGGCAGCTGTCAAGCTGGCCTACTGCTAAACTCGTTCCTCGTGCTGTGCCTGTGATTGTTCCGGCATCTCAGCAGCTCACTGGGACGACATATAATGAGTGTGTTGTTGGCGTCAATGATTCGCATGCTCCGGTGTTTCAGCTGCTGTGTTTCAGCAAGTGTTTCAGCTTGACACCTACCTTGCTCAATCCTCCTCAGATAAGCTTGAGGAAAACTCTGTTGACTTCTGGCTACCTTCATAGCTCTCATTGTTTTAGGATTTTGCAACAAATTAGATTTTCTTTTTCTCGGCATATTTAAAATTAGCCAACTGTCAATTTGGATTAAAGGTGTTTTCCCTTCCAGTGTCTCCGCACTCTGCCTGGAGCAGATCAGATCATATGCAAATGCTTGTACACAATGGACTCAGTGTTGTCTGTGTGTTTACATAGAGAGATAACAGAGCTGAGTTTATCAGCAATCTGTAATTAGCTGATTCTCCTGCTAGCAAGACCAGTTTAATATAGTATATGAACATAAATTCATAAGAGTCATGAAACCATGTCATTTACCAGGATAAAAAAGTAGCCTATGTGTTAATTGAGTTTACAAACTATGTGCCAAATTTCATCCAAATTCGTTTACTTGTTTTTGTGCAATCGAGTAACAAACACACAAACACACACACACACACACACATTATTATATTTCATACAGTCAACAATAAGCATAAGTAAACCCCATAGGAAACTTTTCTTTGTATACACCATATAGCAGTAGACAATGTCAGGTTATTTTATCATCATATTGTGATTATATTTTTTGGAGATAGGTTGTTCTGGACATAATGCAATTTGTATTTGTCAGTTTTCCTTTAAAAATAAATTTTATTCCTGTCTTGACAAATTAAACCATTTTGTCCACAGAACATAGACAATAAACGATTCTTGCGTTCTCAGTATTACTTTGCAAGTAATCTGCTGCCACCTAGTGGGAAGTTTAATAAAAACATTATAATTAGACAGAAGGACTTGTGAGAGGCAAAGCAGGTAAATGACATTGCCTACTGCATTAGAATATAGTACTACACCTCCAAATGCCTCAGAAAAGATCAATGTATAGAACCATCGACAATGCGCTGCTTCATTGAGTGTTTGTATGGGTGTATTAATAAAGGTAGAGAAGGTAAAATGAATTCTCTAGGTTCGAGATTCACAGCAAACCAAACAAATTTGCATTATCAATGGCAAAGGTGAATTAAAGATTTGCTTATCTGTATACAAGAAGTAGTCAGTGACTGGTAAACCATAGGATGGCGGCAGTGTGTACTGAGAGCTATGGTGGACAGAGCTCAGCAATACATGCATTGAGTTAGATGCAAATTTTTTTTTTTTTTTTTTTTATCGAAGGTCTCAAAAAAACGTGCCCAGGATGCTTGCCAAAAAACGCACCCTTTCCCTAAAGGGAAGGGAGGTTCCTGACTAACTCTTCCCCACAAGGACCAAAAGGTGACTGAGTGGGGTCGAGTACCAATGGACCAACTGCCGAAGCAGGAGGTCCCCAACTTCCGTTTTCCCCTTGGGCTGCCACCACCGAGGATACTCAGGACTACCAGTCGTCTAGTTTCTCTCCGGGCTGCCACCACCAGAGATACTCCTTGACTCAGGCAAGAGGTCTGCGCCTGCCCCGGTTCCCCAGGACAGGTCGACTGACAGAGGAGAGAGACCCATTACAGGCCTCGTCTCCAGACAACCGTCAGGAAGCGTCCCAAAAGGGTACAGCATCCCTTCGTTGACACACAAAAAAGGTGACGAGTGAACAAAAAGAGGTGAAAAACATCTATATAAGTGGTAAAGTGCCCATACGAGCCTAGTTTACCACCAGATCTATAAAAATTCTCCTATGCTGGAAAACCAGGCATAAAGGATTGTGTGCTCAGCAAGGTGTGATTCTAGTGCCACGCAATGTGCCCAAATCAGTGGGTTTCCCACGCCCAGTGATTTAAGGCACCCCGGGGGCCACTCAAACCCCCAGGGCACGACACCAGAGACCTTCAAGCGCTTCCCCGGCCCATGGTAAGATCCCCAGGGAGCGTCCTGTCCCCCTGGTGGTCGTGTTGACAGCGTCAGTGGCGTTCTGCGAGCCCCCTACAGTGGGTCCATCACCTCCACTGGCGGACTGACCACATCCCCCATCAACAACGCCTCAAGTGGTTCTCCATTCCTACCTCCACAGATTTCGGTCTACTCCTGCCGTGGCCGGTCCCAGACCATGCTCTCTGGCAGTTTCACCTACTTTCTGCTTCTGATAAGAACAGATACTACACTTGATCTTAGCCAAAAGGAGTTAGATGCTAATAATAAGTAAATACTAGGACCTTGATTTTAGTCCCATCACTCCTCCCATTGAGTGTCACAATGAGATGCGTATAGGATAGTTTACAATTCACTTTGTGATAACTTGTCATTAAATCAAGATAGGGTTTTTTGTTTTTTGTTTTTTTTTTTTAGAAAAAAAACAGTCTAATTTGTAGTAGACACATCCCGACATGTTCAGTCAAGTGGACAGGTAAAGAAGAACAAATCTATAATAGACAGCAATGGTTGTGTTTGAGAACACGATCTAAACATAAGTTTTGCATATAAAGGATGACTTAGAAATGATATGTCTATTGTGTATGTGTCTCTGCAGTAGCAGACTACAAACAAATCCTATGTTCACTGGTCCACTAGTCAAGCTTCCTAGGATCTGTCTCCTATATTCTAACTTAAAGGATCTGTTTTCATGAAAGATTTTAATTTCTGCAGGTCTTGCTTGGCAGTCTGTTCTATAATTAGATAACCCTTCATATATGGTGTCCTATCAATTTTTTTTTTCTGCTGCTAATATGCCCACATTTTCTATTTGCCTTTCAGGCTGTGAGCATGTACAATAAGGAGCAGTGTGCCCCCTTCCACTACAGTCCTATGAAAAAGTTTGGGCACGCCTATTAATCTTAATCATTTTTAGTTCTAAATATTTTGGTGTTTATAACAGCCATTTCAGTTTGATATATCTAATAACTGATGGACACAGTAATATTTCAGGATTGAAATGAGGTTTATTGTACTAACAGAAAATGTGCAATATGCATTAAACCAAAATTTGACCGGTGCAAAAGTATGGGCACCTCAACAGAAAAGTGACATTAATATTTAGTAGATCCTCCTTTTGCAAAGATAACAGCCTCTAGTCGCTTCCTGTAGCTTTTAATCAGTTCCTGGATCCTGGATGAAGGTATTTTGGACAAACAATTCAAGTTCAGTTAAGTTAGATGGTCGCCGAGCATGGACAGCCCGCTTCAAATCATCCCACAGATGTTCAATGATATTCAGGTCTGGGGACTGGGATGGCCATTCCAGAACATTGTAATTGTTCCTCTGCATGAATGCCTGAGGATTTGGAGCGGTGTTTTGGATCATTGTCTTGCTGAAATATCCATCCCCGGCGTAACTTCAACTTCGTCACTGATTCTTGAACATTATTCTCAAGAATCTGCTGATACTGAGTGGAATCCATGCGACTCTCAACTTTAACAAGATTCCCGATGCCGGCATTGGCCACACAGCCCCAAAGCATGATGGAACCTCCACCAAATTTTACAGTGGGTAGCAAGTGTTTTTCTTGGAATGCTGTTTCTTTTTGGACGCCATGCATAACGCCTTTTTTTATAACCAAACAACTCAATTTTTGTTTCCAAAATGAAGCTGGCTTGTCCAAATGTGCTTTTTCATACCTCAGGCAACTCTATTTGTGGCGTACGTGCAGAAACGGCTTCTTTCTCATCACTCTCCCATACAGCTTCTATTTGTGCAAAGTGCGCTGTATAGTTGACCGATGCACAGTGACACCATCTGCAGCAAGATGATGCTGCAGCTCTTTGGAGGTGGTCTGTGGATTGTCCTTGACTGTTCTCACCATTCTTCTTCTCTGCCTTTCTGATATTTTTCTTGGCCTGCCACTTCTGGGCTTAACAAGAACTGTCCCTGTGGTCTTCCATTTCCTTACTATGTTCCTCACAGTGGAAACTGACAGGTTAAATCTCTGAGACAACTTTTTGTATCCTTCCCCTGAACAACTATGTTGAATAATCTTTGTTTTCAGATCATTTGAGAGTTGTTTTGAGTAGCCCATGATGCCACTCTTCAGAGGAGATTCAAATAGGAGATCAACTTGCAATTGGCCACCTTAAATACCTTTTCTTATGATTGGATACATTTGGCTATGAAGTTCAAAGCTCACTGAGGTTACAAAACCAATTTTGTGCTTCAGTAAGTCAGTAAAAAGTAGTTAGGGGAATTCAAATCAATAAAATGATAAGGGTGCCCATACTTTTGCACCGGTCAAATTTTGGTTTAATGCATATTGCACATTTTCTGTTAGTACAATAAACCTCATTTCAATCCTGAAGTATTACTGTGTCCATCAGTTATTAGATATATCAAACTGAAATGGCTGTTGCAAACACCAAAATATTTAGAACAAAAAATGATTAAGATTAATAGGGGTGCCCAAACTTTTTCATAGGACTGTATATACTGTATTAGTACTAACACTGGTATATTTACATGTAATTCTGCCAGGAGTAACTGTACAACAGCAAATACTTGACTGACCTGTAGACTGAGGCCCCACATTGCGGGAACACGGGTATTTTTAGTTGCAGATTTTGCTGTGGTTTTTTTTTAGCTAAAGCCAAGAGTGGACTGAGCAGAAGATAGAAGCATAAGAACTTCCTATATATTGCCCATGACTCCTGTAGCGATTTTTGGTTTTGACTCAAAAAACTAATCAAAATCTGCAACAAAAAAAAAAAGCTGTTTTTCAGAGTTTCCTCAACACGGGGCCTTAGCCTTAGGCCGGGGCCCCATGGACCGGAAACGCCGCGATTTGTCCACGGAGGAAATGGTGCGGGGAAAATCGCTGTATTTTGCAGTATAGGCAAAGCGGATGAGATTCAAGTGAATCCTGTGCCCACTTTGCAGTAAAAACCACCGTTCAGAAACGCCGTGGTTTTGGAAATCTCAGCATGACAATTATATCTGCGGAAACACTGGCGGTTTCCCCATAGATATAACTGTAATCGAAAGTCCACGGAGGAAAACTTTGCAAACTTTCTTTTTAAAGTGCTGTGGGAAGAACCGCAATGCATTGGCACCACGGTTTTTCCAGCAGCACTTTATTGCTGCAGGACGTCCTGTGAGGTCCTTAGCCTTAGACAGGTTTTTCAAGCAAAAAGCAGCAACATTTTTAATTAAAGTACATTAAATTTTGGTCCAGAATCACATGCTCTATGAAATGAGACTAAGTTGTCTGAAAAGTAAGTGACCAGTTAAATTTGGTAGATATCGAGGACAGAGAGACGAGTGGCAGATGACTGCGGCATAACACCACACAATTTGCAAGTAGTCTGTTGCTATGAAAACATATAGTAGATCTGAAAAGAAGCTGTACATACAAAATGCTAGGTTTTTTTAAATTAACTCCTTAATACTCTACACCATACCAAGCCAGGTTCGTCCAGAATATTCCAAATTGCTTGGGTTTTTTTCAAAACTGAACAAATTGAGTCTCAAACTGGCTAAAATGCCTGATACATTATACTCTGAGGCCTGAAAAGATGCTGATAATAGGTGTAACCGCAAAGGGAGGGGGGGGAATTCAAACTTGCCCTCCCTTTTAGGGCTTCTTTATGGTGCCCAGCGTTCTCCTGGTGATGTCATGCACCCAAGGGTCTCCGCTGAGGACTGTGATTGGGCCACCAGCGGTCAAACGGGCACATTGAACATCATGACGCTTGGAGTTCCCATTTCACTGCTAAGCCCTAATCACAGGTTTATGAAGTCACCAAGGAGGCCAAGATAGATCATCATATGCCGCAAGGAGGTCCAAGGGAGGTAAGGGAATATGAGTATGAATGTTTTTTTTTCTATTTTTCACACCTTCCCTGGGCTTCCCTCTATTATACTTTAGGGTCTGAAGAGACCCCAGGGTATAATAATGTCGCTTTTCACTTTCACATAATTTTTGGTTGTATTTGCCTTAGAGAGCTAGATATGGGATAGCTAGTTTCCTAGGAGTCCTAGTATTGTTATGCACTATGATCTGTAACTATGACTTTGTGCTGAGCATATAGTTAACCCTCTGTACTGTAATAGTACAACATAGAGCTGTAGCAGACACAGGAGCTTCAGGATTCTCACTGTATTATACAGTAAGGGACCAACACTAGCTCCAGGTGTCATAAAATGCTCTGACTTCTGCAGCTTACCTCCTCAAATGCTGTCATCAATATGCCAGGAGTCATGCTACCTTTCTGATAGTGGAGCAAGGTTGGTGGGGCAAGGTTGTGTCTTTTTGGCACCACCTAACATGTCCCACCTATCTTCGTGCCAGCAAAATCTAATGAATGTTGGGCCTTGCTGATTACATGATCCCCAGATCACTCCTTCGATATCCTTGTTATCCTGCACAGTGAAGCCAAGATCACGATGGTGGCTGTGAAGTGATTTGGAAGTTCTGACGGTAACACTACATACTGTAAACCTCCTAGGACAATAGAATAGACTGGAAAATAGAAGACAGGAGAATAGAGGTGGAATACAGGAGAGTAGGAGACCAGAGATACAGCCAGAACAGTGGTTCTTAACCGGGGTTCAATCGAACCCATATGCACAGTTCATTTTGTGTACCAGTAAAAAACATATACCTATGTCTTGAATTTGGAAAAAAATCATATTTCATTTATCACTAAAGAAGGCTTCGGTGAATGTGCATATGAAACTGGTGGGTTTGGTACCTCAAACAAGGTTAAGAACCACTGAGCCAGAATATAGGCATAGAGGAGACAAGATAACAGAGGCAAAATACAGAAATACAGGAAACAGAAGGACAGAACAAGAATATAGGAGACAGGAGAATAGAGCTAGAATATAGAAATATAAGCAGAAAGAGAATAATGGCAGAATACAGGAGAACAGGGTCATAATACAAGAAAATAGAGGTAGGATACATTAATATAGTAAAACAGTGGCAGAATACATGAGAAAAGAGCCAGAATGCAGGAGAATAGGAGACAGGAGACTTGGGATGTAATAAAGGAGAACAGGATACATCAGATAGAGCCAGAATGCAGGAATATAGGAGATGGGCGAATATATGTACAATACTGGAAAACAGAGCCATAAGAAAGAGGAGCAGAATACAAGAGAATACCGTAGACAGGATAATGTTGGCAGAATGCAGAGGTATAAGAGACAGGAGAATAGAGCCAGAATACTGAAGAATACAGGCAGTATAGCGACAGAATACATAGATTTAGTAGACAGGATAATGTTGGCAGAATACAGGAATATAGGAGACATGAAAATAAAGACCGAATACAGCCAGAATACAGGAATATAGGAGAAAGGAGAATACAGCCAGAATACAGGAATATAGGAAACAAGATAATGTTGGCAGAATGCAGGGATATAAGAGACAGGAGAATAGAGCCAGAATACTGAAGAATACAGGCAGTATAGAGACAGAATACATAGATTTAGTAGACAGGATAATTTTGGCAGAACACAGGAAACAGGATAATTTTGGCAGAATGCATGAATATAGGAGACAGGAGAATAGAGCCAGAATACTGGAGAATATAGGCAGAATAGAGAGAGATTACATAGATTTAGTAAACAGGAAAATATTGGCAGAATACAGGATTATAGGAGACAGGAGAATGGAGCCAGAATTCAGGAGAATATAACACAGTAGAATACAGCCAGAATAAAGGAATATAGTAGACAGCAGAATAGAGTAGATGGGAGAATAGAGTCAGAATAGAGGAAACAGAAGAACAGAGGCAGAGTACAGGTGAATAGAGGCAGAATACAGGAAACAGAAGAACAGAGGCAGAGTACAGGTGAATGGAGTCAGAATACAGGAAACAGGTCCCAGCATCAGAAAGTTTGGAAAACTCTAAAACCAGAAACAGATGTAAATTATAACACAAATATATACCAACTCACAACTGAATAATGTGATTGTATGCATAGTCTGCCATAAGAGGAGTCAAAATAGCTATTAAGGCTAAGGCCCCACAGAACGACCCGCAGCTATAAATTGCTGCGGGAAAAACCGCGGCAGGAAAGCATTGCGGTTCTTTCCGCAGCACTTTATACAGAAAATTCACTGAGTTTTCCTTTGCGGACTTTCTGTTACAATTATATCTACAGGGAAGCTGCTGGAGTTTCCGTATTTGTAATTGACATGCTGAAATTTTGGAAATCGAAACGTAGCCGCTCTCCGGTTTTTAACGTAAAGTGGGTATGAGATTCGCAAAAATCCCATCCATTTTGCAGTTACTGTAAAATGCTGCAATTTTTCCAGCGGCATTTCCACCGCGGCCAAATCGCGGTGTTAGAGTTAAGTCCTCCATCTTTGTATTTTGGCAGTCATCTTGTAATCTTTCACATATAAACTGTATAAGTATGTATTTTTTCTGCTTAAGTCAAGGAGGCCCTTTGTTAGACTTTAAGGAATGTGATAATGAACGTTAATGCATAGGTTGCTAATCCTTATCTCTCAAGGACCTCATTTTGAGAAGATGCAGCTGACTTTGTATATCTCTTATCTCCTTTACATGATGTATGGACACATAACCAACAAAAGTATTAATCTTATGGTATCTGGGCACTTTGTCATATTTTATGGTTTATGAAGGTCACTTAGAGTTTGTATAGACAGAATCTATGTAGCTAATTGTTAATTAAGTTGCAACATGTCATCTTATCTCTTTTGCCATGATATATACATATAGACATAGTCTGGGATGTTAGCTCACACATAAGTATTTTGAATCCTTCTTTGTTTCATGGGAAAGTCCATCCCAGTGTGGAAAACTATAATGAGATGCAGATTATAATGAGCCTCAGCCAATAGTCATGTGCCAGGCTTATCTTATATCTCTATGACCAATCATGTTTTATACTAATTAGAATAGCCAAGCCAGCTCTTTGTCTGTAATGTATTTAAACTACCTTTTTCTTATAATAAAATCAGAACTCTTTTGATACACTACCATCTTGTGTCTTTAATCAGTTCTCCAGGCTTAAAAGAGAAAATGGCTGCAGGCCATCTAGGCCTGTTAATTAATTATCTAATTTGGAACTCTGCAACATACTCTTATGAGGACACTTTAATGTCCCTATCAGCGGTATTTCTGGCCCGTGGGGCTCTAGCCTCAATGTGTTTTCTGTGCTGATCAATTGATCTTAGTTGAAGATCACTCAGGGTCCGCCACTGTTTCTTTAAAATGTACAGCACTGTGCCTAGTGTAAAAAGAAGCTGTATCACTCTTCCAAATACCGTGGTTTCTTCAAACAGCTGGTAACCTTCATTTGATGACCTATTCTAAGGATATAACTGTCACGTTCGTGTCAAAGTCCAGACACAGATTCCGGGCTGCAGATTGCACCGCTAAGGAAACAGGGGAAGGAGACTATCCCTGGCACTACGGTGGCTAGCTAGGCCCTGCCTGCGGGTGGTGGTCAGCTGTCCCCAAGCTAGCCTTGGCCCTGACAACTCCTGGCTCTCTAGCACAAAGACCTAACAGACAGATAGGACAAGAGCTGCAAGAGAGCTAGGGACTGGGGATACTATGGTGGTGACCCCTACAGAAATAAAGGTGCAGCTGCAGACAAACAAACCGGACGGGATGTGCTGGACAACGGACACGCAGCACAACACAATACAAAACCAGAGAAAATGAGGAGAGGGACAGTGGAGAGGTGAGGAAAGGGTAAACACGAGACTGGGGTAAAATGAACTGGAACCCACCTCAAACAACCAGATAGTGCCAAACAAACATACGCGAAGGGCAGGGTAGAGTAGAAGTGTGGAGGAAAAACCAAACTCACACACAAACAACACTCAAACTCCTTTCTAGTCAGTAAGCACAAACAACCCACTCCTCCTCTTCCTAAGGCCAAGAATTCTAGGTTGGGACCACAAAAACCAGCAACTGGTGGAGACAGCCCTCTTCCTAATAAAGGCCCCAGACTCCTTCCATGGGATGATGGCAATACATAACACCTGAGGTTTACACTTATAACCTCAAGTGTGTTCAGAAGGCCAGAACACTATGTACACACTGATGGCTCAATGGTAGGGAACCCACCAGCAAACCACAGAAGCCCGGATCGAATCCCTGACAGAAACATACACCAACACACACACGCAATCAGGTCATGACAATAACAATAGTTGATAAGCCCGGAAAACCCCTTTAAGAGCTATAGTATATGCCCCTTAAAAAATTGGCACATCTTTCACAGACTTCAGCAAACTTTTCAGTGCTATATGAAACACTACTCTCAGTAAATCTGTTCTATTGTGTCCACCTGTTAAAAAAATAAATTCTGTTAACTGAAAACATACGAGACTGCTGCAGCCAGACTACCGGAGCTGCTGATCATCTACTAAGTACATGTGCCATATTTATATCACTTCTGTGATATAAATAGAGACTATAAGGTATCAAGAGAACATCAAAGCAGAAGTCTTTCACTTTGAAAATCATTCAAAAATTCTATATCTGCTCTGAGACTGTAGGTGACATGACTCAAATTAAACATCTATATAGAAGTCTATGGAGATAGAAAAATAAGCAGTTCAAGAAATATGAGTTGACAGATTTAGGCTGACATAGGAGATTGAAAGAAGCTTTTTATCACAACCAAAGCACTTTATTCACAAAAGTACATGTCAGTACTTCTCTATACATGCCCTGTATGTTCCTAGGGCTGTTTCTGAGTGAGTGAGTGAGTGAGTGAGTGAGTGAGTGAGTGAGAAAGAGACAGCTATAGAGCAGCTATCCCCTCTACCTAGTGTAAGCAGTGTATGGCAGATTCAACCCACAACCTGGGAGACACTACAACCTCGAGATACAGAATGCACAAAACTTAAAAAAATATGTGGAATATTAGTAAATAGTACCCAGATATAGTAATAATCCTCATGTACAAACATAACAACTGATACACTTTAAGTAGTTTACAACAGTGTCCCTTGAGTGCACCTGTTTTATAGCCCATTTTTGGCCGCGCCGTAAGCTATAGACTCACGGGCAAAATGCTGGCTGCCACTGTAATAGCTGTGGTTTACAGCAGCAAAAAACTTAATTGTTTTATGTTCTTCCTAACTATTTTGGTTATATTTTCTTATTATTCAGCAATATAATATATATGACGTAACTAATGGGCTTAAAAGATTTTTCCAAGTTAAAAAAAAACTAAATATGGCATAACATAACAAAATAGAGGTATTTACATTGATCCTTCTCCATCTCTCCAGGCCTCCCCGCTGATGTTTGTTTACATGGGCAGATATACAGTATATATGCACAAACACACACACACATATTATAAACAATTGTAGCAATTTCTGCTGATTCAGGCCGAATTCAGAATTATGTGATATTCTGTGAATTTACCTGCTGCTGTACAATAGTCATAATAGGTATGGCATTTGCCCATCATTCAGTATGTCTTTCTTCTCTGGTGAGATTTAAAAACCATTCCAACCTACTGAACATGTTAGTTTGTGTTCAGCATTTCTTGTCAGGATTTTAAGATTATAAGGCATCTTCATTAAGGCAGGGTTCACACTACTGTTGGATTCCGTTATGAAGGTGTCTGTTTAAAAAAAAAAATCGACACCTATCATAACATACACAAACGGACACTAACTGATGAAGATACATCTCCCTATATTATAAAAATGAATTTCTGTCTGTCTGTCTGTCTGTCTGTCTGTCTGTCTGTCTGTCTGTCTGTCTGTGCTCTAATGCGAACCAAACGACTGGACCGATCTTCACCAAATTTGGTACAGAGATACTTCAGGTATCCGGGAAGGTTTAAGACGAGACTCCAACTCGCTCGGACGTACCGTTGCTGAGATACAGCATTTCAAACACAGTGCCCCCCCCTTAGCCAATACAAACCTGCAAGACTTTCACTCATATTCCAACTGCAATACACATGGTCACTCCACATGCACAACCCAACACTGATATCCAAGCTGAGATACACGCATCAGAGGATTAGATACACAGATCAGCAAACAGTATCACACTCCAGAAGATTAGATACATGCGTCTGCACACAGTCCCACAAACCAGAGGATTACATACGCGCTTCTGCACACAGTTCCACACACTGAAGGATTTGATACGTGCGTCTGCACACAGTTCCACATGCCGAAGGATTAGATACACATGTCTGCACAAAGTACCACACCCCGGGGGATTGGATACATGCGTCTGCACACAGTACCACATGCCAAAGGATTGGATACACGCATCTGCACACAGTTCCACGCACCAGAGCATAAGATTTGCACGTCTGCACACAGTACCACATGTCGTCGGATTAGATACGCGCGTCTACACACAGTTCCACACTCCAGAGGATTAGATAAGCGCGTCTGCAGACAGTTGTACACGCCATAGGATTAGATACACGTGTCTACACACAGTTCCACACACCAGAGCATAAGATATGCACATCTGCACACAGTACCACATGCCGCAGGATTAGATATGTGTGTCTACACACAGTTCCCCACGCCGTAGGATTAGATACGCGCCTCTTCACACAATACCACACAGGGGAGGATTAGATACGTGTGTCTGCACACAGTACCACACTTTGGAGGATTAGATACATGCCTCTGCACATAGTACCACAAGTCAGAGAAATAGATGTGCGTCTCAGCACACAGTACCACACGGGGGAGGATTAGATACGCTCATCTGCACATAGTACCACACGGGGGAGGATTAGATACGCTCATCTGCACATAGTACCACATGCCAGAGGATTAGATACGCACATCTGCACACAGTACCACACGCCATAGGATTAGATACGCGCGTCTGCACACAGTACCACATGCCGTAGGATTAGATACACGCGTCTACACACAGTTCCACACGCAATAGGATTAGATACACGCCTCTTCACACAATACCACACAGGGGAGGATTAGATATGTGTGCCTGAATACAGTACCACACTTTGGAGGATTAGATACATGCCTCTGCACACAGTACCACAAGCCAGAGAATTAGATATGCGTCTCAGCAGACAGTACCACACAGGGAGGATTAGATACATGCGTCTGCACACAGTACCCCACGCCAGAGGATTAGATATACGCGTCTGCACACAGTAACACATGCCGTAGGATTAGATACGTGCGTCTACACACAGTTCCACATGCCGCAGGATTAGATACGTGCCTCTTAACACAATACCACACAGGTGAGGATTAGATACGTGTGTCTGCACACAGTACCACAAGCCAGAGAATTAGATACGTGTCTAAGCACACAGTACAACATGGGGAGGATTAGATACGCGCGTCTGCACAAAGTATCACATGCCTCAGGATTAGATATGTGCCTCTTCACACAATACCACACAGGGGAGGATTAGATACGTGTGTCTGCACACAGTACCACACTTTGGAGGATTAGATATATGCCTCTGCACACAGTACCACAAGCCAGAGAATTAGATACGCGTCTCAGCACTCAGTACCACACGCCAGAGGATTAGATACGCGCATCTGCACACAGTACCACATGCCGTAGGATTAGATACACGCGTATACACACAGTTACACACGCCGTAGGGTTAGATATGCGCCTTTTCACACAATACCACACAAGGGAGGATTAGATACGCACATCTGCACACAGTACTACATGCCGTAGGATTAGATACACGCGTCTGCTTACAGTTTCACATGCCAGACGATGAGATACGCACGTCTTCACACAGTTGTACACGCTATAGGATTAGATACATGCGTCTGCATACAGTACCACATGCTGTAGGATTAGATATGCGTGTCTACACACAGTTCCACACGCCATAGGATTAGATACGCGCCTCTTCACACAGTACCACACTTTGGAGGATTAGATACATGCCTCTGCACACAGTACCACATGCCAGATAATTAGATACGCGTCTCAGCACACAGTACCACACTGGGGAGGATTAGATACGCGCATCTGCACAAAGTACCTCACACCAGAGGATTAGATACACCTTTCTGCACACGGTACCACAACGCCAGAAGATTAGATACGCGCATCAGCACATAGTACCACATGCCGTAAGATTAGATATGCATGTCTGCACACAGTTTCACTTACCGGAGGATTAGATACGTGCCTTTTCACACAATGCCACACAGGGGAGGATTAGATACACACATCTGCACACAGTACCACACGCCGGAGGATTAGATATGTGCATCTGCAAACAGTACCACACCAACAAGGATTAGATACTTGAGTCTAAACACAGTACTACACGGGGAAGGATTAGATACAGCTTTACTCCAGGTATCCATAACAACTGATCATAGGTTTTTCACTGATATCCAAAATGAGATACACATAATCACATGACGCTTATGGACATACACACAAACCACATACAAAATACACCAGTGCAAAATTGGACATTTCTTATGGGGCCACTACACAAACATAAAATGTAATATACCCGTGCGAAGCCGGGTCCTCCCTCTAGTAAGCAATAAAATCCAGCACTAACTGGCCAGTTACCCACCTCTGTACTTGGACCATGTACATTTCATTTGGAGCTCGACTCCCAATGAATAAAAGTTAAGTTTTACACAAGCGGACGACTCTTAGTGCTGGATTTTCCTGCTTATGTATCTTCGTTTACTACGTCTCCACCAGAGGAGATCGTCCTTTCACTACCATCAACCCTTTGGACCGCTGCACCTTTCTTCTGACCACCTACTGTGAGTGACCACTTTTTCATACTTGAACTTTTTTATATATGCTTGAGGCTGTTTTCTTTTCCTTATTTTGAACTGTTGGACAGTAACTGATGACTATCAGTTACTGTCCATTATAAGTCCGTTTCCCATAGACTTCAATGTTAAAAAAATAACGGACACTTGCCATATGTTTTTTTTCTAAAGGACAGAAAAGTCCTGCATATAGAATTTTTTGGTCCACTGGAAACAAACAGACGGAAGATAAAATTCCATTGAAATGAATGGAAATTCTGACGGTTCTGCTAGTGTCCGTTGCCAAAATCTTGTAATAGCTACAGACACTGCAGACGGTCACCAACGGTAATGTGAACGCCCCCTAGCTTAATGACTCAAATGAATGAGCTGATGATCAGACTTAGGCTTGGTTCACATCTGCAGTTGGTATTCCGTTTGGGGAGTCTGCTTGGGGACCCCCCGAACAGAATATTGAACGCAGTAAAAAGAGGGTCGCTAAGAAACCACACAGACTCCATAGACTATAATGGGTTCCGTGTCTTTTCTGTGCGGTATCCGCATGAATCATGTGGAGAGAAAAATACAGCAAGCACAACTTTTCTCTCTACATGATTTGTGCAGATACTGCGCAGAAAACACACGGACCTCATTATAGCCTATGGGGGTCCGTGTGGTTTATTAGTCAACCACTTTTTATTGCTTTCAGTATTCTGTTCCCCAAGCGGTTTCCTCAATTGGAATACCAAACGCAGATGTGAACCAGGCCTTATATTGTAGCTAAAATTAATTATCCATAATTATCGAATCTATCTCTCTAGCTATCTATCGGATTCTCTTTCTGTACAATACTGTACTTTAACACATGTGACCTGACGATCTACAATTTTGGACTAAAGGGTGCAAAATTAAAGGAATCCTGTTGTACCTCTAAATACTGCAGTACAGTTGTTATTCTAAGAGACAGAAAATACTACTATAGTCTAATGTTAAAAAAACACTTGTCATGTCTATTTTTTGCAATTCCGAACAGTCAAGAATTCAACTTCCCATGTCCTTTCCTATTCCCTGGTTGAACTTGATGGACTTATGTCTTTTTTCTTTCATACTGCCTAAATAACTATGTAACTTGTAATGAAATGATAATATTTTAGAAATTAAATAATCATTCCATGCACAATGAATTCTGTGCTGAAATTTGACTTATATGAGGCCCATGTTGTATAAGAAAAGAACAAAATGGCTTTGCAGACAAAATTTTACCTGACAGGCTATGCCGATGAAAATGGAGTCTTATGTGCTGCATTAGGGTGACCGCTTATATCCTAAGCTAAAGTCCAAATGAATCACCCAATCACATAGCAGTGGATCAACTTGATTATGATTGGCTGATTAAAGGAGGCAGAAAATGATGAGGACAATGTCTGACCACATACAAAATAGACATCAATGGTGGAGCTTGACTTGGAGGCTTCATGTGGGGAAGACCTCCATTAGCCAGTAGTGAGTCCAGTAGGAGCAGCTTTTATCATGCTGAGGCTCAGATGATGTTTTTATGTCAGTTGCTGTTTTTCATCAGAAAACATGAATGACGGACAGGATGAATACCAGCCATGTGAACACTCTTGGTTTTCAGGCACCGTACCTGGTCAATATTTAATTTCACCCAGCCAGGCAATTTATTAGTATTCACTGAGACTTCCGCTCAATGCAGTGAAAAGTAATAAGGAGGTTTCTATTGGATCTCCTATCTACTTAAAGGGCTATACCCTTAATATTCATTAGGTCTGTCCAGGTCTCAAAACCTGGACTCATTGTGCAAAATAGGCACAGGAAAGTCTGTCCGCCCAAAACTTCAACTTTCATTTTCAAGTTTTGATAGTAAATTTAAAAAAAAAAAAAAAAAAAAATACAGTATACTTTTTAAGCATACAGTACTGGCATATAAATATATATTTCTATATACCAATACATTGTGAATGGAAAGAAAAATACTATTGAAACTTTTGATCAGAAAACATTCTCCCAGTGAGAATAAATGAGGCTGTTGCTCACCTGTTAGGGTGTCTACCTGATATATAGGTTATATATATACAAGGTTGGGGTTTGAGGCTTGGTGTAAATCTTATAAAAATTAAGTAGAATAAAATGTTTAATAGACAGAAGATCCCTTCTGTAACTTGCTGAAAATTCACTAAATAAAAAAATAAAAAATAAAAAATGTATTCATATATATCTTGGAAATTACTAAAACTTTAAGGGTAAGTTCACATGAGGTTTTTTTGGACCGTTTTTTTTATTGCGGAGACTGCCTCAGAATCTGGTCCAAAAAACGGCTAGCCACACTGCACCAGCATCCAGTCATGGCATTCCACTCTGGATTAGGCCCAAATGAATAGGCCTAGTCGGGAGGGAGTGTTGCGCCGCAGACGCTGCGGTGGATTCAGCCACGGAATCCGTGTAAAGATAGGACAGCTCGCTTCTTTTTTTTGCGAGCGGCAAGAAAACGCTGGTGGAAAAAAGTGAACGGCTCCCATTGAAGTCAAAGGGAGGCTTTTTTTGGAGTCGGATTTTGAGGTGGATTCCGCATCAAAATCCTGGCCAAAAAAAACAGTGTGAACTCAGCTTAACATTGGAAAGTAAATTACCATAAACTCATTTTATCTATACTCTTCATTATATGATCATCATAAAAAAAACACTAAATAGCATAGATATTATGTATAACATATTATAATTTATAAAAATGGCAATTGTGTATTGTGTATTATATTTTATGTCACCATTTAAAATCTATAATCTGATCCATAATTTTTTCATTTTTATATTTACATAATCGCATGAGGGATTGTTTTTTGCAAGACAAATTGTACCTCAAAATGGTAATTTTCAATATTCTGTACAATGTACTAGGAAGCTGGGAGAAAATTCATAATGTGTGTAATTGAAAAAAGCAAAACCGCCATTTTCTTATGGGTTTTGGGCAGTCTTCAATAGCTACAATAATATGGCAGTCCTGGGAACCTTCAAAAGGCTCTCAGTTGCCATATTAATAAGATGGCTCCTGCGAACGTGCCACGGGGTTGTCCCATTACCGATTATGATACAGAAAAGTGAAAGTAATAACTCAATTATTGTGGTTGCATTTGACCAATGCATCTAAGTGGTTAAATACTCATGATCAGAGATGTGAAGCAGCAGAGACCTGGTGTCTTGTGCTTGGTTATCTTGTAATGATCCTAAAATACTGCTTGTATTATAGAGAGTTCTGTCACCAAAAAATGGACAATACATGTTTTTTTTTTTCTTTAAATTGCAGTAATAGGTAGCATGGTTTTACTACGCATTTCAGCAAGAAGTTAGGACCATCAAAACTGAAAAAAAGTCAGTTTTACTGGCAAAATAAAAATGTGCTAGCCAGCTAACATAAATAGTAAAATGTGCTACTTATTACTGCAATTTAGAAAAAAATACATTTATTGAGTGAAAAAAGCACAGTGTGAACCCAGCCCAAAAGGAACTATCACAGAGTATAGTGAACTCACGGTATTCATGAGGGGAGAAGTCTTCACATCTCGCCTCATTACTATTGACAGTCGCTATGTATATAAGTAGATAGGTGACAAAATTTATGTTAATACAAAAAAATTCACACAAACCTTTCAAAATAAGGGAAGGATTTCTAATAATACGCCACTTTTGTAGCATAAAATAGTCACAAATCGATTTGCGATTGATAAAATTGTCACAAGTAGATTTTTTGGGCTTGACACTTTTCTGACAATGGGTGATCACCACCTGCACCACATTCAACATTATTCGCACCACAAAAGTGGCGTAAATGAAGGCAAAGTGTACGCCTAGACTTAAGGACTCTGGGAGGATGCGCCTAATTCATGAGACTCCAAAGTAAAGCTCTAGTTGGTGGTTTAGGGTAAGTTCACATAGAGTTTTTTGGTCAAGATTTTGAGGCTGTATCCGCCTCAAAATCCTGACCAAAAAGACGGCTTCCATTGAAATCAATGGGAGCCGCTTATAACATGACATGCTCATTCTTCAGGCCGAGTCACCTCGCAATTCAGCCTGAAGACACTCCCTCCTTCGGACTAGGCCCATTCATTGCAGAGTGTGCAACTGAATGCCGCTGCAGTGCATGGTTTTCAATCGCGGCTACCCGGTTTTTGAACTTACCCTTATACTGTAACACCCAAACCAAGAAGAAAAATCGGGAGTGAAAACATAGCCAGAAATTATTAGTGATTCCTTCGCTCAGTAAAATAAAATCTATAACCGGGATGGATGCAGTAAATTTACAGCGAACACATCATTCAGATTAATGTCAAGAAATCCATGTTTTGCTTTTGTGCATTGCGATACAAATCAGTGAAAGCCACTGAGGGGATTAAAGAAAAAATGTGTTTTAGATAAGCTGCAGATTGATCTTTTTCTTTTTGGGAACTATATTTCTTCCTTTGCTAATACATTGCCTGTTGCAGTCATTTGGGTTCATTTCTAATCATATGGGCTAGGAATTCATGAGTTCCACTCTCACAGTAAATGATTTTATTTAAGTACTATGAACAGCCAAATTGACTTTACCTTCTTCTCTTCCTGTAATACGATTACTTCGTGATACCGTGGAACGAATGGCTCATATTTCTTCTTGTCTTCCTTCTTGGAGTTGACATTCTCATAATGCAGTGCACTTTCCCTTTAGAAAGTTCAAGGAAAGATTTATGAGTCTGCAGTTCAGATTGAGCAGACATCCAAACAAGAACTGAGAAAGCCTTTCCTCCTCATGTTTACAGTTTCTAATAAGGGCCGAATCACTCACTAATGGAGGCATCTGCACTTACAGTGAAAGATATAGCCACTTACATCTACTGGAAATGGGCCTGACTCATATCTTATTTGAATAAGACTGGCAAAGAAATTTAAAGGGGAATTATGCTTGCAAAAAAACTATCGTATTATATCTCTTAGTGAATGTATGCTGGTGTTATAACAATCATGAGATCTTTCTTACTTTATACCGTATACGTTTTTGTATTGGAAGATGTGTGTAACTGAACTTGTACATACTGCAATTGTCAAAATGATGTGTAATGTAGTTAATATTGTATACAAAGAAATGGTCTAATGTATTTCGGACACCTCCAAGTATAAACTTTTCATAAACGAATAATGCAGATGGAAATACAAAATTTTGTAGTATATCTTTTTTAAGAAAATGCTTTTATCTCCATTTATCACACTAAGTTACTTAAGGCCGGGTTCACATGTGCGTTTTTTTAGGCCAGATTTTGATGCGGAAACAGTGTCCGAATCCAGCTTAAAAAAACGCCTCCCATTGAAATCAATGGGAGCCGGTCATTTCCTTTTTCTGCAAGTGGTTTGTTCTTGCTTGTGAAAAAAAGAAGGGACATGCCCTTTCTTCAGGCGGATTCCGCAGCTGATTCAGGACGCGACACTCCCTCCTGACTAGGCTCATTTATTTGGGCCTAATCCAGAGCAAAATGCCGAGACTGGATGCTGGTGCACTGCAGCGGCAGCCAGTTGCGGCTAGCCATTTTTTGGACTGGAATCTGACGCAGCCTCCACATCAAATTCCGGTCCAAAAAACTCACAACCCGGCCTAAGAAAGAATTCTATAGAGAGGGGAGGGGGAGGAGATGGATGCTGGAAAACACTCACATACTGCAGTCGCGAAGCTCTACTACATTTTGTAACTGAGATAACTCTTTCAACTCCCCTATGTCTTGTAACGCAATGCCTCACCTCTGTACAGAATCAATAAACAGATGGACAGCAAATTCCTTGTTCCCATACCTTCTCCATACACTTCTGTGTGTTTATTTGGCTGGGTATGGATACTTGTGCTATTTTTGAGGAGGCTCATAAGTTGAGAAGGAAACATATTTATTTAATAAGATATATTACAAAGTCTCTTATATTCACATGTGCTATGAAGTTATGAAATGTTGTTTTATAATTGGAGGTACGCGTTAAAAAGCATGGTTAAAGTAATAATAATTTACCATTGATTGTTAAAGGGAAAAACACTTACCCTTAGTTCAATACCTGCCTTTTCAGGAATAAGAAATTTAATATTTTGGGGGGTCATTTTAACAGATTTCTCAATATACTTAAGGGCTAGTTCACACGTGGGCAAAGGGGCGGATTTTGACAGCGGATTTCGCTTCAAAATCCGCCCCTTTACAATGGTGGTCTATGCAGACCGCCGGGCTTCTTTTTTCCGCTAGCGGCGGGCTGCTTCCTAGTGGCAGCACCCTCCTGTGTCGGCTCATTCATTTGAGCCGACATAGGAGGGGAAAGCCACGACCACGATGGTCACGGCAGGCGGGTTTTGACCAGAGAGAGACGCGGCTCTCTCTGTGTCAAAACCCGCGCGGACGGTTCACATGTGAACTGACCCTAAAGGGGTTTTTCCCAGAAACATAACCATATTTAAATCTTACAATAATTAAAAAAAACAAACCATTTATGGAAACAAAAATTATTAAAGGGGCTCTATCACTGGGAAAAGTCATTTTTATCTAAACACATGCTTGCACAGGCTTTAGTAATGCTATTCCACACCTACCTATAGTATTTAGATTGCCACAGTGGTGTCTGAATAAGTCCGTTTTATTAATATGCTAATGAGCCTCCAGCCAGCTCAGGAAGTTCCCAGCAGCCTCCTCTCTCCCATTATCTTCTATGTGTGTGAAGCAAACAGGAAGCTGAGTCATCATCATCAGCAGTCTCCCATAGGAAACAACAGGAGAGGTGTGCACGATGTATCATGCACCAGTCTAATTAGCATATGAATAAAAACGGACTTATTCAGAAACCACTGAGACAATCTACATACTAAAGGTAGGTGTGAAATAGACTTTCTAAAGGCTATGCAAGGATGTGATTAGTTAAAAATGACTTTTCCCAGAGATAGAGCCCCTTTAAACATTTTGCAAAGTTTTAAAGATTTTCTTTAACCATCTTGGTGGTGACAGTCTGTTGTCCTGATCGGTTTCCAATGAATATGACCATGAATGCAGGAACTTTCTATGGTCAAAAACCCAGCCATAATTTCCATATTGTAGCTGAATTATCTTTTAGTGCATGTAGTGTCTCCCCTTGATAACCCAGATACAATAAGGAAATTATGGCTGGGATTCTGACAAGTACCAGACCACAGAAAGTCCATCAGAAAAATTATTAGAGAGAATCTTTAAAACTCTGCAAAATGTTTAATTTATCATATTTGCAAAAATGATTAACTTTTCATTGTCTTTGAATTTATATATAGTCATGTTCATGGAAATACCCCTTTAAGTCTGTGGGGATCCATGAAAACAGATTACAATTGGTAATTCAAACGACCGAGTACACAAGCATTTTCATGTGAATAAGCTCCTACTGGGAAGTCATATATACTTATTTATGGCTGTCCAATAAACTGTAATATTTATGTTACCATAATAGGTTACCATAATATTTAGGACTATATGTACTGTGGCATTTAATAGCCAACTCTAACCAAAATAACTCAATTACATTTTTTACTCAGATTGTATGCTGCATTTGATTTCTAACTTTGTAAAATCCACATTGTATGACATAAAATTCTAAATAAACAAAACAATATTGTGGTTTTTGACCATTGTTCTTTTGTTGAATCCTTACTAACCTCATCTTAACAGATTTTCTGGCTTCCATAGCAGTACACGATCCCTGGGCACAGTTTGGCTTCAATTTCTGGCTCTAGTCCCTTACTACAGTTCTTTTATGAAGGCTATATTATCCATTATGCATTATATGAAAACTGGTTTTGACAGTTCCTATTACAACACTATAGCAGTTAAATGCTAGAATGTAATTCACAATGCAATAAAATCTGCCAGTGCTACAAGCTGGAGCATAAATACCCATCTAAATGTCTCTTCAGCAAATCAAAGTGCTTTGGATTTGTTATTGTATAAGCACAAAAATAAGTGACATGAAAGAGTTAATGAAAAGCTTAGAAAAAATGTCATACTCACTGATCTATGTCATATTCCCCTGGGCCAGGTCCATCATGGTTTTCAAATTCAGTGCGCTTCCCTGAGTACTTTGCAAAGTGCACACCTCGGTATTTCTGCGTCGCATATGTGTCTGCCTGGTGGTGAAATAGTTTAAAATAATTTTTTTCGCCATAAATGTTGATATAGGGTTGCCATATTTGCATAAACATGGATATCATATTTACATGTAAACAAGAATCCATGTCTTGAAAAGGATGTTCCAGATCAGTTCTAACTAACTTAAAGGAATCCTATCATTAGAACACAATTTTTTCTGGTTGACACGTAGGAATAGCCTTAAGAAAGGCTATTCGTCTCCTACCGCCGCCGTTCCATATATAATCTGGTTTTCGTCGGGATGCAAATGAGTGCTCTTGCGGCACTGCGGGCGGGCCCCAGCGCTCAAACAGCACTGGTGGCATCCCCAGTGCTGCGAAAGAACTATCCAGCGCCGCCTCCATCTTCTTCAGGAACGTCCTTTTCATGCAACTTCTTCTGGGGGTCAAACTTGTAAGCCTCAGGCAGAGCCGACTGCGCATGTCCGCGGCCACAAGAAAAATGGCTGCTTACACAGTAAGTAATCAGCCATTTTATTGTGGCCTGTTTGAGCACTGGGGCCTGCCCCCAGTGCTGTGAGAGAATTCATTTGCATACCGACGAAAACCGGATTATATACCAAACGGTGGCCCGGAGAAGACATCTAAAGGGAGGAGACGAATAGCCTTTCTTAAGGCTATTCCTATGTCAACCAGAAAAAATTGTGTTTTAATACTATAGTATATATACTGTCCAAAAGGATATAATGTCTAGATGGTACCATACATTTAATAGACAAAGAAAATGTATATGCTAGACCAGGGGTCCTCAAACTTTTATAAACAGTGGGCCGGAGGCAGAGCAGGTTGCACAGACATCGGGAGCAGTGCCCTCCAATAAGTAAAGTGAAGTGCGCTCCATGGCCTGGCCCGAGCTCCCAGGAGCTTCATTATAAATGCACGCCTGCCTGCATTGTTGGCGGGGCAAGACAAAAGTGCTTGGCGGGACGCATCTGGCCCACGGGCCACAGTTTGAGGACCACTGTGCTAGACAAAGTAGTGGCTGATCCAAATTACTAATGACTATTTCAAAGATAATAAACATATCAGGCCGTTCGAGGTATTCGTTCCCAATCGAATACCACGCGGCATACACAGTAAAAATTTGTATCCCCTCCCATCTTCCCTGGCGCGTTTTTTGCACCAATAACTGTGCAGGGGAGGTGGGACAGGAACTATGACAACAGAGGCAGTGAAAAAAAATTGAAAAAACCCATTGGCTGCCGAAAAAATGTTACCTCCCATTTATAAGAACGGCCTCAGCCTTCAGAGATAGAGAGATAGAGAGATCTGCTGAGGGCTAGATAGGCATTAGCTTCTAGTAGGCAGGAATAAAACCGAAGAACAACAACAGATCTTCTCAGAGCTATACACTGCAGGGCCAGGAGTCCAGCTTTCCACGGATGGTGGAAAACAGGGATACAGCACAGTTACTTGTTGCTATATATGTGCAAACCAGCTTTTCTCTGGGGTCCCCTCAAAAAACATAGCAGGAATCCAGAGCATGCAGTTCTTGCTATAAACGTCCAAAACAGCTTTTATTAGGGGTCCCCCCCAAAAAAAAAAAAAATAGCAGGAATTGACAGCAGGAAGTTCTTGCTATATACGTCCAAAACAGCATTTCTCTGGGGTCCCCACACACAAAATAGCAGGAATCCACAGCAGGCAGTCACCTAAAGGGCCTCAGTCTCTACTGGTAGCTCAGATTAAGGGCCTGTAACTTAATTTGGAAGGGCTCACGTTAAGGGCCAGAAAAGTGAATTTTGGAAGATCTTACCACATCACACACACACACAGACATAAACAATGACTGTTAAGGGAGGGGTCTTTTGGATTTCCCATTGCCTTTTCCACCTGTGGTTGTCATAGGCAACGTGATTTAAAGGGGTGCTTGTTAATGTTTCTTTAGCTTAAATTTGGGTTTCTGTCCATCCATTTGGGGAGTAAAGAAGGTTTCCAGGTATTACCCCACTTTGATAGAGTTTTCTATGAGTGTGGAAAGTGTGTAGTTGATAGGCTGTGATGGTGGGATAATACTGTGACTTGGACTTGTTAGATGCCCCCAGACATGCTTCCCCTCCTGTTCCAGTTGCATTGCAGAGGTGTTGTCATCATTTGCTGAAGTGTCATAGTGGACTTGGTGACCCTCCTGAGTCAAATATTGGTTTCCCCCTAAACAAGTATTTTTTCCCCATAGACTATAATGGGGTTCGATATTCGATAGAATAGTCAAATATTGAGCGGTTATTTGAAACAAATAACAAACATAGAATATTTTACTGTTTGCTCATCTCTAATAAACATCTTTAAACTGCGTCATAAGATCAAACCACAATAAGAATATATTTATTCACTTTTTATGCACATTGTATTTCATAATTATTATTTATTATAATCCATGAAATTGTTAGGTATTTCTCTTTGTATATATATGTTTAGAGTTTCCATGAAATTATGAAATATAGCTATGCAGAGTTACTTATATTCATTTTAGTATTGGCATTACTCCCCGGTGGCCATTATCTTGTAGCGCAGCATTGAATTTTATGTAGCTACCTTTAAGCTGCGTTCACACGTAGTAAATTGGAGCGCAATCTGGCACGTATACGGCGTGTCAGAGTTTGCACACTCAAAAAGATCCCATTGATTTAAATGGGAGTTACAAGCGTATACGCCGCATTATTTTGCGCCCGTAATTTTGCGGCTGCAAAATTACGGTCGCAAAATAATATAATAATATAATAATAATAAATTTTATTTATATAGCGCCAACATATTCCGTAGCACTGTACAATTTGTAGGGTTCAGATACAGACAGATACATAACAAAAAATGTCATTTCATACAATGGGACTGAGGGCCCTGCTCGCAAGAGCTTACAATCTATGAGGTAGAGGGGGTGACACAAGAGGTAGCAGGGGCGGCATTGCTTATACAGTATTCAGACAATGTTGTAATAGAGGTGACTGTCATTACACAAACAAAACTTTATGAGCCGTAACTAGTGGTGTCCTGTAACATGTGGATGGAGCTTGGACAAATAACGCGGCGTATACACTTGTAACTCCCATTGAAATCAATTGGATCTTTTTAGCGCACAAAATGCTGACACGCGTATATGTGCCAGCTTGCGCTCCATTTTACATCATTGGAACGCACCCTTATATTGTAAACCCTGGCCGATGCGTTTACGCGTGCGCATTTGGCCAGGCTTTAACATTATTTAATGTTATTGCTGGGTGCGATGACGTCGTCACGATACGCGTACATGATGACGTCATTGCGGACCCACGGCCGAACACGGAAGTGATATTCTATGCTATACTGCGGCATAACAATAGGCAGCTCACAGGTGCGTCTTGTTTTACTTGTTTTATGTGATTTATGGGGTATATATATCGCATTACGGCGCATAACTCTCTGCCTCTGACGAAGCCACGCTAGGGCGAAACGCGCGTCGGTCATTTGGTTTTTGGCCCACTTGTGGCGTCCTGGTAGCTATCCCCTTAATGGTGTAACCCATAATTGCCAGAATGTCTATTGGTATGTACTGAATACTGAGGGAGGGTTCACAAGGTATAACGTGCCGCGTGATGTGGCACATCTACACCGCGGGAGCCTTTGCGGGCCGTACACACTCCCATTGATTTCAATGGGAGCGAGGATTGTGTGCGCCGTGCTATTTTGCTGCCGCAAAATCACGGCCGCAAAATAGCGCAGCGCATACGATTTCAATGGGAGCGTGTACGGCCCACAAAAGCTCCCGCGGCGTACACGTGCCACATCCCACGGCACGTTACACCGTGTGAACCCTCCCTAATTGTGGTGTGATTTTATGACGCAGTTTAAAGATGTTTATGTATTATCTTTGAAATAATCATTAGTCATTTGGATCAGCCACTACTTTGTCTAGCATATGCATTTTACTTTGTCTATTATATGTATGGTACTATCTAGACATTATATCCTTTTGGACAGTATATATACTGTATATCATAGTATTCTTATCATCTATGTAAATGTGCATAGTTTATCCAGGGGTGACCGCCAGCTTGTTGGGAGGGTTGCGGTATTTGTCCGCCAAACATCTAGGTGGACCCTCCTTTGTTGTCCTCCATTGTGATATGTTTTTTATTGTTTTTTTGATATTTAATAAATATATTTCTGTAATTTCTATATGATTTTCTTTGCTCCCTTTTTTGTTGTGTGTATATTTATATCGCTTTTTGGAGATCATTTTTTCTCATTATTTGGGTAAAAATTTGTTGGTTTTTGGACATTATATAATAGTCATTTTGGTTAGGATCTGTGCGGTACAAATGAAACCGCTGGGTGAACCTTGAGAGATTCATCCTACACATACTTTCAGTGCTGTATGGCAGCCTCGGTTCTGTAGGCATAGAGTGGCGGCTCCCAGGTTGTACCCTGCTGCTATAGCCAGGGTGAGGGCCAGGCCTTGTGGCAGGTAGCTTGGTGGCCCAGCTGCCCATATTACAGTCGACCCATTGGGAAATTGGCCAATCTTCCCCTGTCTGCTATATATATCACAGCGCCTTAGCCTCTGGTAAATTAAATATCACTCCATGTGGGTTCCCAGTCTTATCGTGAACGGTCGTTGCTTCATTGTCTCTGCATTCCATTTAATCCATCTCCGATTGTGTATGCTGTCTAAGTGCCATTTTTTAATGATGACGAATTAAAGCTTGAAAATTTTACTTTTGGTTGGTGAGTGCCCTGTTTCCCTTTACAATTTTTTTGCCCAAGACTTTTTTATATATCCTTTGAACAGTGAGCACCACCTATATACCACATCACTTTGCCTGCTATTCATACCTTGTTGCCGTATACACATTGAGGTGTTGTATTTTAACACAGAACGGTGCCACTACCTTCATATATCTTTTTAGTTTATTTATCCTTAATTCACATGTGCGTTTGGTAATCCATTTGGGGAGTCTGCTTGGGGACCCCCCGAACGGACTACCGAACGCACTGGCAAGCGGTGCGCAGTGAAAACACACAGACCCCATAGACTATAATGGGGTCCGTGTGCTTTCCGCATTCTGCCCACACAAATCATGAGGACATGAAACTAGATCACAATCTACTTTTCTGTCAGCATGTTCTGTGTGGACACCACGCTGAGAGCGCACAGACCCATTATAGTCTACGGGGTCCGTGTGCTTTCACTGGACACCGCTTGCAAATGCATTTGGTAGTCCGTTCGGGGGGTCCCCATGCGGAATCCCCAAACGGATTACCAAACGCAGATGTGAACAAAGGGTAACAGACATATAGGAAATAATCTCTGCAAGCTCTGTTTGTGAGTAGAGTTCTGGTGCTACTCAGATCAGCTACATCCAGTATATCTTCAAATAGAAAATTTAAAAAGAAAAGCATGAACTCACCATTTATATACATAAAATACACCTTTATTTAGGCTTTTTAAAAACAATACCAAGTGAGGAAAGAAGACAGCAAAAAGGCACTTTAGAAGGGTGATCCACTGTGTATTACAAGGTAGTACAGGGGGCAATACACAATGGAGCTTATGTATCATTAGAAGTCCAACACTTTTTTCTCTGCATTTACCCCAAAATATATGGTGCACTGCATTTACGACATATTTATGAACAGAGTGCACCAGAAAGAACTGAAAGGACAACTGGCTCAACACTTTTGGAAAACGTGCACCTGTGTGAATTGTGTATAAAAGTGTCTAACTGTACAATATCTTTATGACACAGAAAAGTACAAATATGGCGCAGAACTTTTTCACAAACATGTTTTTTTTTATTATTATTATTATTATTATTATTGTTTATTTATATAGCACCATTAATTCCATGGTGCTTTACATTTGGGGGTTACATACAGTACACAAATTAGGCAGGCAGATATAAAACTAACAGTGACCAACTGGCACAGTGGGGTAGAGGGCCCTGCCCGCGAGGGCTTACAATCTATGTTTAAAATGGCGTAGATTCAATTAAGACTGAATTTTGGCACCTGGGCAATGGAGGAAGATTTTTTTTGGTGAATTGTAAAAATAAGCCATTATTTTTGCATGTTGGACAGTAAGACTGATCCATGAAGGTCCATACCTCAGATTTATAAATGTGTCTCCAAATCTACAAATGGGATTCTCAGTTCTAGAAAGTACGTTTGACAGTATTGATCAATATCAATCCATATCATACAGATGTGTATTTTACTATATAAGGACTGAAATTGCTTCTTATTATATATTGTTGTTCTTTAAATGACTATTTGGGAGTTCTTTACTTTGAGTATTAAAGGTATTGATATGCTTATAAAGGGACCTGGTGCTCAATATTCCTCTCTTGCATACAAAATATAGTACTCAAGGACTAGCTAGATGCCACTAAGAGTAAGTGCAAACAGTGTTTTTGGCGCTGATTTTGACACTGAATCAGCTTCAAAATCAGCCTCCAAAAAATCCTCCCAATAGAGTTCTTAGCCAAAATAGTCCAGCTTTTTGGGGAGGATTGCCCAAGCAGGGAACGAGATCCAGGACTTGCAAGCTGTTGCTATGACTGCGGGGAGCCTATTGAAGGCTCCCAGGTTTGTTTGGCAATTACTTCTATTACAGGCTGATCTATGCAGCCTGTAATAGAAGTGCTTGTATTTTGCAATTAATTGCATTAGTGATCAGACCCCTGGGGTCCAAGACCACTAGGGGGTGTAATAAATACAGTATAAAAGAAAAAAAAATAACATTAAAGAGAGCTAAAATTTTGAATCACCCCCTCTAGAATACATATAAAACTACATAAATGACTATGAAATACATACACATTAGGTATCCCTGAGTCCTTAGTTTTTGCTGTTCCTCCTCTATTAAAAATTTGAATAAAAAGTGATCAAAGCAATAGACATTCCCAAAATGGAATAAATAAAAAGTACATCTGTGCCCACAAAAAAAAGACACCCTATGTATCCTTGTACACAGAAAAAGTTATGGGTTTCAAAATATGGCGACTCGAAGAAAAAATGTTTTTAGGAAAAAAGTTTTGTATTTTTTTAAGGAGTTAAAATATAAATAAAACTATTTTGTATGCCTGGAATCATACCAAAACATAGAATACATGTGACGTCATTCTGGCTGCACAAAAAAATGAAAGCCTGTTAAAAAAAAAAAAAAAAAAAAAAAGCTGCACAAATGCAATTTTTCTCCAGTTCCACCCCATTATGAATTTTTTTCAAGCTTCCTAATACATTGTACAGAATACAAAATGGTACCATTTTGAAAGTATGGAGTCAAAATTTTAAAAATGCCTGTGGCAGGAAGGGGTTAAACAATATCTTATGCTGATACTGTAAAATTCAGTATTTCTTTGTTTCTTCGTTTATACAACAGCCAATGTCTCAGTGTTTGCGTAACATGCGGCCTCAGCCTTAAGAGCTCTTTTGAAATCTATTTTTCTTTAGAATGTCTTTTATTTGTAAATTTCTGCAATGGTTAAACATGAAATAATGGAAAAAAACAGGAAGTGGTCAAACAACCGCATGATTAATCTCTATTACTGCCAGGGAAACCAATGACAAACAAGATGTATTTCCAGCAATTACCTCCATAATCATTGGGATACAAAAATAAAACTGCTTAGTCTGTTCCTATATATTGTACGAATATAATACATCCTTTACAAGATTTTACCTACATATAGCTTCTATTGATTCGGAGACAGGGTCAATGCACATTTATCGTAATTATAAGGACAGGAGACCAAGTGTATTTCCCTTTCCTAAGTGGTTCGACGAGAGCCTATTCTTTTAGAAGTGAGCACATTAAAAAAATCTATGTCATCATACGATGGCTGAAATCGCTGCATTAAAATAATATAAATTGACTAGTACTTAACTAAGAAGCCCAAGCAATAAGCATTACTCAGGTAGAAAAAAAGATCACATTTGTAATTGAATTAAATAGCCTTTTAAAAATACTGACGTGGACAGAAGAATAAATTGATGCTCTATTAATAACCTTAAATCATCGCGTACTTTGTGCCAAGAAGTGTTGACAATATCCACTTCAAGGTCACTGTCAGCTTGGTAAGTCATTACCAAATAAAATATGGCTTAATTGAAGCAAACTCAGCAAGGAGCTACATTATTTTAAGTGAACATTGTAATATAACTCCAAGAAGAATTACTAATCGCCACTCCCGGTGACAACGAAATGGATGAAGAGGTGCTCGGCAACTTTTTCCTTTGACTTTCCACAATTAAATATGGAAATAGATTCAGCAAAGAATTAGAAGTCTCGGAGTGCATTCATTTAGTCACTAATGGACTGCTTTCCAGTATGGCTGCACACAGGTAGTTCACAGTGGGTTTCCAGCACTACCTCATATGTCAGTGTCGGAACGATCAGCGGAAAGCAATTCCATGTCTTGCTAGGAAAATTGTACTGTTTACTGTTAGATGAGGAGACTTTATTATCCATGGCATTCACAATATCATACATTATCTGGATTCCAAAAGCATGCAAGGTGCTTTCTATTAATCCACATTACCTGCATTTGTAGCCTTTTCTTCAGGTCATTTGTATTACGAGGTCCCCGATCCCAATTAATATCTATAGAGATCATTTAACCCAACCAAGAGCACAATATGTGACTGTTTTGCTAAATGTCGTAGTTTATATATTTAACCCCTTACACTACCACTATAACAACCTTTAACCCCTTCCCGCCAATGGCACTTTTTGACTTCCTGACCAAGCTCGATTTTTCAAAACTGACATGTGGCAATAACTTTGGAACATTTTAACTTACCAAAGTGATTTTGAGATTGTTTTTTCGTAACACATTATACTTCATGTTAGTAGTAAATTTTGGTTGATATGTTTTGTGTTTAATTATGAAAAAATAGGAAATTTGGTGGAAATTTTGAAAAATTATGCATTTTATAAAGTTTGAAATGATGTGCATTGCATACAGATAGTCAGACCGCCAAAATTATATCCTAAATCTCATGTCCCAGATCTCTGCTTTATGTCGGCATCAAACTTTAGTCACCCTTTTATTTTTTACTGACCTTATAAGATTTACAAGTGAAACAACAATATTCAAAATTTTCAAGAAATTTTTAAAACCCATTTTTTAAGGACTAATCCAGTTATAAAGGGGTTTTGAAAGACCCTTGTATTAAACCCCCCCCCCCTAAATCACCCCATTTTCAAAAGTGCACCCCTTAAATAATCCAAAACAACATATACCTAGAATTTCAACCCTATAAATGCTTAACAGGAATTAATACAAAATGGAGGTGAAATTTTCAAATTTGATTTTATTTTACTAATATTTTCGTTTAGCCCTAGAATTTGCACATTCACAAGGGGTTAAAGGAGAAAACGCATCCCATAATTTGTTTGCAACTTCTCCCGACTACCATAGTACACCACTTGTGGGTGTAAACTAATATATGGACGCACAGCAAGACGCAGAAGGAAAGGCGCGCCAAAGAGCTTTTAGAGGGCAGATCTGGCTGTGATCAGTTTCAGGAACCATGTCGCATTTACAAAGTCCTTGAGGTGTCAAAACAGTGGAAACCTCTAGAAAGTGACCCCGTTTTGAAAACCGCACCCCTCAAAGAATTTATCAAGTGGTGTAGTGCATTAGTAACCCATAAGTGAATGTGTAAGCTGTGCAGAGTAAATTGGGTACACCAAATCCCATTCTATTTTCCCACTAGCTCCTATGACACGGACGGGGAAGAGGGGCATTCTGGGGGATCAGTGCTGGTATATTCTCTCTCACAAGCTCTAAATATGGGGTGTCCCCTGAAAACGCTCGTATAGCTGGCCCCGGGAATCTTGTTAAAGTTGAGGGTCGCATGGATTCCACTCAGTATCAGCAGATTCTTGAGAATAGTGTTCAAGAATCAGTGACGAAGTTGAAGTTACGTCGGGGATGGATATTTCAGCAAGACAATGATCCAAAACACCGCTCCAAATCGACTTAGGCATTCATGCAGAGGAACAATTACAATGTTCTGGAATGGCCATCCCAGCCCCCAGACCTGAATATCATTGAACATCTGTGGGATGATTTGAAGCGCGCTGTCCATGCTCGGCGACCATCAAACTTAACTGAACTTGAATTGTTTTGTAAAGAGGAATGGTCCAAAATCCCTTCATCCAGGATCCAGGAACTGAATAAAAGCTACAGGAAGCGACTAGAGGCTGTTATCTTTGCAAAAGGAGGATCTACTAAATATTAATGTCACTTTTCTGTTGAGGTGCCCATACTTTTGCATCGGTCAAATTTTGGTTTAATGCATATTGCACATTTTCGGTTAGTACAATAAACCTCATTTCAATCCTGAAATATTACTGTGTCCATCAGTTATTAGATATATCAAACTGAAATGGCTGATGCAAACACCAAAATATTTAGAACTAAAAATGATTAAGATTAATAGGGGTGCCCAAACTTTTTCATAGGACTGAATATTTTGCGGGATGACCTCTGGTTTTTATTGTTACCATTTTGGTTTTCATCTGATGATTTGATTACTTTTTATTGAACATTTTGTAAGGCAAAGGTGGTGAATAATCATTTTGTGTGGTTTTCTAGGGTTTTTTTTTATGATGTTCGCCATTCGGGTTAAATAATGTTTTAATTTTATTGTTCAGGTTATTATGGCCGCGGTGATACCAAATATGTAATTTTTTTTCTATTTTTCTTTATTTTACATAATAAAAAAATTTATATGAGAAAATGGGATTTTTGCGGTTTTATTTATATCTAATTTATTTTAAACTTATTTAAAGTTGTTTTTTTTTACTTTTTTATAATTTTTTTTTCTGTCCCCATGGGGGATTGAAGCAGTGATCTGTTGATCACTGCTTAACTACATGAATGCTGCAATACACGTGTATTGCAGAGTACAGGAAGCTCTCAGCCGTGTGCACAGGGCTGACAGCTTCCATTTTGGCAGGATCAACCAGGTACGTGGAGGGGACAGCATGGGGCAGACCTGGGGTCACTGATCAGACCCCGGGCTGCCCACTACCAACACCAGCACCCCCGAAACCATCGCGGGAGGTGCCGATCGGCACCATTATGTACCGAAACCCCTGAGATGCCGGCGGTCATGTTTGACCGACGGCATCTCAGGGGTTAACACCCACGATCGGATCCGGTTCCAACCGCAGGTGTTACAGGGCATTGTCAGCTGTATGTTACGGCTGACACCCGCAGGGTATGGTGCGCACACAGTTTCTGTGTAGTACTACGGCGGTTTGCAGGAAGTCCTTCCTGGCAGCGCCGTACTATTTCGGCGGATGTCGGGAAGGGGTTAATGTTATACTCTGTGCTCCAAAGAGAATTTGTTTCTTGATCAAACATAGTCCAAATAACAAATCCATTGTGGCCACATGAGTACTACAGAATGATAGTACCAGATATTTGGAGTTGTAAGACTGGGCTGCGTGGCAGAAACGGCCAAAAATCAGCAAAGAAAAAAGTTCTGCGAGGAAGACTTTTTTATCTGTTGCTTTCAGTTTCAAAACAATGGATGCCCAATAATACCCATTATAGTCAATAGGGTCTACCAGTCTACCAGGCTCCATGTGTAACCATTGTTTCAGTCTGGTGAGACCAATTGTGCTTGTTTTTTCAGGTGGCTGGTAGTAAGCCACATGTATAGTTAGATTATTACTTCTGTTTAGTTAATCACTCAATCGAGCAGAGATTTGTTTTAATTTTCACTGAAGTTAAGGCTGTATTTTGTTTTGCCCATTTTTGTCTGAAGTGAAGGTTTATTTATTTTCCTGTTTTTCTAAATAAACCAGTTTGCTGAATATTTTGTGTCCCTGTCTTGACTGTCCACACCACTGCTTCTACCGTGCTACTTTCCCCAAAACATAGAAAAAAAATAAAAGCAGATCTCAAAGTCAAAAAAGTGCTAAGAAGAGTCTAAATAAAGCTGTTATGTAATTCCCACTGAAATTTGTTGTGGACAATTTGCATTTGTTTTCAAAGCTGGGACATTCTCTGTAACATCATTTCCTCATTACCCCAGAAAATATATCTTAGTATCAGCATATATACAGATCTTATACATAGTGACATAGCTATAGGGAATACAGTGGTAGTGGTTGAGTGGGCCCCAAAGATCCCTCTGCTACATCAAATATACCAGTATTCTAAATAACACAAGTTGACTGGCAGTGAAGCATGCATGGTGTGGCAAACTGTGGTGGCAGTCTATGTGTCTGATGAAGACAGACTGAGTACAGTTCTTCTGTTTTGTTTTGGGGGGTTTTATGTAGATTGTGAGCCCCATATAGGGATCACAATGTACTTTTTTTTTCTATCAGTGTATAGAATGGGAGGAAATCCACGCAAACACAGGGAGAACATACAAACTCCTTGCAGATGTTGTTCCTGGCAGGATGCGAACCCAGGACTCCAGCGCTGCAATGCTGTAGTGCTAAACACTGAGCCACCATGTTGCCCCAGTTCTTTTGTTTTCAACAGGTCCATAGACTTAAAATGGAATGCTCAATCACAACTCCATTGAAATTTCCCCACACCACATTTATGGTATGAGGAGGAACAGGGGACTGACCTATAGAACAGTGAGCTACCTTGTTTCCATAACTTACATCCACATCTATGGAAGTTGCAGAAACAGCATAGCTAAGATGTCTTTACTGTTTCTGGAGGCTTAACTGTTTAAGTCCATGTGTTCTCAGCAGTGAGGTAAGAGCTAGGGTATCAAGACAGGGGGAGTTAAATTTAGAGATAGTTTTGGGTTCCTTTATGACATATCCTGTAGGACCCCTTTTAAGAAGGGAGCCCATGATGCTAATGTGAAAGACTCCTAAGTTGTACTGAATGTGCATCATACTGTAATAAGTAATAGAACTAATGTGATGGAATTCTAATATAAAAATGCCATAAAATTGAAATACAATATATAACAGTTTTATATGAGTACACATTAAAATTAAGACCTAAATGTTGATATCCCCTTACAAAGTCCCTAAACACATGCCATTATAATGATGAACAAACTTAAGTTAGAAACCAATAAAAAATATATGACAAAGCATTAAAATGGCTTTGATGGATTTTCCTTCCTGTGCTATATTGTGCAAAGAAAGAAATCTGACTCTGTCTCTCAACAGTAAATATAATACTCCATGTGGATATTCTTGTCAAAATAAAGAAAAAGGAATCAGCTTAGATCATATTCATGTTTATCACCTTTTCCAAAGACACTCATACATAATTCAGAAGTGAAAATTAATACTGCAGGGTACATTACTGTCCAATTTGGCTTCTGGAGTCCTCACCGTAGGAGTCAGGAATACAAATGTTCATACTTTAAGATAATTTACTACCGAGCAACTTTAAGGGATAAAATGAATTCAAGCTCCTGAAATTGTTTAAGGGCTAAAAACACATCCTTAAAAAACTGCTACATTGATAGATCATTTGGAGACAATTGCTAGACGGTAATGCTTTGTGACGTAAATCAATAGCTTTCTTTTCACAAACACATTTTACACTAGGTTAACAGTAGTTTCTTTTATGGATCAATTCGATCACTTGATTACAAAATGATCATTTAAGGTTTAACATCTATAAAGCTGACTGTGTGGTATATGGAGTATAATGGAGGAATTCATCATTCCCTCTATGTAATGAGGCACATGTCTGCTGCAAGGCCAAATGTGTGCCACAAGCCCCAATCCATGTCTCACCCGCCATATTGTGTAAATGTGGGCATAGTGGGCCAGTCAAGGTGGGGACAGATTTATTATAACACAAGCCCAGGGGCATAACTTGAGGGGGGGGGCAGAGGGTTCAGTCGCAATAGGGCCCATAAGCATTAGGGGGCTCAAAAACACTGGCATCAGTATTGAGATTGCAGCTTCCATCTGGCCCATAAGACAAGGAGATCCACAGATTACCCTAACTGTACTAAGGAGGATTAAACTCCTTAGCACCTGTAACCATCACTATCAAGATTTCATTGTAGGGATGAGGTGGGAGGCCCCGGACAAAAGATTGCACGGGGGCCCACAAGACTTTAGTTACAGCACTATGCATGCCAGTTTTGCGCCTTGAGCGAGAATGAAAATCTACGCCAGTTCCTACCTGGTATAGCTTTGCAATCTGTCAAAGAGAAAGGCCACAGTCTTGTCATAAATCTCCCATTCCATGTGCCAGTTGGGACAATTATTAAGACTGGTATACGATATAGATAGGTCATCACTATGAAAAATAGATTTGGGACTGGAAAACTCCTTTAGGCTAAAGCACCACGTTAGGAATGCAGCAAAAAAAATGCCATGGAAACATTGCGTTTTTTTCAGTATCATTTTTCATTGAGTTTTCTTCCCTTATTAAATATTATATGGAAAATCACAAGCATTTCCACAGGTAAAATTGACATGATGGAGACCTGAACGCTAATGTGAACCCAGCGTAAGCAAAATATATAAATAATCTAATGTACAGTCCTATGAAAAAGTTTGGGCACCCTTATTAATCGTAATCATTTTTAGTTCTAAATATTTTGGTGTTTGCAACAGCCATTTCAGTTTGATATATCTAATAACTGATGGACACAGTAATATTTCAGGATTGAAATGAGGTTTATTGTACTAATAGAAAATGTGCAATATGCATTAAACCAAAATTTGACCGGTGCAAAAGTATGGGCACCTCAACAGAAAAGTGACATTAATATTTAGTAGATCCTCCTTTTGCAAAGATAACAGCCTCTAGTCGCTTCCTGTAGCTTTTAATCAGTTCCTGGATCCTGGATGAAGGTATTTTGGACCATTCCTCTTTACAAAACAATTCAAGTTCAGTTAAGTTTGATGGTCAAAGAAATGAGTAAATTGATCAGGCACAAATCAACTTCACTATAACTTTCCCATAAATTTCAGATGTTGGCAAATCCCAGGCTTTTGGAATTTAGCCTTCACATTGCTCATTTTACAGATCAGGGGAAGACTGAGAACAAGGATAACATCAATTTAAAAAAAATATATAAAAAAATCTGATAATGTAGTGTAGATCTAAACAGGCAGTTTTTTGCCACCTACCATCCATTCACAAATATTCATATTTACTGCTGTGACTTTGGCTAAAGTTGCCTTAGCATTATAGAGCTAGCCATAGGTTAGATACAGCCCTAGGAGACTTCAGAGCCAAAACCAGGAGCAAGTTTAAAACAGAACAGATACCCTGACCACTGAAAATATGGGAAAAATACTAATATAAACAACTGCTTCTTTGCATTAGTTACATTTTTCATAGTGTCATTGGGTGTGGAAACCTTTCTCTAGAACAATGATGATGAACCTATGGCACCCATGCCAGGGTGGGTACTCAGAGCCCTGTTTGTGGGCAAGTGTGCTGTTGCCCCACCCGGGTTCCTCAGTCACTCGCTAATGGGGAATCCGGGACAGCTGTCTCAGATCCCCTAATGAGCGACCCAGCGCTTCTTTCAGTTTTATGTGCACCTCACAGTCTAAAGTCAGTGTCCGCGACTTACAGCGACAGAAGATTATGACCTCTGCCCCAATACAAGTGCAACGACGTCATTCATCAGTGCCTGCTACGCGCTGGAAGAAGGACATCACCTTGCTGCTCATTGTGGGAGTGCAAGTGAATACAGAAGCATATTATACTGTGTGGGGGCCACTATGGTGTATATTGGACTTTGTGGAGGCCACCGTAGAGTATATTGTACTGTGTGGGGGCCACTGTGGTGGGGGACACTGTGTTGGATATTGTACTGTGTGGGGGCCACTGTGGTGTATATTGGACTCTGTGGGGGCCACCGTGGAGCATATTGGACTGTGTGAGAGCCATTATAATTGTTAAAAAGTATACCTAATGAAAACTTCTACCTTTCAGTACAAAGTTGTTTGTACCATTGAAAGCTCGGTAAAGTCTCATTCACATGACTGTATTTTGCAAGTCTGTAAGTTTTAAGGTTAAACTGCCATGTTGGCATTTTGTGATAAATTAATGAGTTTTGGGTTACAGTTTGGGTACCCAGTCTCTAAAAGGTTTGCCATCACTGCTCTAGAAACTACGCAAGTTGTGTTATATACACTGACAGCTACAACTCAATTTAATACATGCCCTCTATTTTTTATTTTTAATATGCTCCATTGTTAGGCTTTGGCCTCTTTCACATCATATTTTTCATGTCAGTGTAACTGATCAGTTTAACAGATCTGTTATTTTAATGAAAAAACTGACACAAACGGATGTCAGTTCATGCCTCAAAAATCTCATCCGTTGACAGATGTGCATCGTTTGCATCAGTTTTTTTGCAAAAAAAAAAAAAGGATCCTTTTTTTATGTTTACCGCTGTCATCCTCTACATGTGCTTCACCTAATACCATCAGGGGTATCACACGTTGGGGAGGCAGGGGGGGGCAATCAATCCCTAATGGCTGCCCCTCCACTTAGGCTGCCCCTGATAGTATTAGGTGAAGCACATATGGGTTGTGGCAGAGGAGCTGTCCCCCAAGCACTACAAGTCACAGCACAAATAACAAAAAATTGTGCTGTGACTTGTAGTACTTGGGAGACAGCTCCTCCGTTACACCCTACATGTGCTATTAGGGCACACAACTAGTTATAGGGCAAAAAATTGGCAGAACTACGTTAATATTGCACTGTGCTAAAAAAGCGGACTGCCACAACCAATATTTCATAAAAATATATCAAATTTTATTTAAATAGATATTAAAAGATATGTAAAGAGAGAAGTAATAGATGGGGTGGTACAACCATACAAAAACATGGAGGCCCAATAGAAATGATGCTATATAATGATGAGTAGATGTCACTCTTATTACATACATATAGTGGCGTATACAATACCCATGAGTTTTAGAGTGCATATACAAAACAAAGTTGACATAGTACAAAGATAGTATTTACCTATGAGAGGACCTCCATGTAATAAACGCACCCCGACGCGCGTTTCGCCACTATGTGGCTTCGTCAGGGGGAAGAAACGTTTCTTCCCCCTGACGAAGCCTCTCATCATTATATAGCATCATTTCTATTGGGCCTCCATGTTTTTGTATGGTTGTACCACCCCATCGATTACTTCTCTCTTTATATATCTTTTAATATCTATTTAAATAAAGTTTGATATATTTTTATGAAATATTGGTTGTGGCAGTCCGCTTTTTTAGCACAGTGCAATATGTGCTATTAGGGATTGATTGGCTCCCCATATGCTACTCCTAAAGGCTGCTACTCTTGGTACCAGCATGAATGATACTGCCATTTGTAACCCCCATTAGAGAAATGGCTGCCACCCCTCCCCCCAGGAGTGTCGCCCATCCAAATCATGGTGTTTATGTTCCATGGGGCCCCGGCCGTAAGTTGCATAAAATGTCTGGCATGTTTGAGCTTATTTAGATAAACTTTTCTTTTTATAACGACCAAATACTGGGGAAAAGGGAAAAGGAATTGCTTTATACTCAGCCTATACGTTCTCCTGGTGCCTGTAGTTCCTCAAATGCCTCCTTAGAGGATTGCGCTCGGATGAAGAAAAAACTCTCTCGGTGCAGAGTTGCATAGAAGAATCCAACGAAAAAAACATCCAGCGAAGCAGTGGAGTATGTTGAATAAAAACTTCTCCTTTATTATAACAGCCTTAAAAGTCAGCACTACACATAAAATCGGAAAAAGGGGAGGGGGGGGCGTCAGACTGACGGACTTCGAAGAAGGATTAACATCCGAAACGCGTCAGTCTGACGCCCCCCCTCCCCTTTTTCCGATTTTATGTGTAGTGCTGACTTTTAAGGCTGTTATAATAAAGGAGAAGTTTTTATTCAACATACTCCACTGCTTCGCTGGATGTTTTTTTCGTTGGATTTTTCTTTTTATAATTTGTGTTGCGCCCATACAATACTGATAACTGCAGCTCCCTATTCTTAATGCGCTCTCATACTTGTCAACATTTGAAAATTATTTCTAGGAACACCTTGGAACTCAACCCATTCCTGCTCCTCACCATATTATCACATTGCACTGAGCATATAGCTCATGCTCAGCATCATAGTAGTGTTGCTTATCAATGTGGAAGGCAGAGTAACTGTTCCTCTTACATTGTTTTCAGGTTCCACCTTTAATATACATTTGGGACCAAAGACTAGCTGTCAGAAAACGCTCCAACTGGCAGATAAACCTGTCAGATAAGATATCTGGTTGCTGGCCCTTCGTTTAACCCCCTCAGACCCACCACACCCATGCTGAGATCACATGGTTCTGATTAAAAATAACAAAGTTATCAATTTTGAAAGAAGGAGATGGAAAAGCTGAAAAAAGTCACTTATCCTTTACACCCAAGCTATCCTACATCCTTAAAGAGTTAAAGAGCATAGTTTGCCAGATATGTTATAAGTGACGTTATTTGAGCCTTGGGACAGAGTTATATACCACAAAGGGCACATTATCATTACCATAAAAAGCCATTTCACAATGATCAGTGATGAGGGCCAGAATTATACCTAATATTAAGACATACTACACATTCATGATAGATCTGATGAAAAGCACAGAAATGTATTTCAGACAAAAGTTCAGCAATTTTCATCATTGCAAATTCAACCCACAATGTAATTCAGAAGTTTCTAAATTTCAACTAGTCACTTCATTCACTTTCATCCAAGCAAATTCACTGATGCTGATTGCTGCACCCTGGGCAACGTGACACAGCAGAAAACTGACAAAATACTGTATATAAGTACCTCAGGGATTAGTAGGAATGTGAATGATTAAGGATAGGTTCACACCTGTGCCCAGGGCTGCTTTAACCATAGGGCCAACCGTGCACTTGCATAAGGCCCTATGGTAGTGGGGGCCCTCTTTGGACACTGGGATAGTCCTACATTTACTGTCAGTGGGCCTGAGCTACCCCAACTCATCTGCATCCAGAGAGAAAGCCGATGAATTGAAACCAGTGAAGAAGTCCGCTCCCTACTTCACCACCCAGCTGCTTTCTTTGCTGCCAGTGTCCTGGGAGCAGGAGGCGCGATGTAGTGGCGTCACTTACATTGCATTTGTTACTCCATGAAAACTCCAGGACCAGAGAGGAGTGAAAAGTGGGGAGCGGGGTGGAGCAAGGTGAGTATTAAGGTTTGTTTTTTTATTTGATATATACAGTAGGGGACATGAAACTATGGGGGCAATAGGGGGGTATGACACTATAGGGGCAACCCAGGGAATGGGGAAACTTGATATTGTGGTTGGCAAACTGAGAGGGGCAAGTCAGTGTGGGAGAATATGATACTGTGGGGGCAACCTGGGGTGGGGACATGATAGGGGGTCTTGGCATGACAGTATGGGGGCAACCTGGGGGTGGGGAAACATGATACTGTGGGGGCAATCTGGAGTGAGGACATGTCAGTGTGGGGGGCATGATACTGTGGGGGCAACCTGAAGGGGGCATGACACAGTAGAGGCAGCTGGGGGAGACATGAATCTGTTTGGGCAACCTAGGGGGACATTATAAGGGGATTATTGTATGGGGCCACTAGTGTAAGAGCCACTAAGGGGCATTGTACTATGTGTGGGCCATTGATGGAGCACTATAATTTGTGCATTTCAGGTATGTAGGTGGTGGTTATGTGGGGGGCTCACTTATCTATTCTTTTCACAAGGCCCACCAATGTGTTAAAACAGCCTTCCCTGCGTCCAGTCTCGAATTGGGGATTTCGACCCTGAATCCGCTTGAAAAATGCGGAGTGAAAAGTCCTGCAAGCAGCGCTTTTTTCTCCGCATTTTTCGAGCAGAAAACCAACGACCCTATTTTAGTCTATGGGGTCTGCGGTTTTCCACCGATAGCCACTTTTCAAGCGGAGCCAAAGAACAGGAAACCCGAATGCGAGTGTGAACCTAGCATAACACAATTACCATGTTATAGAGTTGGCTAACCTTCTGACTCTCTGTTGTGGTACTGAAAGTCTCAGCACTCCCTGAATAAGCCTGGCAATCATTTTAAGGTTTCTTACTTTCACTTTATATCCCGTCTATCCTTTTAATGTGTGCTCTGGGAAAGCTCTGTTACACTACGATTACTCTGCCATAGTCCTTTCCAATGTTCTATCTGTCAGAGGATCAGAAAAAATGATTTCTACTTTTTTTTCTGCATAAAGACTGCACTATTGTATGCAATGGGATCTAGTTTATAAATAATGTGTAAGAAACAATAGTATAATGCACAGTCTACACTTATTTAACATGGGTGCCTATTTTACGTTTCTGCTTAATATATGCACTGGATGTTTCCCCAGCAGATATGTCAAACAGATAGGTGGGATGTAATGTGAAAGCAACCTAAGTCTAGATCCAAATCTGCACCGGAGTTTCTGCTATTTTATACTTATTTTAGTCTATAGGTTAACTGCCATTTTAATGGGCAGGCAAGTGTTAACCTCTCCTATGACATTGGGGTTATATCCCCCAACTCATTCACATTGCACTGTCTCCACTTACTCTGGTGCTTAGATGATTCTACTCTTTACTATAACCCGTTATTCCACTTTCTGCTGCCCCATCTATACCCAATCTCCTGCTTCTTACACTAGTGTTTTGGTTTTCCTTCTTCGGATCCACTTGGGGACCTGAAAAACGGAAATCCAATTCTCTTAAAACAAGGTTACTGACAGAAACCCAAAGACCCCATAGAGTATAATGGGGTCTATCTGGTTTCTGCCTAGTTTCTGGAAACCCAATCCTCTTAAAAAGCGGTTACTCACAGAAACCCACATACCCTATAGACTATAATGAGGCAGGACTTTTCTCTCTGCATTTTTCAAGCAGAATGAGGGACGGAGTCCCCAAATGGCGACTGAGTGTTAGTGCATATTAGCCTGACCCATGACCCTATATGCACACAGCATCCTCACTATGAACTACTGTTCAACTTATTTTCTTCATTAAGAAAAAGGCTCAGCTCTGCAACAGCTGCATCCAAGAAGTCACAGGGAACCTGACATGGCACATAATATAGAAAGAGCGGCTCCAGATAGTACCAGATATGTCCTAACAGTAAGCAGAGTCAGTACGTCATGTGTACTGGTGTCTAGAGCTGAGTTCATATCATAACTGATATGATAGTAGCTGATTTAAAAAAAAAACAAAAAAAACCTGCCACCCTATATTATTGGGACAATGCCCAATACTGTACTGATTTTTAAGGGAAGTCCTGCCAATTTGTGGACAGTTGGTGAATATGCAGTCCAAGCAAATTTTGCACTACATACTGACATGGGCTATTCTGATCCTCAAAAAAGACCAGAATAGTATGCAGTCTATGTGAAAAAAAACAAAGTGTGCATGCCCCATTCATTACAATTGGTCCATGTGCTGTTCTAATCTAGTCTGTGAACACTAGACTGCACATGGACGTGAAGTATAACATTATCATGTAAGGCATTCATGTGACAGAGGCAGAATAGACAGCTCTTACATATGACAAATGCAAAGAAACTGCAAAATAAAAAAAAACAGGTACCTCTAAGACTCTACAGGCCTCAGCATGTCAAATGTTCATGACAGTACAAGTAGAAAAAAAAAAACTGAACAAGCAAGAGCCTATTCTTAGGGTGCATTCACAGGAATGTTGAAGTCAATGGGAGGCTTTTTTTTTCAGTGCTGAATCTGACGTGGATTCCACGCCAAATTCAGCGCCATTTTCCTCTGTGTGAATGCACCCTTACATGGCAGCACAGCACAAGTTGCATCTGAACAAAAAAAAAATCTTTCAGAGCAATGTACCAATGTACGTTGAACAGAGGAGATCAGAGTGGAGATGTTTGGCTGTAGTGCACCTTATACCCACAGTAATTTGGGCTTATTTTGCATCCACAGCACCTGAGCACCTTGTAGGAATTGAATCAACCATGAACTCTTCTGTATACCAATGTACTCTAGAGTCAAATATGACTTCATCTATCCAACAGCTAAAGAGTCATTGAGTCATACAACAGGACAATGATCCCAAGCGCACCAGCAAATGTACAACAGAATGGCTGTACAAGAAAAGAATGAAGGGACTTGTCAAAGTTTAGACCTCACCCCAATAGAAATACTGTGGGAGACCTGTGAATAAATGCCCACAAATCTCAGAATCGGAATCCCCGAGCGCATATGTGAACCTACCCTTAGGATTAGACCCAATGCCGCACCTCCCATGAGGCAACCTGAAGCGACCGCAAAACCGTTTTTTTTAAATCCGGACACAGAGTACTGCATGTCTGACCCTGTGTCCGGATTAAAAAACCCAGTTTCGCGGCGGAGAGCATAAAACTCTCACCGCCGCTCACAGCCGGCCAGCTTTCTCACCCATTCATTTGAATGGGTGAGAAAAGACTCCTGCAGGTTTTCATCTCCTGCTCTGTTTTATGCAGGAAACAGAAAACTGCATAACGGAGTGCCGGGCGCAGATGTGAACGAGCCCTTAGTGAATGGAGTTGCATTGCATCACAACTTACAGCTGCAAAATATTTGAGTAATGTTCAGCTTTTGGACAGCTAGAAGTTGTAGTTGTGGCACGCTTTGAGTCACAAGGTGATTCCATTCACTAACACAAGTGAATAAGTTGCAAGGTAATCCTAGCCTAACAAATTATGCTTGGTAAAAAAAATAACATTACTATAAAATATAACATAATAGCATAAATATAAAGTTGCTTTTTTTAAAATTCCTTCTGTTAAATTAATATTGCTGTAATAGACAAACATATTTGGTATTCCTATAACGTAATAACATGTACAATGCAATGAAAGTGTTAATTACGGTAGTCCGTAAATTTAGCAAATAGAAATGACGTAAATTTTATCTATAATAAAAGTTAGCAGAAATCTTCCTTATTTGTATGTCAAAATGGAGGCTCAAAAACTGAAATTTTTCCTACAAAAAAACATCAAGCAGTTATGTTATCAAAATACAACTGCTTTGTTCCTTTTTTGGATACGCTTACATGTGATGGGATTTTGGATGTTCTTTGGTATCAATGACAGAATATATACACACAGAACACATAGAAATGTCAACGAAAAAAGTAACTAATCCCTTAAGTGGTTTATAGTATGTTGTGTAGATAAGGAAGTACAAGGATAAGAGGGCCCACCATGACTATTGCCCAAAGGCCCACTTATACCTGAAGCCAGGTATATCACAACTGAAGCCTGATGCCAAGTACATCACATCTGTATACATGAAGCCATTGGTATCACAACTGTGTTGACCCATGCTGCCCTTGACAATTCACTGGTCATAGTCAACACATTAATAAGGAGAAAAATTTCATTGAACTATACGTTCTATGTTGGCATTTTATTTCGTGAACCCACCACTGTTGCCACCGGATAGATAAAACAGAGATGTTTTCAATGCAACCAATTTTTTTGTAAGTGATAGGTCTTGCTTAACACTCCCAGACACTGCATTGCATTGCTCTGATTCAGCATCTTACCTTCCCATATTCCTTTATCACAATCAAGCTTACCAAGAAAGCAGTAACAAATATAAATTGCCTTGACTTCCAATTATCAAATAGATGTCAAAGAGACAACTACCATTTCGGCACGCTCAGCTTTTGCAGGTGCTTTAACAACAGCAAATAAAAAAAAAAAAATAACAGAAATTGGTCTGAAGAAAATAATTTCTTCATGTTCCAAACCACTGAGCTAAGAACCTACTATGAGCAGCATGCTTAGAAAATAATTAGGTACATCTAGCCTACCATGCATAATAATCACTACCATTGTCTCCTATAAACTCTGATGATTTTATTTGTAGTTATTATGCATCAGACACATAAACATAGACAATACAATAATACTCGTCTTTGAAAAAAAGTTCTTCTCCTACAATGTCATAAACAATTTCCTTGGCAGATATAACAAGTTTCTGCCAACCATATTACCTTGCCTAATAATTTATTAGAAAAAACGTGTCTACTAAGAAATCATGGTCAACAATGTCTGAACTCTCCTAGGAAGTGAGTGACGGTGAAGAGGATAAGATGTAGACTGAAATGTTCTTTCAGTATTTCCTTAAAATAAAACCTAAATAAAAAGAAAAAGTAGGTAAAAGGAAAAATCATCATGACATAAGGACCAGAGCTGTATGAAAGCAATATCTCTTTATCGTCATGGTCCACTTTGGGCTTACTCATGTTAAGCCACCCTGATCTTAAAGAAAAGCTGAACCAAGCTGAAGTGCACCTAAGTCCTGAGAGTGTGGAAGCAGAAGTGTAACATTGCAATGATAAGTACCTAACAAAAAGTTAGAGGTATATTTTGCTAAGCACACATCATACACTGTCTACCAATAAGTATTTGGACACCTGTGGTAGAAAAGAAAAACTACATTTATTCACATTCAATAGTTGGTAGAACCCAGCAGATGCTTCCTTACGGATGATATTCATCGACACAATACTCCCAGATGTCTGATGACACTCCTGGTGTATGTGAGCCATCGGTTGGGTGCAGTTTCTTTGGCCAGCACTCGCTGGTCTTTATCTCTCAGTTTCGGGGTCTGCTGACTCGGGGCACATTCCAACAATCACCATTCACCTTCCACTTCGTAATCACATAGGTCACTGTCGATTTTGGGTAATTCAGTTCGCTTGCTATGTCCCTTAACCCCTTCCCGACATGCGCCGTAATAGTACGGCGCGTGTCGGGTCTGTAACTATGGCGACCGCCCGGGAGCCGGGCGGCCGTCATAGCCGCCGGGTGTCTACTGTTTCAAGCAGTAGACAACCGGCTCTAATGCCTCCGATCGGTCCCCGGACCGATCGGAGGCATTAACCCCTCCGGCGCTGCTGTCAAAGGCGCCGGAGGCGCCATCTTCCCGGCGGCGCATGGGCGCCGCCATTTTGGCAGGGATCGCCGGCTCCTGGAGCATGCTCCAGGGCCAACCCCCCGTTGCCATGACAGCCGGGAGCCTTGTTAAGGGCTCCCAGCCAGTCTGCAAATTCTCTCTTTTGCAGGCTGGTGTATGCAGCCTGCAAAAGAGATGATGATTTTTTGCAATGCATTGCAATGCATTAGCATTGTAATGCATTGTATTAGTGATCAGACCCCCTGGTGTTCAACACCCCTAGGGGGTCTAATAAATGCAAAAAAAAAATAAAAAAAAAAAGTAAAAAAAAATATAAAAAAATATAAAAAGAATTAAAAGTTCAAATCACCCCCCTTTCCCTAAAACAAATATAAAAGTAGTTAAAAACTGTGAAACATATACATGTTAGGTATCCCCGCGTCCGAAATCGCCCGCTCTACAAATCTATAAAAATATTTTTCCTGTTTGGTAAACGCCGTAGCAGGAAAAATAGTCAAAAGTGCCAAACCGCCGTTTTTTCACTGTTTTAATTCTGATAAAAATTTTAATAAAAAGTGATCAAAGCAATAACATTTCCCGAAAATGGTAGAACTAAAAAGTACACCCGGCCCCGCAAAAAAAGACACCCTATGCATCCCCGTACACCTATGTATAAAAAAGTTACGGCCGTCGGAATATGGTGACTTTTAGAAAAAAAAAATTTTAACACCGTTTTGGAATTTTTTTTAGGGGTCAAAATGTAAATAAAACCATATAAATTTGGTATCCCTGGAACCGTACCGAAACACAGAATACAGGGGACATGTCATTTTGGCTGCACAGTGAACGCCGTAAAACCAAAGCCCGTAAGAAAGTCGCAGAAATGCATTTTTTCTTCAAATCCACCCCATTCTGAATTTTTTTCCTGCTTCCCAGTACATTATATAGAATAATTAATGGTGGCATCATGAAGAAAAAATTGTCCCGCAAAAATTAAGACCTCATATGACTCTGGGAGCCGAGAAATAAAAAAGTTATGGGGTTTAGAAGGAAGGGAGTCAAAAACGAAAATCAAAAAATGCCATCGGCGGGAAGGGGTTAAAGATCAACCATTTCTGTGCTACCCAACAATTCTTGAAATCGGACAACTCTGCACTTCGTGGCATCTTGCATGCGACTAATGCCAATGCTGTTTAACGGCGGATTGTGTGACATACGTCACGACCGCAGATATCTTCATTTGCATGGGTGTCCAAATACTTCTTGGTAGACAGTGTATTGTGAGCTGTTTGTGTCAACTGTGGTAAGACGTGCAGTCTGTTAAATGGTCACTGTTTTAACAATCTTTGCCTATATGAACAATACCAGCGATTAAAAGAAACTAATAATGTAATATACATTATAGAAGAAAAATTCCTCTTTTTGTTCTTACCAGGTTGTTTCCCTGATCTTCCCACTTTGAAACTGGCTTTAACTCTGAAAATCACTGCTATATCCATCTAGAAGTCAAGTGTAGGTCACGTGGCTACACATCTATAAGGTCTATGGTAAAGGGAGAGGAGCAGTGAAAAGGAAAAACAGGGAATAAGAGAAAAAAAGATAAGATAAGCTGTAGCTACGTAGGAGCTGTCCAGGCCACAAAATATGGAACAGGTCCTATTCCTGTCTGATTTTGTGGCCGTGCTAGCTATTCTTTGAATGAATGGGGCCGCTGAAGCACTGCTGGTGCATGGGTGGCACACAGATGACATTTGTGTGCCTCCCATGCGCTGGCCATGCCTTTAATTCATGGCCAGAGGTAAGCAAATGGTAGTATGCAACCCGGCTTAGTAAGAGGAGTCTGATTTTAGACTAAAGCCCCATGTTGTGAAAACACTGCATTTTACAGTCCGTGGTTAATCCCATCCTGGCTAAATCCTATAGACATAGTAGAAAAAGATCTGAAGCGGAGAAGCTGTGTTTTCAAAAACAATGCAGCATGTCAGTTTATACCTGCAGAAACGCTGCCAGTTTCCATATAGGTAGAATTGGAGTAGAAAGTCCACAAAGGAAAACTCTGTGAAAATGTAATGAAAAACTCTGCAGAAAAAAGTCATGCGTTTCCACTGCAGTTTATTCTACAGTGGTTTGCTACATGGGGCTTTAGCCTTACAGGGTAAAAATGCAAATGGTGTATCAACCCATCAGGGCACTTTATACTAAATGCTTATGGTGTGAAAGATGAACTGCTTATTTGTTCACAATTTCTTTCATCTCATTTTCACATGAACATTAATCTGTGTGAACACAAAGTCATTTACACTCATTTGCAAATAAAATACTACACTAAGAAGTATTTGTTGGATTCAAATGAAACTTCCTGGGTGAATAGAATGCTAAAATATGTGATGACTCTATTAGGAAGGATCAGTTTTTTTGCAAAAAAGATTGCTATTGAAATAAGTCTCTAGTGCCCTTTTGGGTTAGACCTGGTTCACATCTGCGTTTGGTATTCCTTTTGGGCCCCCCCTCCCCCCCGAACTGAATACAGAATGCATTGACAAGTGGTGAGCTAATGAAAGCACACGGACCTCATAGACTATAATGATGTTCGTGTGTTTTCCACGCAGTGTCCGCACAGAACATACAAAGAGAAAAGTACTTCATGAACTACTTTTCTCTTTGCATGACTTGTGCGGAGACTGCACGGAAAACACAAGGACATCATTATAGTCTATGGGATCCATGTGCTTTCATAAGCTCACCGCATATCTCTGAACTGCTAGTGTCCCTCATATCACCAGAAGAGATAACAGACTGTCATATAAGATGGCACCCCAGATCATCCCACCAGCACATGGGGCAGTGTGTTGCTCCATAACAAAGGCAGGACTGAAGTGATCAGCAGTGATCACCACAAGGCCTCCATACTTTAACCGAATCACTGTTGGATCCCAAGCAGAACCTGAATTTCTGCAAAACACCATAGCTGCAGTCCAGATTTTTAGTTCATGACACCTCTGCAAATGAAGTCGTTGATGGCTTGTTGATATGCCATTCAAATTTCCTTTTATTCAGTGCCTGGAAGTGGTTAGGGCAGAGACAGTATCTAGAGATAGTGGGCAAGGAAACTTTGGGAGCTTCTCCTGCTTGTTGATGGATCAAACAATCCTGTTTATTGATGATCTGCCTGAATCATATGAAGCCTTTTTACCAGGTGTGCATGCCCTTGCATAACCACTGCCCCAAAACTTCCTTACAGCCAGGTCAAAACAGCCTAGAAGGCAGGCAATTTGGCAAAATGACCATCCTGGTTCTCTCAGTTCGACACCACTTTTCAAAGACTGTCAACTGGGCAAAATGGTTTTGAGTGCAGTGTAGGGGAATATCTAGCAGCCAACAATTTCTTACCAAGAGGTACACTACCCAAAGGTAGCTCCTGAGAATCTTTTTATAGGTAGTGGGGCTAAACACTTTTACGCCCTCCTGTGTCTAATTAGACCACACCTGTAATCATTTACATATCTGCCTGAGACATAATTGCATGCAATATAATAATTTCTTTCTGGGCATGATATTCTTTTTGTGAATGTGTATATTTTTAGAATGTATCCTAACACACATGATCACACAGTCTAGAAAATCAAAGTGATCAAGGGAAACCCAAATGACAAGAAAATTTAAACAACTTGCTCATGTTGACCTAGTTGGATTAAAATTCAGCATTCTAACCCTTCTAACACTGAAGAGGTCAACATTGGCGCTGAAGAATAATGCTTGTATTCCTCTTTATTTCTTCCTATCCCTATTAGTTAATATAAAGTGTATCTTCATATATTAACACACTAGTAAGAACACACCAGGATTCTGCTTCATATTTAGCAGTGTAGAAGATGAAAAAGAATCCTGCTTTGGTCTCTTATGCACAGAGATGTCATAGTACAGACATAAGGCACACAGTGATGTCTGAATAGGAGAAAAGACAGGGAAATATAACAATAAAGAGTATATAAATGTAATTGCATAAAATGCAAAATGATAATAAAGTGATCTCCACAAACAGAAATAGCTCATACAATGATATGGTAATGAAATGATATTACTGTACTGTATAGGGATAATGCAGGCAGTTATGTTACAGTACAGGGATGATATACACAGTGATATGACAGTGTGGAGATAATGCACATAATGGTACAACAGTGCAGGGGTAATAAGCACAGTGATGTCACAATATAGGGGTGACACACACTGTGATATCACAGTACAGAGATATTGCACACAGTGATGTCACAGTGCAAGGATAATGAATACAGTGATGTCATAGTACAGGGACAGTGCACACAGTGATGTCACAGTGCAAGGATAATGAATACAGTGATGTCATAGTACAAGGATAGTGCACATAGTGATGTCACAGTGCAAGGATAATGCATACAGTGATGTCATAGTACAGGGATACTGCACACAGTGATGTCACAGTGCAAGGATAATGAATACAGTGATGTCAAAGTACAGGGACAGTGCACACAGTGATGTCACAGTGCAAGGATAATGCATACAGTGATGTCATAGTACAGGGATACTGCACACAGTGATGTCACAGTGCAAGGATAATGAATACAGTGATGTCATAGTACAGGGATAGTGCACATAGTGATGTCACAGTGCAAGGATAATGCATACAGTGATGTCATAGTACAGAGATATTGCACACAGTGATGTCACAGTACAAGGATAATGAATACAGTGATGTCATAGTACAGGGACAGTGCACACAGTGATGTCACAGTGCAAGGATAATGCATACAGTGATGTCATAGTACAGGGATACTGCACACAGTGATGTCACAGTGCAAGGATAATGCATACAGTGATGTCATAATACAGGGATATTGCATGCAGTGATGTTACAATACAGAGCTAATGCACAGTGAGAACTCAGGGTATGGATAATGCACAAAGTGATATCATGGTACAGAGATAATGCACACGATGATGTCACAGTTCAGGGATAATACACAAAGTGATATCAGAGAATGGGGTTACCGGTGTACCATTAACCAGGAACACAGTGAAATCACAGCACAGAAAAAAAAAACCTGAATTATGTTACTAGGCATAATGATGTCATAACACAGGACTAATGTACAAACTTGATGCAATGAAGAGTGATAAATGCACACAGCAGGTGCTCAACTAATACCTTCTTTTACCTTTTTGGTTTTTGGGTATACCTGATGCATGCACTGTTTCTCTGCAGTTTCTCATTCATATTTTAACTAAGGGCACATTCATAGAACCTAATGTCATCTGTGAAACTCGGTCCACATGTTGGCCAGTTTACTGGCCTGCATCTGATGCCGGGAGAAGGACTCCTAGTATTATAGTTATCTATGTTGCTAGTAGTCCCTGAGTCCCGCCGACATTGCAATACAAGACAGTATGTCACTGGGACATAGCATAGATAATGCTAGAGGACCCTCTCCCGGAATAAGGTGCAAGCCAATAAATCCGGCCAGAACACAGAGCGAGTTTAAAACTGAGCTGAAACTCGGTCAAGTGAATGTGCCCAAAACCATAGACTTTAACTCAAAAGCAGATACAAATGGAAATATGGATTGATTTACTTCTTAAAATTATCACGCAAGTGTCAGAATACAGTTTAAGTATAATTAAAACATAATTTTCTAATAAATCGATAACAAAAACAATTGAAAAATGATAAAAAATCTTGTGCCTAGTGCATATTAGGTAAGGTTCACCTTAAGAAATATGCATACTCTTTGTGTTATTTCCATGAACTGTAGTTGAACGTCATCGGATTTTCTTTATAGTCCGCAACAAATGTAAACTCTATATATAAGGACAATGTCTAAAAATACAACGACAAGGTTCTACTTTCCATTATCCTGGACCATAGGAAATATCTCTGGGGAGGATCTCAATGCTCATGCCTTCAAAGTACTGAATATATATAGCTATGGATTTCTGTACTTTGCCTAAAGGGCTGTGATGTGGTATAGCAGTTATAGTTCATTCTTATCATTTTAATTGTCTTGCTTCTCTGTCAGAGCTTCACAACATGGAGAAAGAGTGAGAACTTGCTGACTCCCCAATGATTTTTGGCAACAGGCAGTAGGAATGTGATATGCCAACAACCCCATTTAGTAACTCAATTGCAATGGTTCAGCAAACAACATAATGCTGACACTTAATGAAGATATTGTTGTCTCCTCCAAGTTTCTTCCAATACCATCCACCAATTTAAAGTTTTTTGTGTATTGCCCCTAAATTAAGAAGACCAAGTTCATATATATGTTTATATTTGCTTGCTTTTTTTCTTTTCTAGGTCCTTTTCTTTGCTCTCCCCTCTTCATCTCCTTCCTTCTCCCCTCTCTCCTGTTTCTTCCCCTACTGTTCCCTTCTCAAGTGACCAGAGGTCGTTGTTGGACTCAAATTCCCACCATCATGTTTACCCTCTGTTAGAGTTAAGTCCTCCATCTTTGTATTTTGGCAGCCATCTTGTACTCTTTCACATATAAACTGTATAAGTATGTATTTTTCTGCTTAAGTCAAGGAGGCCCTTTGTTAGACTTTAAGGAATGTGATAATGAACGTTAATGCATAGGTCGCTAATCCTTATCTCTCAAGGGCCTCATTTTGAGAAGATGCAGCTGACTTTGTATATCTCTTATCTCCTTTACATGATGTATGGACACATAACCAACAAAAGTATTAATCTTATGGTATCTGGGCACTTTGTCATATTTTATGGTATATGAAGGTCACTTAGAGTGTGTATAGACAGAATCTATGTAGCTTATTGTTAATTAGGTTGGAACATGTCATCTTATCTCTTTTGCCATGATATATACATATAGACATAGTCTGGGATGTTAGCTCACACATAAGTATTTTGAATCCTTCTTTGTTTCATGGGAAAGTCCATCCCAGTTTGGAAAGCTATAATGAGATGCAGATTATATCAGGCCTCAGCCAATAGTCATGTGCCAGGCTTATCTTATATCTCTATGACCAATCATGTTATACTAATTAGAATAGCCAAGCCAGCTCTTTGTCTGTAATGTATTTAAACTACCTTTTTCTTACAATAAAATTAGAATTCACTTTGTACACCATCAGCTGTGTGCGTGTGTCTTCTGCAGGCCTGCGATCTAATCTCTAATTAGGACCTCTACAACATACGGAGGGATCCATTGATGTCCCTATCACCTCAAATCCTGTTCCCTGAATGTGAGGGTCTTCAACACGCCTAAAAATTGTTCTCAAATACTAGATCACATGGACATCAAAGAGTTCAACTACTCTTACTCCAAAAAACACACTTCAAAACTGTTCACATGCCCACCCTGTGAGACAGATACTTCACATTTTGGTTTCACAGCGCCAACCCATTGATACGCTCCAAAGAAGGAATCATTGCATTGCTACACATAAGTCTGTAGCATCTAGCATGCTGGAATCTAAAATTTTTGTTTTGTGTTCCTCAAACTCCGCACTGCAAATAGAATTATGACCCTAGCCAACCTCTATCTACCAAATCAGGACCAGGCTCATTCATACGAAAATCCTCTATGACTTTGCAGAGGGGATTATCATAGTAGGTGGGGACTTTAGTTTCATGCTGGATCGAGATTGGATTCCTCGACCCTCTTTGCTTCCCAAACATCCGCTCTCCAGCATAGGTTTTTTTCTATGTTCCTTGTGGTTGTGTGGAGGCTTCAACAATTTCAGGTGAAGGACTTTTCTTATTATTCCTTGGTGAATGACACCTACAGCTGACTAGACTTCTTTATCCTTTCCCACTCGCTTCTGCAATAGGAGCCAGTAAGTGACATTGGAACAATGATCTGGTTAGATCACACCTCTATCTTTGTCTCCCTTGTTCTCCCAGAGACTGTTAGGGGTGAGTGTAGCTGGAGAATGAACTCTAGCTTGCTTCAGGACTTGGGCTGCATGGTGGCGGTGCATCAGGCTATTATGGACTTTTTGGTCCAACACGAGGCAGACTCCACCCCCTCCTCCTTCACTCAATAGGGAACCAGGCTGAAAAAAGACAGGGCTTTTCTAATGGCAAAACTCCTGCAAGAACACCACAATCTAGAGCAGACCCACAAATTGACTGGTGACATGCAGACATTGACCCCTCTCCTGGCCACTAGTTTAGAAATCCACTCCCTCATATGCCAGAACTATGTCAGGTTTCACAAACGAGCTAAACATTTCTTCTACGAATACTCCAACAAACCTGGAAGGATCTCCTTCCATCAACCAAAGCTCTCTAAATCTCCTGTCCCATCCCTTAAAACTCCAGAGGGCAGGGCGCTATACAACCCTACTGACATTGCGGCCACTTTTATAGACTATTACCATTCTTTTTTATAATTTGTGTAAAACTCCAGCATTCAACATCTTAATAAAACTTAACCTTTAATATACTTGAGGCATAAAACAAAAACTGAAAAGTATGAGCAACATCAAAATGCTAACTGACGGGGGTCCATTGAAGATGCCAACGGACAGAGGGAAGGCCTGAGTCCTGATGGTCTGATGGCCCACTTTAGGGAATTTGCAGACCAACTACTAAAGTGTTTAACTCAGTTTCCCATTAGAAATCCCTTTGTGCCACAGTCCTTGATGGCAATGGTTGTTGGTACACCCAAACCAAGCAAGTATCCGGGACACTGTGCAAACTATAAGTTAATTTCCCTGGTCAGCTTGGATATGAAATTGTTAACAAGGCAATTGCTAACCGACTTGCCTCTCTCCTCCCTCACCGTGATACATAATGACTGATTTGGCTTTGTGCTCCGCAGGGAGACAAGAGACAACACTATTAAAACAATGTAAATCCTGGGACAACATTGACAATCTCTGCCAACAAAACTACTTGAGTTTACCTCCTTCACTCCCTCCTTTTATCCTCTCCTTCTTCTCTTGTTTTCGTTCTTCCTGCTCCCCCATCCCTTTTATTGGCAGTTTGAGTAGTAATCGGGACACCTCCTGCCCCCCTTCTTTTTGTTGATTTCACAGCCATCTAACAAACCACTTTATCTGACTTTGTATACACCTAATGCAACATGTATTGGCACTTTGTACTTTATTGGCTTTAACGTGACTGTCTTGCTTAACAGTTATAAAACTAATAAAAATTCAGTTTGTTAAATAAATGACCTCTCAGAGAAGGCTGTAATATGTATGTACATGAAGAGTAGCACAAATTCGGGCCTTTATGTGACTTTATCTTGCATCTTTAGCAGTTTTCTCCTTTGCAGGCTCTATTTCTATTTTCATTACATGACCTGGGGTGCGGACACTAGTTTCTATAAGAATAAGTAGAAGATTGGATAACACTCCAAACTTATTTGAACTTCCTTTTACTGTATTTCAGAAATGTCAGTCTTCAGATCCAATACAACAAACCACTTAGGGTATGTTCACAAGGCCGAATTTGCTTTCACATGTGAACATTCCACATGGCTAGCTGGGACGGGATGCCGATGCAGTGCACTGGCATCCTGTCGTGGCATTCCACTCCAGATTAGGCCTACTCGCGCCGCGGATGAGTCAGCCGAGGAATCTGCGGCAAGATAGGGCAGCTTGCTTCTTTTTTCCGCTACCACCTCTAGGAGAAAAAAGAAGTGAGAGGCTCCCATTGAAATCAATGGGAGGCGTTTTTGGCAGTGGATTTTGAGGCGGATTACGCGTCAAAATCCGCTGCCAAAAAAACTCTGTGTGAACAGACCCTTAGTATACAAATCCAGAGCGTATGCAGGCAGTACAAAAATCCAGCCAATGTATTTATAATTTGCAACATTTCAGGCACAACAGCCTTCTCCAGGTACAATATTCAGAAGACACAAGGAAAAATGTCAGGGTCCTGAAGTGGAGCCAAGGCAGGGCATCTGTAAAGTTTTGGAGCAGCCTGTGCCACCCCCTTATGTTGCAGTGGCTAAAGGAATGTTGTATAGTTTGCTGTAATGAATCCTCAGACTGACATTTGTTGTCCTAGACTGGAAAACTCTATTATAAAAAAAAGTTAACGCAAACTCATATAAATTTGGATTACTGTCCTATCTTCTATTATTCTTTATGGGAGTACAGCCAGTCCCATTTAACATTTGCATCCACCTTGTAGCCTAAAGTGTGCTTACCTGTCCACGATCACTACTAACTACTATGATAACCCCTATAGACAGCACGAGGAGAAAACCATTCTGTTCCATAACTGTCTTTGAAGTAGCAGCAGCACAGTTTAGGACATGCTATAGAAGCATTCAGAAACAGTAATGTGAACCTAGTCAGTACCTGTAAAGCTGTAACTAGAGATGAGCGAACATTGTAAAGAAAGAAAGAAGTAGCAAGAGCACAAATACAGCATCTGCTAATAATGTGTTACTGCTAGAGATGAGCGAACACTGTTCGGATCAGCCGATCCGAACAACACGCTCCCATAGAAATGAATGGAAGCACCTGTGACGCCGGCCGGACGCCGGCAAAGTCAGAGTCACAGGTGCTTCCATTCATTTCTATGGGAGCGTGTTGTTCGATATCCCAACCAGTTTGGTGTCAATGACCTATCCTAAGAATAGGTCACCAATATCAAAAGGTTAAAAAAATCCTTTAACTGTTGCTATGTTTTCTTGACCGTGAAATGAACTAATTTTCATATTATTTATAACGTTTCAAAGCTATAGCGGCTGCAGCAGATGAAACTTGGTATTTGTCCTTAGGAGTGAGAAAAGCTGTTTTCAGTGACTCTTTTCACATGTCTATATGTCCTTATTCCCACGACAGTGCTGTTTTTCATGGACCTAGTGTCCATGAAAAATGGTGGTATTGGTACAGCAAAGCCCATTGAAGGGGCTTATTCACTCAACAGTGATTTAAAAACCCATGAATGTCTGTGGGTCTATTTACATGGCTAGCTTTATGTCTATCTGTATGGACAAAGATAGAGCATGTAATTTTTTTTTATCACAGCCGTAAAAAAAACAGTCTGTCAAAAAAACAGACACGTAAATAGATTCCTAGAAATCCATGTATATAGGGGGACACACGGTGGCTCATTGGTTAGCACTACAGCCTTGCAGCGCTGGGTCCTGGTGTTCAAATCCCCCACCAAGGGCAAAAAAACATCTGCAAGGAGTTTGTATGTTCTCCCTATGTTTGCATGGATTTCCATCCCATATTCCAGGGAAAAAATGTACATTATGAGCTCCATGTGGGGCTCACAATCTACAAAAAAAAAAAAAAGAAAGAAATCCACGGATATTAAAACAGCTGTTTGATAGCAGTTTACAAAAACGTCCGTCACACAGCAGTTATACACAGTCATGGGAATAAAGCCTAAACAATTATGTTGTGAATGGGATAGCCCTCTGTGATGTCCAAGTGACCTAAACAAGCTTTACAGAAAGTGCCACATGCTGCCCAGTCACTATATTCATACCAAATATAAATCATTGCACGTGGCTGCTGTGGTGCCCCCTATGAGGGGGTACGGCCTTGCTTGTTTATATCAGCTATACAGGGCTCCCCTCTCCACAACCTTCATTATACTTACATATATATAGTTACTGTACTGATTCTGTTTGGGTGTCCTTGTTAATATAATGTGTACTTGGCTATTCTATCATTTTAATATATACCTTCTCATCCGTCTTCATAAAAGCTTAAGCCAATGATGATAATGATACTTAGCTGTAATATCCCTGTAATGCCTAAGTCACAATCAATGAACAAAATTTGCAGTAATAGCAGAATATCGGATTCTGAGTCTACACATGTTCATCAACAGAGCACTGCTGCCTCCTGCTGACCAAACCAGACACAACCCATCACAAGTGAGGTCTACACATGGCTAAATATGTGTACACATGCTACAGGTGAGTTTTCCTGTGTTATTATACTGTATATTGTATTTCTTCTGCTTCTAGTTATAATGGCTATTTATGTAAGTGTTATATATGCAGAAAAAAATTTACCAATGCAGATTTATTAAGACTGGCCCTATAAACGTCAGTCTTAATAAAAGCCCCGAATGGCGCAGGTCATGATTTTTATGAAGAAGATAAAGCTGGAAACTGGTGTAGATTTCAGTTATAATGCATGCCAGAAAATTGGTATGATTTATAATAAATATGTCAATGGAAGGCGCCTCCGTAACGTTTCTATCCACCACATTCCAGCCACATTTCCTCAATGTGGTTAGTGAGGTGCAATACAAGGGTGGTGGCGCACATTTGGTGCCGGGCCCTTTCTTGCACCAATATTATCCTGCTACATAAGGAAACTGATACATTTCCCCTATTGTATAAACTTCCATAGGCATAACCTTAGGCTTAGAGATTATTCACATGCTTGGATTTCTTTCCTCTTTCTTTTTTTTTTCTTCAGTCTTTCTTTCGTTTTCAGAATTTTTAAAACATAAATAAACTTTACGAAGTCAGAATAAAATATGTAGAGTGAAACACAAATGTATACTTCTGAGCAGGAAGTACATGATGTGAGTAAAGAAACAGCGTAAAACAAATGGAACAGGGATACAGATCAGAAGGACTTAATATAGGAAGATCTTAACTAGGGAGGGTACAATTATAATATATAGAATATATAATAGAAGCCATTAGGGAGAGATGTAGGTTGAGTGCCAGTGTGGGGAGGGAGGGAGAAGGGGGCTAAGGTAAGGGGGAAGTCATTTCCGGTTAATCCACTCTATATTACGTCATGGATTTACGCCATGGCTTCCAGGTGGTGAGAAATCTAGTCCTGGAGACAAGTTTCCAGCTACAAAGTTCTTCAAACCTATGGAGTTGGTTGACTTTCTCTCCACTGGTGCATGGGGGAAGGCTCTGCCATTTTAATGGGATTAGCAATTTAGCTGCCTGGATGCCTATATTTCTTATCAATGCATTTCTACATATTTCTTACCAAAAATTAGACCAGCAAAGTAGCAGAAAAAAGTAGGAAATATTAAAAAAAAATGTGTATGTCACCATATTTGTGTGTGTATATTGAAGTATGATTGTATACACATGTTATTTATATATTAGCCTATACATTTATAGGGTATGGGGGCACTCGTCCACATTAGGGAGAGTGTTTGCCTTCATAGGCAGTACGGAGACTTACAAGTCATTCCTGCTCCGCTAGGGATTATGGGTAAAAAATATGCAAATCTATTCTCCTGGATGGAATTAGGAGAACAGAGTGCACTCTGTACACCACCCTATGGAGGGCAGCATCCTTAACATCATGAACGACTCAGTTATAAAGTCTTTTAATCATAATGTGGATTTAATTGCTAAATCAGTATTTCTGTCCCAAAAGGAACAGATTCCCAGCTATGGACAGCGCTGTTTCGGCCTATTGGGCCATCCTCAGCATAGCGTAGGGATACTGATTTAGCAGAGTGAGAGACTATAGACCAGGGTATGGGGGCACTCGTCCACATTAGGGAGAGTGTTTGCCTTCAGGAGAATAGATTTGCATTTTTACCCATAATCCCTAGCGGAGCAGGAATGACTTGTAAGTCTCCGTACTGCCTATGAAGGCACTCTCCCTAATGTGGACGAGTGTCCCCATACCCTGGTCTATAGTCTCTCACTCTGCTAAATCAGTATCCCTACACTATGCTGAGGATGGCCCAATAGGCCAAAACAGCGCTGTCCATAGCTGGGAATCTGTTCCTTTTGGGACAGAAATACTGATTTAGCAATTAAAATCCACATTATGATTAAAAGACTTTATAACTGAGTCGTTCATGATGTTAAGGATGCTGCCCTCTATAGGGTGGTGTACAGAGTGCACTCTGTTCTCCTAATTCCATCCAGGAGAATAGATTTGCATATTTTTTACCTATACATTTATATGAATATATAAATGTAATCACTTGAATCAAAAACTTTCTGTCTGGATTGTGCACCCTATGGCACCCCATGATTGTCACCCTGCTGACAGCCTGCAATAAACATGCATTTGCATGGCTAAAGGTCCTATTAATACTACTGTTTTATTTCAACAATAACATTACATTATGGAAGTCCATAAAATAGCACATAACTGGCTCCATTCTGAAATGACGCTATGTCGGGCTATACGTCTGACTGATCAGAAACATCAAACAATACACAATTCTCATCTACATGTTTTGTTCCATTCTATAACAGCAATGAATTAAAACAGCAATGACTTGAGCTATAGATAAACAGCAGATGGTGTCTTTACTACCCCTTTATTTCTGAACTTAATCACATACTATGCCTGATTTAATCCAGGAATAGCTGAGAAATGGGGCAGACATGCAAGTCACGGACTCGTCTAGAAAGAAATATTATTTACAGAAACATAAGGTTCGGCATGGCCAGAGTGACTTTCAGATGCATATGTGTGTTCCAGTGATCTTGAAAATAAAACACTTCTAAGAAGCCAAGCGCAGTAATGAAAACAAATCAAGAGACAGATAAAAAGAAAATCCTAAATAAATAACCATATAAAAGACTGCGACAACATAGAAGTATGGAACTCCACAGAGACAGATTAACAAATAAAAGTGTCAGCACTCAGCCTGCATCTTTACTTTAATGAATATATTTTCTCTTAATTTTTTATGAATGTTGAGTAAAGTTTACCAGAATAAGTTATTGCGCATAGAACATATTCCATGCATATTTCAAATTACCATAATGAGAATGAGCTGCTGTGCCGCTAGCTTTCCTGGTGAAAAATTATTGATAATGCTTCCTGCAGAGCTGGAAATCTACCATAGTGACCAGGAACTAAAGTCTCAGGGGTAGGGAAGCTTCTTCAGACAGCAATAAAATAGTACGTACATTAGGATAAAAATATGCCTATGGAATATCAAGTGACACAATATATTATTCAATATTAATAACTCAAAACTTCAAGGCAATTCAAGTAAATGTAAATGCTAAAGTGCATGTGGTCCTCTGGGTCGCAGAAGAAACCCCTGTCCTCAAGCCCTAATAAGGTATATTGACATCATAGACAGCGCCTCCTCCCTCCCTCCATGGGGCAAAACAGAAAATCAAAAGGAAGGCTATATACATAGCTGCTATGCAAGACAAGAGGGACGACAACTGGCTGGCTGCGGCTGATTTCTGAAAGGGGTTAACTCTATGAAGACAACTCCTAAATTTTCAGCTTCGTAATTTCTTACTCATATGACACTGGTACGCCACAGCAAGGAGCATAATGCAGAAAGAAGGTCTCATGACAATGGCTGTAGGCCTTCCCTTTCCCCTTGTTTGCCAACAAGGCAGGCCTTCTAGTGAGAGCTGTCTTGGATAAGTTTGTAGCACCTAATACCTAAGAGGATATGATGAACTGTGGAGCATTGTAGGATGAACACTCCACTAGTCATTCTGGACCACAATATGAACTTCAGCAGGGTGGATGTCTTGGTAAGACCATTCTGATTATTTTGGCACTGGCATTGGTAGCATTTTTTTGGATTTATTCAAAGTTAAGTTTTAAAAACAGTTTGTGTGTGTGTGTGTGTAAACCATTATTGGGTCAGAATTTTCGCTCTTTGGTGCATATACACCACATTTCCAGAAAGATAGCTTGTTAAGGCAGACCGTAGCTGGAGGCCTAGCAGTCCAGCAAATTTACTATAATTTACATCAAGAACTGGCTCAAACTCGTCTAGGTTCCAGAAAGCTGAGATTCTCATGCCAAGACTAAAATACTAGCTGGAACAGAACTTGAGTTATCATTAGTTAAAAACACAGACGAGAATTTAAACTTCTTGTTGCTTATAAAATCACATTCCCGACTGTGTTTTTAACTATATAAAGATAATATGGCACTCCTAGATGTATGGGTGCTTAGGGATGAAGTCAGTCCAATGACCTGGTCAGTAACGTTTCAGGCTAACTCTCTGCATCCTCTTTTCCTTTCGGCAATCCAATGACCTGATAAAAGTTCAGGAAGAACTGAAACATCACTGACTAAGGTATATGGATTGTTTTGATGTAATAAACATTACTTACAATGAAAAATTCCTTGGAGTGCTGAGGGTCATTATCTTCTGTGTTTTTAACTTCTGGTAGTAATATCTCTAAGGGCTCATCCACATCTGCGCCCGTACTCCGTTCTGCAGGTTTCCGTTTCCTGCACAAAACAGGGGCAGGAGACGGAAACCTGCCGGCATGTTGCAATCCCATTCAATTGAATGGGCTTGAAAAGTCTCCGGCTGTGTGCGCCGGTGAGCGTTTTTTGCCCTCCACGGTGAAACCGTTTTTTTTAAGCCGGACACAGAGTCGGACATGCAGTACTCTGTGTCCGGTTTTAAAAAAACGGTTTCGCCGTAGAGCGCATAAAACGCTCACCAACGGTCACAGCCACACTCAGCATGACAGGTTTCCGTCTCTTGCATGCAGAAGACGGAAACCTGAAAACGGAGTTCAGGCGCTGGTGTGAACCCAGCGTAATTCTTTTATATCTAGTACTTTCTTGTGGTAAGAAGATAAACATTTTTCTAGGTGGTAGAAAACCAGAGATACAGCTATTGGACATGATACTGTATCTCCCTTTGGTAAATGCTTTGGCTCTACATGCTGCATTGAGTACATTTGTGCAGATAGAGTCTCCCCAACAATGTTTAGAGCATTGGTAATGGGAACTTTATAACCTGTTTTCTAATAAAAGAAACTTTGATAGGTTGATAAACTGTAATAGAAATATGCTCTACATACAGTCAAAAGTTTTGAGAATGATACAAATATTAATTTTTACAAAGTCTACTGCTTCAGTTTTCCTAATGGCAATTTGCATATACTCCAGAATGTTATAACGAGTGATTAGCTTAACAGCAATTATTTGCAAAGTCAATATTTGCCTAGAAAATGAACTTTATCCCCCAAAACACATTTCAGCATCATTGCAGCCCTGACTTAAAAGGACCAGCTAACATCGTTTCAGTGATTGCTCCATTAACACAGGTGTGGGTGTTGATGAGGACAGGGCTGGAGATCAATCTGTCATGATTAAGTAAGAATGACACCACTGGACACTTTAAAAGGAGGCTGGTGCTTGGCATCATTGTTTCTCTTCTGTTAACCATGGTTATCTCTAAAGAAACATGTGCAGTCATCATTGCACTGCACAAAAATGGCCTAACAGGGAAGAGTATCGCAGCTAGAAAGATTGCACCTCAGTCAACAATCTATCGCATCATCAAGAACTTCAAGGAGAGAGGTTCCATTGTTGGCAAAAAGGCTCCAGGGCGCCCAAGAAAGACCAGCAAGCGCCAGGACCGTCTCTTAAAAGTGTTTCAGCTGCGGGATCGGGCTACCAGCAGTGCAGAGCTTGCTCAGGAATGGCAGCAGGCAGGTGTGAGTGCATCTGCACGCACTGTGAGGTGGAGACTCTTGGAGCAAGGCCTGATCTCAAGGAGGGCAGCAAAGAAGCCACTTCTCTCCAGAAAAAACATCAGGGACAGACTGATATTCTGCAAAAGGTACAGGGAGTGGACTGCTGAGGACTGGGGTAAAGTCATTTTCTCTGATGAATCCCCTTTTCGATTGTTTGGGACATCTGGAAAACAGCTTATTCGGAGACGACGAGGTGAGCGCTACCCCCAGTCTTGTCTGATGCCAACTGTAAAGCATCCTGAAACCATTCATGTGTGGGGTTGCTTCTCAGCCAAGGGAATCGGCTCTCTCACAGTCTTGCCTAAAAACACAGCCATGAATAAAGAATGGTACCAGAATGTCCTCCAAGATCAAGTTATCCCAACCGTCCAAGAGCAGTTTGGCGATCAACAATGCCTTTTCCAGCATGATGGAGCGCCTTGCCATAAAGCAAAGGTGATAACTAAATGGCTCAGGGAACAAAACATAGAGATTTTGGGTCCATGGCCTGGAAACTCCCCAGATCTTAATCCCATTGAGAACTTGTGGTCAATCATCAAGAGACGGGTGGACAAACAAAAACCTACAAATTCTGACAAAATGCAAGCATTGAATGTGCAAGAATACACTGCTATCAGTCAGGATTTGGTCCAGAAGTTGATTGAGAGCATGCCAGGGAGAATTGCAGAGGTCCTGAAGAAGAAGGGTCAACACTGCAAATATTGACTTGCTGCATTAACTCATTCTAACTGTCAATATAAGCTTTTGTTACTCATAATATGATTGCAATTATATTTCTGTATGTGATAAAAACATCTGACAAACACACATAAAAACCAGAGGCCAGCAGATCATGTGAAAATATAAGATTTGTGTCATTCTCAAAACTTTTGGCCATGACTGTACACAAAAAAAGAGTTACACTTGAATGAATTATACTCTTACTCAGGTGCAGGTGGGATCAATACTAGAGATGAGCGAACAGTGTTCTATCGAACACATGTTCGATCGGATATCAGGGTGTTCGCCATGTTCGAATCGAATCGAACACCACGTGGTAAAGTGCGCCAAAATTCGATTCCCCTCCCACCTTCCCTGGCGCCTTTTTTGCACCAATAACAGCGCAGGGGAGGTGGGACAGGAACTACGACACTGGGGGCATTGAAAAAAATTGGAAAAAGTCATTGGCTGCCGAAATCAGGTGACCTCCATTTTAGACGAATAGTGGATTTCAAATCCGGGTCATATGAGAATGTGAACTTTGTGACTATGAGACAGGGATAGCTGTACAGGCAGGGATAGCTAGGGATAACCTTTATTTAGGGGGGAATGTTATTAAAAATAACTTTTTGGGGCTCTATCGGGTGTGTAATTGTGATTTTTGTGAGATAAACTTTTTCCCATAGGGATGCATTGGCCAGCGCTGATTGGCCGAATTCCGTACTCTGGCCAATCAGTGCTGGCCAATGCATTCTATTAGCTTGATGAAGCAGAGTGTGCACAAGGGTTCAAGCGCACCCTCGGCTCTGATGTAGCAGAGCCGAGGCTGCACAAGGGTTCAAGCGCACCCTCGGCTCTGATGTAGGAGAGCCGAGGGTGCACTTGAACCCTTGTGCACCCTCAGCTCTGCTACATCAGAGCCGAGGGTGCGCTTGAACCCTTGTGCACACTCTGCTTCATCAAGCTAATAGAATGCATTGGCCAGCGCTGATTGGCCAATGTATTCTATTAGCCTGATGAAGTAGAGCTGAATGTGTGTGCTAAGCACACACATTCAGCTCTACTTCATCGGGCTAATAGAATGCATTGGCCAGCGCTGATTGGCCAGAGTACGGAACTCGACCAATCAGCGCTGGCTCTGCTGGAGGAGGCGGAGTCTAAGATCGCTCCACACCAGTCTCCATTCAGGTCCGACCTTAGACTCCGCCTCCTCCGGCAGAGCCAGCGCTGATTGGCCGAAGGCTGGCCAATGCATTCCTATGCGAATGCAGAGACTTAGCAGTGCTGAGTCAGTTTTGCTCAACTACACATCTGATGCACACTCGGCACTGCTACATCAGATGTAGCAATCTGATGTAGCAGAGCCGAGGGTGCACTAGAACCCCTGTGCAAACTCAGTTCACGCTAATAGAATGCATTGGCCAGCGCTGATTGGCCAATGCATTCTATTAGCCCGATGAAGTAGAGCTGAATGTGTGTGCTAAGCACACACATTCAGCACTGCTTCATCACGCCAATACAATGCATTAGCCAGTGCTGATTGGCCAGAGTACGGAATTCGGCCAATCAGCGCTGGCTCTGCTGGAGGAGGCGGAGTCTAAGGTCGGACCTGAATGGAGACTGGTGTGGAGCGATCTTAGACTCCGCCTCCTCCAGCAGAGCCAGCGCTGATTGGTCGAGTTCCGTACTCTGGCCAATCAGCGCTGGCCAATGCATTCTATTAGCCCGATGAAGTAGAGCTGAATGTGTGTGCTTAGCACACACATTCAGCTCTACTTCATCAGGCTAATAGAATACATTGGCCAATCAGCGCTGGCCAATGCATTCTATTAGCTTGATGAAGCAGAGTGTGCACAAGGGTTCAAGCGCACCCTCGGCTCTGATGTAGCAGAGCCGAGGCTGCACAAGGGTTCAAGTGCACCCTCGGCTCTCCTACATCAGAGCCGAGGGTGCGCTTGAACCCTTGTGCAGCCTCGGCTCTGCTACATCAGAGCCGAGGGTGCGCTTGAACCCTTGTGCACACTCTGCTTCATCAAGCTAATAGAATGCATTGGCCAGCACTGATTGGCCAGAGTACGGAATTCGGCCAATCAGCGCTGGCCAATGCATTCTATTAGCCCGATGAAGTAGAGCTGAATGTGTGTGCTAAGCACACACATTCAGCACTGCTTCATCACGCCAATACAATGCATTAGCCAGTGCTGATTGGCCAGAGTACGGAATTCGGCCAATCAGCGCTGGCTCTGCTGGAGGAGGCGGAGTCTAAGATCGCTCCACACCAGTCTCCATTCAGGTCCGACCTTAGACTCCGCCTCCTCCAGCAGAGCCAGCGCTGATTGGCCGAATTCCGTACTCTGGCCAATCAGCACTGGCTAATGCATTGTATTGGCTTGATGAAGCAGTGCTGAATGTGTGTGCTTAGCACACACATTCAGCTCTACTTCATCGGGCTAATAGAATGCATTGGCCAGCGCTGATTGGCCAAATTCCGTACTCTGGCCAATCAGCACTGGCTAATGCATTGTATTGGCTTGATGAAGCAGTGCTGAATGTGTGTGCTTAGCACACACATTCAGCTCTACTTCATCGGGCTAATAGAATGCATTGGCCAATCAGCGCTGGCCAATGCATTCTATTAGCGTGAACTGAGTTTGCACAGGGGTTCTAGTGCACCCTCGGCTCTGCTACATCAGATTGCTACATCTGATGTAGCAGTGCCGAGTGTGCATCAGATGTGTAGTTGAGCAAAACTGACTCAGCACTGCTAAGTCTGCATTCGCATAGGAATGCATTGGCCAGCCTTCGGCCAATCAGCGCTGGCTCTGCCGGAGGAGGCGGAGTCTAAGGTCGGACCTGAATGGAGACTGGTGTGGAGCGATCTTAGACTCCGCCTCCTCCAGCAGAGCCAGCGCTGATTGGCCGAATTCCGTACTCTGGCCAATCAGCACTGGCTAATGCATTGTATTGGCTTGATGAAGCAGTGCTGAATGTGTGTGCTTAGCACACACATTCAGCTCTACTTCATCGGGCTAATAGAATGCATTGGCCAATCAGCGCTGGCCAATGCATTCTATTAGCGTGAACTGAGTTTGCACAGGGGTTCTAGTGCACCCTCGGCTCTGCTACATCAGATTGCTACATCTGATGTAGCAGTGCCGAGTGTGCATCAGATGTGTAGTTGAGCAAAACTGACTCAGCACTGCTAAGTCTGCATTCGCATAGGAATGCATTGGCCAGCCTTCGGCCAATCAGCGCTGGCTCTGCCGGAGGAGGCGGAGTCTAAGGTCGGACCTGAATGGAGACTGGTGTGGAGCTATCTTAGACTCCGCCTCCTCCAGCAGAGCCAGCGCTGATTGGTCGAGTTCCGTACTCTGGCCAATCAGCACTGGCCAATGCATTTCTATGGGGAAAAGTTAGCTTGCGAAAATCGCAAACTGACAGGGATTTCCATGAAATAAAGTGACTTTTATGCCCCCAGACATGCTTCCCCTGCTGTCCCAGTGTCATTCCAGGGTGTTGGTATCATTTCCTGGGGTGTCATAGTGGACTTGGTGACCCTCCAGACACGAATTTGGGTTTCCCCCTTAACGAGTTTATGTTCCCCATAGACTATAATGGGGTTCGAAACCCATTCGAACACTCGAACAGTGAGCGGCTGTTCGAATCGAATTTCGAACCTCGAACATTTTAGTGTTCGCTCATCTCTATTAACAGTTATGACATCTAGGTCGGGTCTCCAGCAAATGATTATATGAGTCAATGCTATAGCAATAGCTTCCATGTCTATGTGAGAGGCCCCAAAATGATTAACCCTTTGACAAATTCTTTGACCTGTAACCTCATTAGTTGGGTAAAAGAGGTTAATCCAATTTAATATTACCACAATCAGAAAGTCTACTTTTCAGCATCTTAAGTAGCCCAGTAATGCTCTAATGTTGCGTGATGCTAAGTCAACATACACTGAAAATAATTAAAGGGTACCTGAGTTGTAATGAAAAGTAGAAATATCCGCAGGGTCTTGATAGGCAGCCTGTTCTATGACTTCATAAACCTTCATACATAGTTTCCTATTAGTTTTTCAGATTAGACGTTCTGTCTCAGGCATGTACAATAAGGAGCAGTCTGCTCCTTTCCATATCCATTGCGGATATTGTTCTGCCAAGGACCACCCCTTCACTCACTGAGATAAGCAGGACAGAGTGGGATGAACTTTCTTAGTAGCAAATGATTGGACAGATAATTAGCTAGAAGGGAGACACCTAGAGCCAGGAACTGTGGGCTAAGGCAGAATATAGCGGGCTGCAGAAAAAAAAACACTGTGAGAAAAATTGTGGCATCAATGGATCACGATTTTTCCCCGCAACCACCTCTTTTTTTTTCCACAGGGCTTTTCAAAGAAGGTCCGCAGAGGTTTCATCTGCAGACTATGTGCTTGCATTATATTTATATGAGAGCCACCAATGTTTCCATACGTGTAATTGACATGCTGTGATTTCCAGAACTGCACAGGTTTTGGAAATCGCAGCGTATATTTTTTTCTCAATGTGTGGATTGTTTCGCAATGTGTGGCTGTGGGGCTTTGACTTTAGATAGATTTCTCAGATAGAAGGCAGCCATATTTTTAATTAAACTGCGTTGCATTTAGGTCTAGAATCACATGCTCTATGAAATGATATAGAGCTCTCTGAAAAGCTTGTGACCATTTAAAGAAATAACAGGTTTAAACAGAATTAAATTATACATAGTGTCATTGCCATTGCTCTGTATAATGCAAAACATTTTGTAAAAGAATTGTATAAGGCTGTTTTTACAATTGCTATGTGCATTCTATTTACTATGGAAATCACATTTCATTGCTGAGTCTACTATATAATTTCATGGTTTCCAATGACACCCAACACATCACCGAGGTACAGCGGGGTCCACTATTTTGATAGGAAAAATATTCTTTCAGTCATTTCTCATATGATGAAATTTCCAATTGAAATGTGACTTAGTAGTATTTTTTTTTTATTTTGTGTTTTTATGTTTTCCAGTATCTATAAATAATTGTAGTGGTGTGTGACAAGCTACTTTTTCATGTTAGAGTTGTGGACATGGATTGTAGTGCTGTCAATTATATGAAAGCAGTCTTGACTCAGGCTCAAGCAGAAACAATAAATGAAAATCTAAAGCCAATTTCCATTCAATGTAGACAATGTTGCAGTTAACCTCAATATGCAACATGCAGAGATCCAGAAAACTTAGATTCCCATACGTCTTCAATAGTTGTCAGCTCACTGTTCATTCGACAAACAGCTAATCCCATCCCCTATAAACATACATGCTCTGTTTAGATAAAATTGTTGGGGTAGTCTGACTTTCTGAAAAATTTACCATAAATGTTATCTATGAGATGGCTGAGATGTGGAATAATCCTAAAATCAAAATGATATTTTTAGAACTGATTGTTGGGAGAAATGTTGGCCGACTAATTTCGAATGTAAGTGGCCAGCCTAAGGGTCCCTTCACACGGCATAAGCGCTCTAATCTATCTCTAATCAATACGGATAAAGGAAACACCAGCCGTGATAAATCTCCCTTGGTATTTTGCCTGACAATTGTTCATTTAGAACTGATGTATTAAAATCATTGCAGATAAACTACATGAGTTCAATACATTTTAGCCTAAATGCATTATAAGAAGATTAGGTCAGGAAACTATCATCATCATTACGTTCGGAAGTGTTTTCTGTCTTAACTAGAGAGCATTATACAGTGACTAATGTGCAGGTTTATTCCCAAAATAAGAATCTCCTTTGATCTGGAATCATTATCATACAGCATTTTAGAAACAATATGCATGTTTAGACAGTACAGAAAATAGTAACGCCTTATTCAGACTGAGTTCATCTGCCGTGTTCTGGTGCCTGTGATCTGTGAAAAATAGTGCATGTACTATATTTCCACGGAATAGACTAAGGCTGGTCTTATACCACAGTAAGTTTAGTCCGCAAATGGTCCGCAATTGTATTCAGTGCGGCCTCTTACACCACCAGATATTTATCCGTGGTGTGTCGTGCCATGACTGGGGTCCGCACTGAATACTGCAGGTCCACAAACTGACGGACATCACAGCATGGCACAGACTAAGAGATATGCCTTCAGATATTGTGTTATACCAGCCTGATGAAGGAACCGAGTAGTTCCGAAAGCTCGCAATATGTCATCATATTTTTGTTAGCCATTAAAAAGGTATCAAACTACTGAGGACTCTCAATCTTTACATCTCCTATGTACACAGCACAGTTCAGTCCAGGAAACACAACCACCACACATAACGTTTTCCACGGACAGGACTCGGTCATGTAAAAGAGGCCTAACTTAGGCTTTTAAGGTGATACAAACTAAGTAAATCTAAAGCATGGTAGCATATAAAATTTTCAAAAAGAAATAATCTTGTATAAACAAAAACAACAGTTACATAGACCCCATCTTGTGTACTGCCATATGGTGGTTCTTTATGCTTCTAGAAGAGATTACCTTTGTAATATTACATGTGATGGAACATACCATCATATGTGAAAATAGTAGGCTCAGAGAGGTATAGTTTGATCCTTTAAATTCCAATGAGTGCTGTTTTATGAATTCATACAACAGAGATCCATAGTATTGTACTATATATGAAGTATACTTGGAAAATGTCTGGGAGGCTCCAAAATTGTTTTTGGAAGAGCAGGCAATTCCTGGATCCAGTGGACTAGCAGTCATTTTATATGTGACCTGGGAAATTTATGTGCTGACCACATCTGAAAAAGGTCATGGTCATAATATTTCAAGCTGACTTCACAAAAAGGGGACATGCTAATGTCTGAAAGGGACATGGTCACGCTGCATTGCACACGCCATTCTCCCACACTTACAAACTCAAATTTTTGTAAGTATACCAAGAGGAACTTCAGTATTGATGACTAGTCATTAGCAAAGGTCAATAATATCAACTGAATGGGAGAGCTGCAGTACCATTCATGGGCACCATACAATGTATGCAGAAGTGCCTGTTCCTGAGCGCTAGATTCTCTTCAATATGGAGTCAGACCCCACCAATCTAAGATTAGAGTCCTAAATACACTTTAAGCTAAGGTCCCAAGTAGCGAGCTGCAGCGAAAAAGAGCTTTGGGAAGTCTACTTCTACAGTATCATACCTATACGGAAACCACAAGCATCTCCATAAGTATAAAATGGACATGCTACAATTTACAAAAATTGATCTTTGGAAGAAAAAAGATACTCATAGTTTTTACTTCCTTCCTTGAATTTTACAGGACAGGTCTTACTTACATTTGTAGGATGGTAGAAAGCAGGCCCCAGTGTATTGTCAGTGATAGGTGGGCTCTGTCTGACCAGAGAACCATCTGCCGTTTCTTCATAGCCAAAAGCTTGCCCTGGTATTGGAATGGATGGGGCACCAGCATTTTGTTGCTTTTTTAGATGGCTTTTTGCTTTCTGTGAGGGACAAAATTGTTTAGTTTTAATTACGGTAACACCTCATATACTGGAAAAGATTTAATAATGTTATCTAAGGCTAAGGCCCAACGTTGCAGAAACACAGTGTATTTTGTTGAAGATTTTGCTGCGTTCAGAAGTGGATTTAACAGAATTGAAATATCTATATACTTTCTTTATATTTTCCATTCCTTTTCAAGCCACTATTAACAGCAACCACAGCAAAAAATGCTGCGTTTCTGCAACATGGGGCCTTAGCCTAAAAGTTTTACAGTGCAAACTTAGAATCAATAGCCTTAAACTGCACCAGATTTATCAAAGTGTTTAATGCTGTTGGATAAATCGCATTATTAGACTGTCTAATCTAAATTTCTTCTTACATCATAAATGTGATGAAAGTTATGTTATACAGTTTTTTTGCCACAAATTAAGGTACATTTGGCTTTACAAATCTACCCCACAGGGTTTTCTTTACCATTAAAGACCTCAATCCTATAGTCAGTGTGTAAGAATAGACTTTCTAGTCATCTTAAGATATTTCAATAATTGTGTGCCCCATAAACCTGTTTGACTGACAGCTATTTCTCTCAACTTTCCCATACACATGCGCTTGGCTGTATACATGTGTTTTCCATGGGAGGAGGAGATCAAACTGCTTTCAGACACCTCAAGCAGCTTATCCTTGGAACAACTGGGATCGGGCATTGAAATTCAGGATACTGACTGACTGTATAATGTTGGTACTTGTTATCCTTGTTCTTGTTCTTTTAATGTAAAAAAAATGATTTCTTCTCAATAAAAACTAAATTTCTAAAAAAAAATGAAATTCAACATGCTCAATTCATCCATTCAATGACATCACCTGGTGAAGGTCCCTGTACATAAATTTCCTGTACATAAAATAGCTAGCAGGCAAACGGAAATGTGCAGGTTTAGAGGACTTCTTGCTTATGAATATGGGGACCTTTAAATGGTCATCCTTCTAACTGCGGAGAGGATGACACAAGCAAACCCAGCCAAAAAAACAATGACATTTAGGCTAAAGCATACACCATTATCCACACCTGGTTTGGCTTAAAGAGGACCTTTCACCATTTTGCCCACAGGCAGTCCTATATACTGCTGGAAAGCTGACAGTGCGCTGAGTTCAGCGCACTGTCGGCTTTCCCGATGTGGGTCCAGTGTGAAGAGCTTACGGTCCGGTACCGTAGCTCTTCTATGGTCAGAAGGGCGTTTCTGACACTCAGTTAGAGACGTCCTTCTTCACAGCACAGCCAATCGCGCTGTGCTGTGAGAGCCAGGAGGAACTCCTCCCTCCATCTGCTCGCAGTACTCGTCCATAGACGAGCATTATCAGGGAGGGAGGGGGGAGTTCCTCCCGGCTCTCACAGCACAACGCGATTGGCTGTGCTGTGAAGAAGCACGTCTCTGACTGAGTGTCAGAAACGCCCTTCTGACCATAGAAGAGCTACGGTACCGGGACCATAAGCTCTTCACACTGGGCCCAGATCGGGAAAGCCGACAGTGCGCTGAATTCAACGCACTGTCAGCTTTCCGGCAGTATATAGAACTGCCTATGGGCAAAATGGTGAAAGGTCCTCTTTAACAAACTGCAAGCAAAAACCTTAGGCTATTATCCCATGTTGTGGAAATGCAGCTTTTTTTGTTGCAGATTTTGTTGCTTTTTTTTTTAGTCAAAGTCAAGAATTGCTACAAAAAGAATGGGAAATATATACTTCTATCTTCTGCTCAAACCACTCCTGGCTTTGGCTCAAAAAATCTAAATAAGCTGCATCAAAATAAGCTGCGTTTCCACAATGTGGGGCTTCAGCCTTAGGCTCCATTTTCACGGAGTAACACGCTGCTCATTTAGACACTGTCAAGGTCTGGGGTTGCTAGGTGGGGTGGCATAGACACACAAGGCCAGTTTCTTTAGTCCAAAACAAAGGTAGAGTTTAATTTTCACTCAAAAATATAGTGCAGCAACAAAAGGAAACAATACAAAAATAAATACATGCCCAGCTAGGCTCTAACTAAACATAGAATAGGTTACCTCACCTCATTCAGGACACAGCTCCAAAAATATGACCTCTCTGTCAGCTCTCCAGCCAAGCTCTGCCCAAAGTCTGCTGCTGGAGCTGGCTTCTTAAGCCTCCTTGACAAGCAGACTCTCTGCAGCTGAGTTGCTGCCGGAACATCCCCAAAGTGTGGACTGGAGGGGGGTCGAATGACAGGTCCCACTACCAACCTACCTGCCATTCCTAAAAATCCAGCCGAATACTGAGCATTTACCAAAATGCTCAGCTGACAAAAGTTGTCTGCTGAGAACAAACATTCCTTCTGGAGTTTTCTCATATCACCCACCTTAGTAGTCTGGGTGAGATGTACACCTCCTCCATTACCTGACCAGCCATCGGCTTACAACACATATACATGTGTCAGAGCGCGGCGCTTCAAAAGAGATCCCATTGATTTCAATGGGTGTCGGCTTACGCGCGTAACACATTGAAATCAATGGGAGGCTTTGTAACTCAAATTGATTTCAATGTGTTACGCGCGTAAGCCAGCACCCATTGAAATCAATTGGATCTTTTTTGAAGCGCCGCGCTCTGACACGTGTATACGTGTCTAAATGAGTGGCGTGTTACTCCTTGAGAACAGAAACTTAGGCTAAGGCCCCACAGGATGTCCCGCAGCAATAAAGCACTGCAGGAAAAACCGTGGCGGAAAGGCAACGCGGTTCTTCCCGTAGCGCTTTAAACAGAAAGTTCATGGAGCTTACCTCCATGGAGTTTCTGTTACAATTATACCTATGGGGAAACCACCAGCGTTTCTGTAGATATAATTGGCATGATGTGATTTCCAAAACCGCGCCACTTTTGGAAACTGCGGCGTGTCTTCACAGCAGTTTTTACCGCAAAGTGGGTATGGGATTCACTAGAATCCCATCCACTTTGCCTGTACTTTAAAACCCCACAATTTTTCCCCGGCGTGGGGCCCCGGCCTTAATGTGTAAATGCGCTCTTAATTGCTTCGGTTCTCTTAATATAGTTTAGTTTACAGATTAACATGTGACAAATAATAAGTTGATTAATGTTATCCAAAATGAAATAACTGATTGATGTTAGCCAGCATTAAATTACACACATTCTTGCCAAGAATGTACAATATTATAATTAGTCAACAAGAATCCAATAATTGCAACCAGCATTTACATTATTAATAGAGGAGCTCAGATACGCCCAGGCGTCTCTTTCTACAGAATGATTTAATGCGAGAGTATTGTAGCGCAGCAAGTTGACTTCTTATGCTGTCTATAACTTTCCATAGCTAATGTGTATAAAGATAATGAAATGTTGCAGTAATGCATTCTTATTTTTTCTTTATTGCAAGCATGCAGAAAAGTAAATAGAACTGTTCTGCCTGCCAACGGAGTGTTTTTCTAATAATGTAAAATGGTATATTCTAAAAATGATGTATGCAATTCCCATACAAGTCAGAAGTGCCAAAAGAATAAACTTAACCTTTTAAAGAAATAGTCTAGTTTGGAGTTAGGAGTTCTGCTGGGTCAGACGCGCCAGACTGGGGCTATATTCACTTCTATAGGACTGACAGAGACTGCAGTCCCACAAGCCCCACATCAGTGATTGGAGCACTTAATGGGAAAAATGCTGAACTTTCAGTCCACAGTTCTCATTGAGCAGTTTATGAAGAGTGATCTCCAATGCAGAGGTAGTAATAAACTCTCCCTGCCTCCTCTCTGGGATATCCGTCCTTTAATAGCAGCCAGCTCCCTACTCTTGTATAATTTTGTGCATCAGTTTAACTCTGCAGGATGTGCAGGGACTAACAGATGCTAAAGGCGTTATATGAAAGGTTCCTTAGAGTCTATTCACTTTATGCTAGATTCACAGTAGTATTTGGGTTTCTGTCTTTCAGTTCCGCTTGGGGACCTGAAAAACAGAAACCCTATCCACTTATAAAACGGTTATACGCAGTTTCCACCAAAATCGGCAGAGAAAGAGTCCTTTTTGTAGAACTTTTCTCTCTGCCTATTTTAAACGGAATGGGTGATGGAGTCTTGTACTGAGGCTCAAATGCTAGTGTAAACCTAGCGTTAGTGGTATGGCTTCTATTGAAACTGGTGCCATGACAGCTGTAAGGGATCGATTTTCAAATGCATTCCAACAGATCCTGACATATATCATTGGCTTATAATGGGGTTGATCACAGTTCTCGATGGAGTAATGCAATTTTTGCCCAAAGAATATTGGTATCCTGATTGGGATAGAATAACACTTTTTTTTATAGAATTATTCTCATCTCGTCACCCAATAGTAATAAGAAAAATTATGTACTTTTTGAGGTTTTGGGGAGGCCCTTGGTGCTCCATCTATATCCATTCCAAGTTGCAGGTCATATGCACCAGGTCCAGGTACTGATGAAACAAATTCTTGAAAACGCTTTTCTTTATTCTGGATAGTTTGTCCTCCTTTCACCTTTTCCTAAAAAATATTACCCAAGATTGTTCTAGTGTAACACAGGAATAACAAAACACCATACGCCAGCTGGAACATCTGCACAGAAGCATCCAAATGAAACAGGATAGTTAATAGCAAGCTGCAACCAAGCTTGTAATTGTTAAAATAAATATGCTATTCAGTATAATATATTCAGTATAATGCTACAGAGCACTTCTAGAGAACTTGCTAGCAGCCTAATTGTCTCATTTGTAAATGTGACGAGGTTGCACAACACTATAAATGTAAATATTTTTCCTTCTTAAAAAGTGGATGTAATAAAATTGTATAATTGGGCTATATATACTAGCGCAAAAAAACGAAATGTTGCATTAGCCTGGAGAATGTGCTCATTCGTACCGGCAAATGGTAGAAATCACAAGTTACAATTTTACTCCTGCAATCTAAACAAATGTTAAATTATTTTCATACTTTTCACAAATTATGTATATGCTGTATATGGCCAGTATATTAAACCATAATGTTGCACCCTGACCTACCCCTAACCCCACATTCACATGACCATATTTTACCCATGAAACTCGATCTGTATGTGCCTGATTTACCAGTATGCCAGGAGAGGGACCCCTAGTACTATAACCTGTTTCTCCAAAAATAAGCCCTACTCCAAAATTAAGCCGTAGTTACAGTCAGCACTCAGAGCCTCCAGCGCTAGATTATGTTACGTGACATCACGGAGACAGAGAATAGTCATACCGTAGCTCCCAACTGTTTTGGACGAGTGCCCCGCTATCTCCTGCCACGGCAGAGCAAAATCCGCTGACCCACTCCCGAGTTCCCCTCCAGAATCTAGCCTCCTGCCTCCCAAGTCGAAAAACCAGGAAAAACTGTTTGGGGATGGCTTGCTGGCAGTCAGTTTAAAAACCCATTCATTTCAGTGGGGTTTTAAAGCAAACCGCCGCTGTCTGTATGCAGCCTCTCCACCGTGAAACTGTTTTTTTTTGCAGGGACACAAAGTCAGACATGCAGCACTATGTGGTTTCATGGCGGAGAGGCTGCATACAGACACTGGCGGTTTGCTTTTAAAACCCATTGAAATGAATGGGTTTTTAGGCTCTGTTCCCACGGAGTAACGCACCGATCATTTAGACACGTATACACGTGTCAGAAAGTGGTGCTTCAAAACAGATCCCATAGACCTCAATGTGTGCCGGCATACGCACGCTACACATTGAAATCAATGGGAGGCTTTGTAACCCATTGATTTCAATGTATAGCGCGCGTGTCAGCCGGCACCCATTGAAATCAATGGGATCTGTTTTGAAGCACTGCGTTCTGACACGTGTATACATGTCTAAATGATCGGCGCGTTACTCCGTGAGAACGAAGCCTTAAACTGACTGCCGGCAAGCCGTCCCCAAGCAGATTCTCCTGGCTTTTCAGCAGAATCATGAAGGGTGGACAGCGGCACAAGTGTGAATGAGGTTTTCTGGTATACAAGGCATAAAAAGTTGCAATTTTTTGCACAAATAGGATTTTGTGCAAAATAATTGTGACTGTAATTTCATCAATAAATGCCCACCCAATACTCTTGAAACCACATGTAATATACTATTGTAATATTTATTGCTTTATGGATACACTATATAATAGGAACAGATTTTTCAACCTGACATACAGAAATGCTAAAAAAAAAAAAGCTATCTACCAAAATACATTACCAGAATATACTGGTTTTATAACAGGAGAAACAAGCTACAATACTACTGTATACTAAAATATAATATCTTAGTGGATTTCAGCCTCAACTAGTAAACTGACTGTGTAGAATATGGCAATCTGTATAATAGCCAGAATGAAATTAGGAGGGCAGATGGTTTACAAGAGGCTCACAAGGTCTCAGAGGGTTTTAACAGGAAGAAGGCGTGTGACACTGACTTGTGTGTTCATTGCATTCAAGTTTCTCATTTATCATTGTTCTCATTTGAATATTGTTTACTTCAATCTTAATTTCACCTTCAAAATAAAAATTTCATAGTGTCCTGGTCCCGGGGCAGCAGAAACTGTCTGCGGGGCATTAAAAGCGAAATCTCGACTTGCTGTTGATAAGAAGGGGGCATATCCTGCTAAAGAAAGCATAGAAAGGTAAAATGTAAAATGATATATCATAATGATAATGTCAAGTGACTAAAACAGTAAAAATAATAGAAAGATAATAGAACATAATGTTATAAATTTAAAAATAATATAACAAAATAGTCTATTAAGCATATTTATTCATTTTAATCACATACAGCTCACATATTTCAGTAATACATATCAATATATGGTGAGCAATGCACACTTAAACAGAATCTACATCACTAAAGCAGAAACCCTATGTCCTAATAGGTATAATAGGGGGCAGAAACTCCGCAGATGAAAACACTTCTTGTCAGATGTCAGGTCTTTAAAGATGGTGAACGCTCTGCTCTGTATTCTAAAGTCGAGATTCCTAATCAGGTTTTATCCCCAGATGTGCCCAGATACCACAATTTAAAAGTGAGAACATGTCCTTAAAGGGATTCTACCACTGAAACTGTTTTTTGTGCTTAAGACGTCGGAATAGCCTTTAGAAAGGCTATTCGTCTCTTACCTTTAGATGTGGTCTCCGGCCCGCCGTTCCGTAGAAATACCAGTTTTTACCAGTATGCAAATGAGTTCTCTCGCAGCAGTGGGGGTGAGCCTCAGCGCTCAAACAGCGATGGGGGCATCCCCACTGCTGCCAAAGAGCTCTCTCCAGCGACACCTCCATCTTCAGCTGCAACCGCCTCTTCTCTCTTCTGTCTCAGTCCAACCTCCGACGCCTGTGCAGTACGCTCCTGTATTGAACTACAGTACAAGAGCAAGAGCAGGCTCCCAAAAATGGCCGCTGGCCATTTTATTTTTTATCCCCCCTGGGTCTCCGATTATTATAATCTGGGGTCTGAAAAGACCCCAGAGTATAATAATTGTTTATGGATGTCCACAATGGCGCATAATACTGTGTACAGGGGCCACTAAGGGGAATAATTCTGTGTGCAGTGGCCACTATGGGGCATAATACTGTGTGCAGGGGCCACTATGGGGAATAATACTGTGTGCAGGGGCCACTATGGGGCATTATAGTGCGCACAGAAATGCGGGAGGGGGGTTACTGGTCAGTTGGTCAAGATCTTTGGCGTCGGTTGGGGGGGGCACATGTCAAAAGTTCTCCACGGGGCCCCGCCATTCCTAGTTACGCCACTGTCCACTTCTCCATTTATTGGTGCAGGACGGGTCCCATGATCACAAAAGCTGTCCAGTTTCTATGACAGCTGGGAACCTTACAAAGGCTCACAGACCAGTCATAATAATATATCTATTGAAGCTGGTCTATGACCCGCCTCAATAGCTATATAGCAAATCTCCCATAGACTGCAATACAGTTTAACATAATAAAAAAAAAAGTTTTTAAAAATATCAAAAAAGAAATTTAAATAAATCATTCCGCTTTCCCTAGATTTGAAATTAAAACAAACCAAAACAACTTATACATCCCCATCTCCAAAAACACTTAGTTTACAAACATATAAAAATATATATTTGCTTCCCATTAAAAAAAAAAAAAGTTGATTAAAAAAGTGATCAAAACATCATACATTCCCCAGACCGTAATAGGGTGCACTGGGTGTCTGCTGTTTTCAAACTGAAAGTAGCAGAGAAAAATCCTCCTTGCATGACATCTTTCTCCGCCGATTTTGACTCTTTCTGCGACGGAATCTAAAATGTGATCCTTGCCTTAGCTAGTCTCCGGTGGCCAGTATAGAAGGATTTCTCATTAGTAAATTGCATGTAGGCCTTATTATCCCATTACACTTTCTAGACAAAACCACTACTTTATTAGGTATTTCACGGTTGCGCTGTGGTTGATGCTGATATAAATATTACAGAGTGCTTGGTCAAAGTTTCGGTTGAATAATACACTGATGCAGCTATTCATAGTATACAGGTTTACGCCAAATAAGTGTTATGCAGTAGTCCCATTTGAGCTGGTTTTACTCAGACCCTGACCCAATTACCCTCATGGCCCGACTGAATAGAACCATAAAGTGATGCTTCAGTCATAACATGTATCCACCTGATCCCCAAACATCTCCTGTAGAGCTTTATTATGCTACAACTAACCTGGTTTGTGTATTTTATCAGAAATCAGATCATAGGATCCTGGGCCCACATTATCCTGAGTGCTGCCAAGAGTGACGACAAGTGATCGAGGAGCACGATCGTACATTTCACCTTTAATTAATGAACACCTAAGGGTTAATACAACAATATGGGTTAAAATCATATTATAAACTGTGACACAATATAGATTCCAGAAATACAATAATATTAAGAAAACAGGTAGAGACAATTTTACAGATTAAGGGTGCATTCACACGGTGTAACGTGCCGCGAGATTTGGCACGTGTACGCCGCGTGACCCTTTGCGTGCCGTACACGCTCCCATTCATTTCAATGGGAGCGGGGATCGTATGCGCCGCGCTAGTTTGCGGCCGTGAATAAATGCACGGCCGCAAACTAGCGCGGCGCATACGATCCCCGCTCCCATTGAAATGAATGGGAGCGTGTACGGCACGCAAAGGGTCACGCGGCGTACACGTGCCAAATCTCGCGGCACGTTACACCGTGTGAATGCACCCTTAGTATAAAGTGCTCAAATAATACAGTACAGATGTGTCTAGATACCACAATATAAAAGTGAGAACATGTCCTTAACCCCTTCCGACATCTGTCATGCTATTACTATGGATGTGGGATCTTTAAAAGGTGGCGGCCACTCTGATCTGTATTCTACAGTGAAGATACCTAGTCAGGACTCCCTCCTTAAAGTGCAAACACCTCCTTCCTTATCAGTACAGGATGACGCCCGTGCGCCACTATCACGAGAGCCGTCCTGGTTCTGTGATAGCCAGGAGCCTTATGAAGGATTCCAGGTCTGTCATAGTAATATAGGTATTGAAGCCTCAATAGCTATGTAGCAAATCTCCAATACAGCTTCAATACAGTTTAAGGCTAAGGCCCCACGGAATGTCCCGCATCACGGTTCTTTCCACAGCACTTTAGACAGAAAGTTTGCAGAGTTTTCCTCCATGGACTTTCTGTTGCAATTATACTTATAGGGAAACCGCCGGAGTTTCCATAGGTATAATTGGCATGCAGCGATTTCCAAAAATGCATCGGTTTTGGAAATCGCAGCATGTCCACACCACAGTTTTACCACGGATTGGGCATGGGATTCACTAGAATACTATCCACTTTGCTCTTACTGTAAAACACTGTGATTTTTCCCACAGTGTTTTTTTCGGTGCGGGCAAATCTTGGCATTTTAAGCCCATGGGGCCCGCCTTAAAATGCTTTCCCAATGATAAAATTGATGCAGTCTGCTACTAGGACCCCCAGATGTACAACTATTAAAGCAGGTTCTCTTTTCACAAGCAATTACATTGTTGAAATTGGCACAAACAAAATCAAAGGACTGTTTCCATAACGTACAGACAAAATATCCGCTGGGAGAGAATATATATTAGTGACTCTTCCTGTTTATTACGTTCATATCCTGGAATAGGGGATATGGAGAAACTTTGCCTGAAAAATATAACTCCATTAACTCCTTCCTGCACCACCCCATACTATTATGATCTAGGATGCAGGTATTTCCCAGAACGTGAATGAACAGGAGCTGTACTGAGCCTCTGCTCACAGCCAATAACAAAAAACACCACGTATTACAGTACCTGTAAAGTGGATGGGATTCTGGCTAATCTCATCCACACATTGCAGAAAAAGCACTGCAGAAAAAATGTGATGCATTTCCTCCGTGGTCTTTTCTGCAGTGTTTTTTGGTTACAGCTCGCTACAAGAGGCTTTAGCCTTAGGCTAAGGCCCCACATTGCGGAAACACAGCTAGGGGTGTCCGTGGGGGAAGAGGGGGTCCCCAGGTCGGTGTCCCCAGCTTCAGTTCCCCCCCTACATCGTCCCCCATGTAGTACGACTCACCTTGGCCTCTCTCCTCCGTTGCTGTATGAAGCACAGCGAGGTCTGGCGTCTGGTTGCTATGATGCCGGAGCTCGCTCTGCTACATACACGACACAAGCAGCAGCACGAGAACTGTCTGCACTCAGCGAGCAGACACAGCAACGGAGGACACAGGCCAAGGTGAGTCGTACTACACGGGGGCCAATGTAGGGAAGGGGGAGGCATGAAGCTGGGGCCACAGATGGGGGGACATGAGACTGGGGGGCAGAGATGGCGGGGGGTGGAAACTAGGGGGGCAGATATGGGGGGACATGAGACTGGGAGGCAGAGATGGGGTGACAAGATACTGCGGGCAGAGATGAGGGGTTACAAGATACTGGGGACAGAGATGAGGGGGGACAAGATACTGGATGCAGAGATTGGGGGGACAAGAAACTGAAGGCAGATGAACTAGACTGGGGGCACAGATAGGGGGACAAGAAATATAAGCGGTTTGGCGCCACCGCCAAACTGCAGACGAAGTCGCGGGTAGCTGCTAGTTGGTAAATAAGCGGAAGGGGCCCTTATGTGGGCCCTTAAGTTATAGAACTTAAAATACAGTGATCACAGGCAAATCATTTATTTGCAAAAATTGACATTTCATTTATTAAAAGTGGTAAAACATAATGAAACCAATATAAAATTGGTATCACCATAATCGTGATGAACACACAAAGTGGCCATGTCAGTTTCTTTAATGCAGAGTGAAGACTGTAAAATCAATATGCAAAAATATAATGAAGAATTGTGGGGTTTTTCACACTGACCCGCTAAAATCATTAACAAAAGCTAATCAAAACAGTATATGTACCCCAAGTACAACTCGTCACACCAAAAGACAAGACCTCACATAGATATGTTGACATAACAAAATAAAAAAAGTTATGAATTTTGGAAGGAGGAGAAGGAAAATATGAAAAAACATGCTGAGCATTAACCTCCAAAACTACTCTGCATCCTTAAAGGGTTAAAGGACAGAGAACCAATCAAGGCGCATTATATAAAAATCAATCAATATACAATACACAATATACAATAGCCAATAATTATCAGCCTTGTAATTCTGTGCAAATAGATATAAATATGTGTAAAAGCAAAACCAGTCACAGAGAAATAAAATAGGTGAATAAGTAACTACATAAATAATGATATAATACATCCACCTGCTTTAACTTTCTGCGGCACTCAGTGTCCTGTGTCTAGGATATGAGTGTGCACGTGTGTTTGCCCAGCAGTGTCCAGCATCTCTAGGCAACACAGGGGAGTGTTCCACCAACCCCTCCTGGCTCTCCAGGAGTCAACATGAGTAAGCCGCAGTACACACTAGGCTGGGTTTATATGGTGCTTTTTTTTTTTTTTTTTTGCTGAAGAACTGCTTGCAGCTTTTCATTGCAGTCATGCCTAGCAAGTGTAACTATACATTCCACCTGTATGATAAACTTAAAACCTCCAGTGTACTGGCTGTCAGTATAAACGTGAATTGCATGGTAACTGGGGTTGAGCCGATCCTGACTTTTCAGGATCGATTTTTAAAACCGATTTCCGATCATTTTTCATTCGAACCCGATCTCGATCCCAATTACGATCCCAATGCAAGTCAATGGGATTTTTTTTATTAATCGGAGATCGGATTTTAAAAGCAATCCTGCTCACTATACAGCATGGAATCTAAGAATTGTTAGAATCCACGCTGTGTAGTGAATCATTAAATAGCCAGAGGATTTTTTTTTAATCCTCTGGCTACTTAGTCCCCCCTGGTGTCCACTTACCTCCAGAGATGGCTGCTCCGCTGTTCTTCGCCTCGCTGCAGCTCCAGCTGCAGTCTTCTTCTCCCTTCACTGCCCCCTCCCTGCCAGGTCAGGAGAGTGTGGGCGGGTTAGGAGAGTGTGGGCGGGTACAGGGCGGGGAGATGTGACGTCTCCCCTCCCAGTACCCGCCCACACTCTCCTAACCCGCCCACACTCTCCTAACCTGGCAGGGAGGGGGCAGCGAGGCAAAGAAGACTGCAGCTGGAGTGGCAGCGAGGCAAAGAACACCGGAGCAGCCATCTCTGGAGGTAAGTAGCTACTAGAGATGCTACTTTAGTCTCCCATTAGAATGAATGGAGGCAGACGGCGCGCAGGGGGTTAAGGCTGTGTGCCGGCTGCTTCCATTCATTCCTATGGAACCGCAGAGTAGCCTTCACACTGAGTATACGCTATGTACTCAGTGTGAAGGCATTGTGGGAAATACTACCGATCTCGATCCCACCTAAAGAGATTGAGTTTGAGGGGCCACACGGTGGCTCAGTGGTTAGCACTGCAGCCTTGCAACGGTGGAGTCCTTGGTTCGAATACCGCGAAGGGCAAAAACCCATCTGCAAGGAGTTTGTATGTTCTCCCTGTGTTTGCATGGATTTCCATCCCATACTCCATAGACGTACTGATAGGGAAAAATGTACATTGTGAGCCCTACGTGGGCTCACAATCTACATTTAAAAAAAAAAAAAAAAAGATTGTGTTTGGAATTCCGATCGCGATCGTGAAATTTTCTCGATCACCGATCGGAATCTGATTTTTTCCGAACACGATCGCTCAACCCTAATGGTAACATCGCCTAGGCATTACTGCAATCCAAAACCATGCAGTTTTTCAGCAAAAAAAAAAACGCTTTGTAAATCCAGCCCTACGTACAGTATCTGGTCACCATGGGAATCCAACTACATACCAGAGCTGCGGGAGGGACTGGTAAGAAACATAGAGACATCTGATCCCATAGTATAAAAAACCTGATACGGGTCAAGGATCAGAACTATGTGAAAATAAAACCAATTCCTATCTCATGAACTATTGTAATAAATGCAAATAAGACTGGATTCACACCTGCATTGTAGTCTCCACTGCAGATTCTACTTAAAGTTCCACATAAGATCCTCCTTGCAGGACTTATCTCTCTTTCAGTTTCAGTATAAAACCAGAAGAAATCGGGCGGAAACCCCACAGACCCAATTATAGTCTAAGGGGTCTGTGGGTTTTCGCAGGTAACCACTTTTCAAGCAGACAGGGGGAACACTAGTTGAACCTAGTGTAATTCTAAAAGTATAAATTTCTTCTCTCATATAGTGGCAACATTTTCAGTAAGAGCAACTCACTCCCCTTAAAGACTTTCTAATACCTACATACAAAAAAAAGGAAACCATACAAGACTCCAGATTAGAAATAAAGGGCAATCCCAGCTAAATTCATCGCATAATGGCGTATCCCATGTCTGTGACATCATTGAAGAGTAGCGCTAGAGCCCAGTGAAGGTGAGTCACACAGGGTTTTTTTTAGGTTTGTCACTTCCCCTGGGTCTCTGATCATTATACTCTGGGTTCTGAAAAGACCCCAGTGTATAATAATAGTTTGTGGGTGGTGTACCCAAAAAGTTTCAGGTTTTGCCGAACCCAAAATTTTTGCAGTATCTATAATTACCACTATGGGGCATAATACTGTGTTAAGGAAGCGCTATGGAACATTTTACTGTGTGCAGGGGATCCTGTCTGACATTATACTGTGTGGAGCAGCTGCTATGGGACATTATACTGCAGGGAGGGGCCGCTATGGGACATTAAACTCCATGAAGGGGCCATCTGGAGGCCACTTTGGGGCATTATAGTATGTGTAAATTGGGTATTATACCATTTGAGGGCCAGGAGAGGGGGCTCTATGTTGTGTGTGGATAGAGGGCCCAGGCCAACATTTGCTATGCGGCACAGCAGTGGCGTAACTAGGAACTTTTGACATGCCCCCCCCCCCCCCCAACCGACACCGAAGACCTCGACCGACCCCCTCCTACACATTCCTGCGCGTTCTATTATGCCCCATAGTGGCCCCTGCACACAGTATTATCCCCCATAGTAGCCCCTGCACACAGTATTATGTCCCCATAGTGTCCCCTGCACACAGTCTTGTACCCCAATAGTGGCCCCTGCACACAGTGTTGTATCCCAATAGTGGCCCCTGCACACAGTATTATCCCCCATAGTGGCCCCTGCACACAGTATTATCCCCCATAGTGGATACCCATAAACAATTATTATACTCTGGGGTCTTTTCAGATCCCAGAGTATAATAATCGGAGACCCGGGGGAACAAAAACATAAAAAAAACACTGTTACTTACCTGTCCCCCGGCTCCTACGCTGTCTTCTCTGCTGCCGTCCTTCTGCTATGACGTCAGACGTCACATGACCCGGGACGCAGGCGCATAAGACGCATAAGTAATCAGGGTCACATCACCAGCCGGGTGTGCATTAGTTACTTATCGCCTCTATATCAGGGTAGCCAGTCCCCATGTGCAACACTCCATTATATATATATATATATATATATATATATATATATATATATATGTAGTGAAAAAAACCTGTATCTATATATTGTTGCTATCTCTATGTTTGAGGGGCTTTCCTTTTCCTCCCCCTCCACTCTTCAGAGAGTTCTATTGTACAAAGTGGCAAAAAGAGGCAAATAAGTGAAGAACAATCACTTTTCTTATATAAAGTATATTGATATCTTAACCTGAACCATGGAGTTAAGAAAAAATAAAAGCTTAGTTGTGCTTTGACTAATAAATCAGAACAGTTTACCCTTTTCACATAAATTAATATATCTAAAAACGGAATCTCATTTTGTGAATAAGTAAAGGTTAATTGCACCTCACGATTAATACTATTATTTTCCAACTGGAAAGTACTTCAATTCCTCCATGCCAGCCCAAATAAGGAAGATGTCATCAATGTATCTGAGCCAACACTGGGTCTGGTAACATAGGAGAAATATATATACAAACCACAATTAGAGGGTGGTCCTTTAGAATACTGACCCCTTGTTATAATCATTATAATGATCCTACACTTGCCACAGTTATTCTCCACTCAATGTGCCCTGGACATATAGATCTTCACGAACATGTCTGTATCTTCTTTTCGGTCAGCTATTGTAGGAAAGAACCCTATCAATGTGCAACCTTGGTTCTACCCTTCAGTTGGGTTCTTTCAGGAGAATTTCACTCATGTGTACATGGGTATTTCTTGGCGTTTCCTTCTAGGGTTCCAATAGCCTCCATACCAAATATTTGCCTTTTTGTGTGAGTTCTTGATAGGGGAAGTAGGTGAATGATTCCTGTCTTAATCTTAACAGCAATAAAAGTTGGCTAAGGGAGGGCACTTTGAGCCAGACTATGTGTCTATATTTCCATTGTAATCTCAGGAACACTGCTATCTATACTCTACGTATTATACTTCATGAACACCAGCTTAATACGTGAACGTTCTTTTATTTGACCTTTTTTCTTTTCCTCTACACACAACTCCTATTCCAAGATAGATTGATTTTCCCCATCACTCACAACTAGCCTACCTCTCTGATGCCTCCATATTGTATTATTGGAATATGTAGCAACTGATAATTTTAACTCACCCATCAATGCTCCTGTGCGGGCTGACCCCCACTGCTGCCTCTAGGTGGCGCTGCACTTATGTCACAAGGTTGAAGAACGCCAGGATGCTATATCCAGCATTCTGGCATTCTTCAGTGTCAGCTACAGTGCATCCTAGAGGCAGCTGAGCCAACCTGGACATAAGGGTGCATGGGTGAGTAAAAATTATCGTCTGCAACCTATTACTATACTACGATATGTAGCGGCCAATTAAAAAAAGAATGCTGTTCCCTAATTTATTCTGATGACATTTCCTCAAACAGAAATATTGTTTGCAATTTCGTTGAAATTTACAAAATACTTTACAATCTCGAAAAAATGGATTGGGTAAATGATTCCTAGGCTCATCTGGTTGTAACAGACTGCTCTTATGTCACAAGGCTTGGGGTTAGGCAAACTTAGCTGTTCAGCATCTGTTCCATTTTGGAATTTTTTTTAATGTTTTAAGGATGCAGGGTAGTTTGAATGTTAATGCTAGGCGAGCATTGCCCAACCATTTGGCTAGCCATCTCATTTACCACCATTTTGGAATACATATCGTATAATGTTTTGATTAGCTTTTCTTTACGTTTTTTTGGGTTTCCATATGAAATAACACACAATTCTATCTTAATTTTTTGCATTTTGTTTTTACGGCGAACACTCTGCATTAAAAATGACATGGCAGCTTTGCCCAGTGGGCCATTACGATTACAGCAATACCATATTTATACTGTTTTTTTTTTTTTAATGTTTTAGCGCTTTTACAAATAAAACATCACTTTTTGAAAATTAAAGATTTTCTTGAGGTCACCGTATTTTGTTGCCTATAACTTTTTTTACTGTACTGTTGACGAAGATATGTTAGGGCTCTTTATTTGTGGGGTAAGTTGTACTTTTTATTGGTACTAATGTTTGGTATCTGACCACTTTTTATTGTTATTTTTTGGGGAAAAATACGTTAATTTGCACATTGCAGTATATTTTTTTTACAGCGTTCATTATGTTTGGATACCTAACATGTTTGTCTATTTATTATTAACCAATTCCGGACCACCATCGGGTATATACATCCGGAAGGTGGTTGCCTTGTTCTGTAAATTCAGCCGGAGCTCCCAGAGAGAGGGCAGGGAATACATCTACATGCTGTTGATCACAGAATCCAGGGGGTTATTCCACCGCAGTTTGAGTATCTTCCGACTCTAGTGGCTGGTCCGGGAATTCTCCTTTGCCTGCGGTATTACAGTGTGGTACTATTAAGGTACTGACCATTAACTATACATTCAGCACAACACATTAGTATGGCGCAGAACAGGAAGGAGTTAAAGGGTTTGCTTGGGGAATAGTAATTTACTTACCTGGTCCCAGGGATCGCTGTTGAAGCAGCGTTCGGCCCCACAGGTTGCTCCACCTCCCTCCTAGCCCAATATCACAGGTAATTGATTAATATCTGCACAGACTGTACTGCGGCAGGCCACAAGTCTTGTTTTCTTATGGCATTCATTACTACAATATCTAAAATTGGACATTGTGGTACATTAAAGGCCTTTGTGAATGACACCGTATTAAGACATTTCCTGTTCAGAATTCTCTTTGGATGTCTGTGCTACTTCTGATAAATAGAAACATATTTGAGAATGAAATCCTCCACTTACCCTGAATTTTGATCTGAAAAAAAAAAAAAACGCTCATCTCTACTAACCAGCATTTACAGTCATTTACGTAACAGCTACATTTGTGTCTTTTCATCCATAACAGAAGCTGATGTGACATTTCTATTTGTGAAATTCTCCAGAGAAAAAAATATTCTAAAGATCTCCCAAAATCTAGCCATAGGTAAAACGTAGCTTTTACAGCAACTCCCCACTTGGTGGCGTTTTCTTCCTTATAATGTAAAAAAAAAGTATCTGTATGAAAGTATTCTGAATGTTGTAAAAGAAAAAAATAGCATGGAGGATAATGAAAAATAATAATAAAAATATGATTAATAATTACATTAAAAATGGCTTAACAGGGTGTGGAACAAGCAGAACATTGACATTGCTTGGATTTCAATTTGTACATGCCGTAGCTCATAAAAATCTACAGCAAAAACTTTCTGTAACAAAAGTGGATTTTACCATAGATTTGGAGTCCGAATCTGTAAGTGTTAAAGGGAGTCTATGATGTCCAAAACGCATCCCAAATCAATTACAGTGCTATGTCAAGGCCTTTAATACAGGCAAAAACATACCTTTGAGGCCACAAACCAAGGAAACAGTGCAAAGACACATCTTTTTATTGATTCAAATAAGCCTGCAAGTGCATTGGGGGCGGGACTACAGGCATCCACAAGTGCTCACACTCTCCTCTAGAATTGCTGTCCAATATCGTTCCCTTTGGCTGTGAATGACGTTTTCAGATTCTGCCTGCATTGTGACAGCTGTAAGTAAATCTGACATATTTGGCCCACTTCTGGTACACTTGCAGGTTTATGTGCAGTTCTATAACATAATGAATATTTCTGCGCTGCTTCATCAGTTTGTGGTATGGGATTTACACAGACTTTTCTTCTCCTAAAAGCCCCTACACAACACTAATATTAGAAATTATTTGCCCAATTATTGCAAACTGCCAGTCCTACGAATGGTTGTTACCCATAATAAGAGGTTAGTGTAAATGTACAATGGTCACCAGATAAAGGGGCACAATGATTGATAGTCGGGTGATGACATCATTCATGAAACATACAAAATGCTAGATTTTATACTAGATTATTGTGATGGTCACAAGGGCAAACTGTATGGGGATAAACAATTCTTGTATTCCCATACAACAGTGATGATTTGATGCATGTAAATGTAGCAAAACAGAGGGCAATGACTGGGAATTAACACTTCTAGCGACATCCATTACTGATCATAGCTGCCAGTTAGGTCCATGAAAGGGGCCTTTAGTTGAAGATATTGATATCTACAGAAGAAAGTGATGACTCCTACTGATGGCCTATTCTGATAATAAGCCATAAAAACCTGCAATTTTTATAGAATTAAAATAATTTTTTAAAATTCTGGCTCTATATATTCATTTTCTACAGCAATAAAAAAATATAGCACATTTCTCTACATCAGTCTGCAACTCAACTCGTTCACATCTGCATTTGTATTCCATCCGGGGGGAGTCCACATGAGGAATACTGAACGCAAGTGCAAGTGCTGTGCAGTGAAAGCATATGGACCCCATAGACTATAATGGAGTCCGTGTGCTTGCCACCTAATCTCCGCAGGAATCATGCGGACAGGAAAGTAGTTCACAATCTGCTTTACTGTCCGCATAATTAATGCTGGCAGCGCGCGGCAAGCACATGGACCCCATTATAGTCTATGGGGTCCATGTGCTGTCACTGCACAGCACTTGCAGTTGCGTTCGGTATTCCATTCAGGGGGTTCCCATGCAGACTCCCCGAACGGATTACCAAACGCAGATGTGAACGAAGGGTAAGATATTTGTGGAAAAGAAAATGTACAATTTTTGTAATAGGTGTAGTAAAGGGGATAAAACACTGGAGGGTGCCACATCAGTTAAGATCAGAAAACCTGTAGAAAAACTTCATGCCTGCAAATATTCATGCACTAAACCTTATTGCTGTTCTTGACTTTACTATATGCATTTACAGTCATATTTTTTTTGTGAAATAAAACTTATATGCCAGAAAAATTATAAAAGAATAAATTATGATATTAGAGACTGCAATTTTCTAATGGTAAAGGAAAGTCCAGCTTAAAATCTATTTAAAGTAATAGTGCACAATATACAAATAATATGTCATACATACAGTATATAGTATAGTCATTCTAACCAATGTTTGTGAGAACAGTGCAGTTCATGCAGTGCAAAAAATGTGTGGTTGATGCCATGTCTTTTCTGGGCATCGTAACGCTCCATATATATGCAGTCGTGATGTGGGCATAAAATGTGCTGACCTTTTCAGACATGTGTCAACTCACAAATAAAATGACAGGCTCAGGACATTTGCCCACTCATACAGGAGTCCAGAGGTCACCCCTTCCTTTGGGAGCCTGCTGGACATACTATACAGTATCATACCTCCCAACTTTTGAAGAACCGAAAGAGGGACAAAATGTGCGGCGCTAGCCCCGCCCACTTTTGTGTTGACTCCGCTCATTCTCATTCATTTTTCATGTGCCCGCACACAGTATAATCCTCCTACAGTCACCTGTAAATTATATGTTCCCCCTCTATCTCTCCCCCAGTTTCATATACACCCTTCATCTGCCCCCAGTTTCATGTCCCCCCTCCATCTCTGCCCCCAGTTTCATGTCCCCTCCATCTCTGTCCCCAGATTCATGTCCCCCATCTCTGCCCCCGGATTCATGTCCCCCCCATCTCTGCCCCCAGATTCATGTCCCCCCATCTCTGCCCCCAGATTCATGTCCCCCTCATCTCTGCCCCCAGTTTCATGTCCCCCATCTCTGCCCCCAGATTCATGTCCCCCCATCTCTGTCCCCAGATTCATGTCCCCCCTATCTCTGTCCCCAGATTCATGTCCCCCCATCTCTGCCCCCCGATTCATGTCCCCCCATCTCTGCCCCCAGATTCATGTCCCCCCATCTCTGCCCCCAGATTCATGTCCCCCCATCTCTGCTCCCAGATTCATGTCCCCCCCATCTCTGCCCCCAGATTCATGTCCCCCATCTCTGCCCCCAGATTCATGTCCCCCCATCTCTGCCCCCAGATTCATGTCCCCCCCATCTCTGCCTCCAGATTCATGTCCCCCCCATCTCTGCCCCCAGATTCATGTCCCCTCCATCTCTGCCCCCAGATTCATGCCCCCCCATCTCTGCCCCCAGATTCATGCCCCCCATCTCTGCCCCCAGATTCATGTCCCCCCCATGTCTGCCCCCAGATTCATGTCCCCCCATCTCTGCCCAGATTCATGTCCTCTCCATCTCTGCCCCCAGTGTCATGCCATCCTCTCCTTCATCTGCCCCCAGTTTCACGTTCCACCTCCACATTACACTTACCTTCTCCTTGTTCCCCCGCTGCACTCTGCGCGCCTCTCTCTCTCTCTCACTGGCACACAGTTGTAGACGCGATGTGACGTCATCACATCGTGTCTACAAGCCAGTAGCCGGCGGCAGCGGCGAAGTAAGGAGCTGACCTGTGTCAGCTCCTTGCTTCAGTGGCATATGTGTTCAACTCAAATCTGCGTCCTCTGGACGCAGATCTGATTTGAAATCGGGACATACCTCCCTCCAACCGGGACCGCGGGACATGTCACCGGAATTGTGAATGTCCCACGGAAATCGGGATGGTTGGGAGGTATGCAGTATGCACAAGGAGAATACAGAGTACATAGAGATGCAAATACCATAACGAAACACATACTGTGGGCTAGAGCCGCATCTGCCACGAAGAGGAGTATCTCGCCTCAGACGGCAGATTGCCAAGTCCCTGAAGGGGCGTCAATGCCTGACTCCACAACTCAACATCAGTGGTTTATGGCTGCCCTTGTCCCTAGTATGGTTGGTGCCACACTCTGCATTAGGGGGCACACCTACAGTCCATATCCAATACTAAAATGGCACAAACCTTTGCTCAGTTTTGTGCAGTTTACGACTTCTCTTTTTCTTGTTATGACTCCTAGTATCTTTTTTTATCTTCTATTCTGAGCTTTGTATGTGTTTTTCTTGTATTATTATTGTATTATCTATGCTGCTGTAACATACTGAATTTCAGGGGGGTAGGACTATTAAAGGATTATCTTATCATATTTTAAACAGATACACATTCCCCCCCCCCCCAAAAAAAAGCCTCAAACATGAAAAAAATTATAATGTAAAAATATAACGATAATACACATTTCGAATCATTGTGTCTGTAACAATCTGTACAATAAAACTAAAACAGTTAGTTAACCCTTGCGGTGAAAAAAAAAAAAAGAAAAAATAACGGGAGATTTTCACCAACTGACCTCACCAAATAGGAAATAAAATGTGATAAAAAGTCATATGTAGCACAAAATGGTCTAAAAAAAAAAAAAAGCACAGCTCATTCCGCAGCGACAAAATAAAAATGTTATATGTCTCGGAAGACAGCAATGCAAAAACAATTTGTTTCCTCAAATAGATTTTTGTTCTGAAAATGATCATAATCATAATGAACCAAAAATAACGCTAACATGTTACTTGTACTATATGATGAATGGCAAAAATTTTAAATGTAAAAAGGCAATGTCAGATTTTTTTTTTTTCATTCTCTCCCAGAAAGAGTCAATAAGACATATACACTCCAAAATCTTGTCAAACCCTCATATGGCTACAGTATCTCTATTACAGCGGATGCCGGGTCTGTATTCGCATTGTGAAGGCTAGACGGGTCTATGAGCGTGCACGCAGGGCCAGCGGCATCTCGCCGCTTGGTTTTGCATATGTGAATACAGACCCGGCATCCGCTGTAATAGAGAGGCGGATGCCGGGGAGTGTAGACGCCGGCACAGATGCCGGCACAGATGCACAGATGCCTGCAACATCGCTATGCTCCTGCCCTGCATGAAGCCAGCAGCGGCAAAAGCGATGCTGTTATTCCGCTCCTCTGAGGGGGTGTTCCTTATCGCCCAGCCATGATGCTGAGTGGTGAGGAACACTCCCCCCCCCTTTCCTGAGAGTACTCATCCATAGACTAGTACTGTGTGTGTGTGTGTGGGGGGGGGGGAATGCCCCGTCTGACAGTATAGAGCTACGGAGAGTACTGTCAGGAGGGGCAAGCCCAGCTAGACTGTCAGGAACGCCCTTCTGACAGTGAAGAGGTATCATAAATGCACCAATATCTCTTGTCTCGGGGCACAGAACGGGAAATCCAACAGAGTGCTGAATTCTAGTGGTATATAAAGCCGTATTTGCTGTAGAACAACATAAAAGGCATTGAAATGGCATATTAAACATTTTAATTCTCACTTTGCACATTAAGTTTTGGGAAGTTCTCCTGGGCTCAAAATGCTCACTTATGCCCCTTGATAAATTACTTGATGGTGTAGTTGCTAAAATGGAATCATATTTTTTAAGGTTTACCTCAGAGCCCCAGCAATTTCCCACCAATGCAGTGTAAGTAGCCAAATTAGTTTTCAAAAGCTCGTGGTGCTCTTCCACTTCTGTGCATTGATGCATTTCCAGGCAAAAGATTAGGAAACATAAACTGGGGAGATGACTTTTCACAGTGCCACAAGCTGGATATCAAGCATTGAAAAAGTATATAGCAGGGAAAATTTCAATTTTTATTTTGCACTATTCGCTTTGCATTTATTTTTTAAATCATCTTTTTTAAATCATCTCTGGGGTCAAAATGATCAATATACCCATGACATATTATTTGAGGGCTGTTATTTCCAAAATTAGGCCACTTTTGGTATTTTAAAATGCACGGGCACCATATGGGTGTAAAGGCGTCATGGAAACCGAAAATGATTCTGCCTTTCAAAAGCTTAATGGCGCTCCTCGCCTTCTTTTGATGTATACCCAAACAACAGTTTTTATCCATATTTGGGATATTTAGAGAAACTACTTACCAAATCGTAGAGTGTATTATTTCCTTTAAAGAGGACCTTTCACCACTTGGGGCACATGCGGTTTTATATACCGCTAGAAAGCCGAGAGTGCGCTGAATTCAGCGCACTGTCGGCTTTCACGATCTGTGCCTTGGGTGAAGAGCTATCAGTGCCGGTACCGTAGCTCTTCACCGTCAGAAGGGCGTTCCTAACAGTAAGTTAGGAACGCCCTTCCTCACAGTAGCGCCTATAGAGCTGTACTGTGAGAGCGGTGAGGAACGCCCCCCTCCCCTCCTGATAGCACTCATCAGAAATGCCCTTCTGATGGTGAAGAGCGACAGTATCGGCATCGAGAGCTCTTCACCCGGGGCACAGAACATGAAAGCCAATTTCAGCCCACTGTTGGCTTTCTAGCGGTATATAAAACCGCATGTTCCCCAGGTGGTGAAAGGTCCTCTTTAACTCCTTGTGAAGATAAAAAAAATTGGGACTAAAGTAATATTTTATAGTGGAAAAAAAAAATTAATTTGCACATCCCAATGGAAATAAAATCTGTGAAACGGCTGTGAGGTCAAAATGCTCACTATGCCCTTTTATAAATTCCGGAGTGGAGATTCCAAAAAGCAGTCACTTGCGGGTTTTCCATTGTAGTGGTACTTTAGAGGCTCCACAAAGAGACATGGCACCTGAAAACTACAGTATTTGTAAAAAATGGGTTTGGAAAACTATGTTTAGATTGTAAGCCTTCTAAATAAATTGATTGATGAATAATAGATGATGCTGAGATATAGCAGATAATATTTATTAACTAATTTGGGTAATATTCATATCTGTCTGAAAAGCAGAGCATTTCACATTTTGAAAGATTGCGAATTTTTCCACATTTTCACCAAATTTCCTTTTTTTCATAAATAAATGCAAAAAAATATTGACTAAGGTTTATCACTATTATGAAGTACAATGTGTCACAAAAAAAAATTGTCTCAAAATCACTTGCATATGTTAAAGCATCTCAAAGTTATTACCATATAACGTCACCGCATGTTATCTAGTCACATTTCAGTTTTGAAAAATGGTGTCCTTAAAGGGTTAAGGATGTATAATATTGGTCACTTTCTCTATTTCCGGAAGGAGGAAGTCTAGAAATGGAGCAGCAGAATTTTAAAAAGGAAGGTTAACTGTTTGTAAGTGATTTCCTCTTTACAATTAGTTGCAAAACAGGTTGCTGTCCATTCTGTACAGCGGTAAAAAAATGTGCATTCAAAACAGTACAGTTTAGAAAATCAAGTAAAGCAGCTTTATATCTCATAAATATATATATTTTAGATTCTAATCAGCAGCATATGATGACTTACTGACAATGTGATTCATTTTTTCTCTGCAGCATCTGAAGAGCTCAGCAATATGTACATGAAAACGAACAAGAATCACAGCTGCCTGAAATGTATTCTACATATAAAGGAATAAAAAACCTAAACTGCTCTCGTCTGCCTTGGGCGTTCTGTATTCGTAGGCCTGCATTCCGCTTGGCGAAATACCTGAACAGAATACCAAACGCATTGACAAGCTGTGAGCAATTAAACCACGCGGACTATAAATGCGGTCCGTGTGTTTTCCGCATGGTGTCCGCATGAATCATGCGGAGAGGAAAGTAGTTCATGAACTATTTTTCTCTCCGTATGTTCCATGCGGACACTGCGCGGAAAACACACGGACCTCATTATAGTCTATGGAGTCCGTGTGCTTTCATAAGTTCACCGCTTGTCAATGTGTTCGGTATTCCATTCAGGAGGTCTCCATGTGGACTCCCCAAACAGAATACCGAACGCAGATGTGAACCAGGCCTTATTCTGTCAAAGGATTATTCCAGTGGGGACGGATCTATCACATGATGTACACCAGTGGCGCCCAGTATACCCTTTAGCTTATAGTTGGGTTTGTTGAGTATTTGTCATAGTGTCCAATGTTGTATCAGAAAACAATAGTGCAGCATGCTGCAATATTTTTCTGGCATTTTTGACATAACCTATGACAGAGAGACTTCAACTCTGATGTGAACAGAGCCCAAACTGTCTTAAGATGCATTTTTATGTAAGGCTCTGTTCACATCTGTGTTGGAGGCTCAGCTGAAAGACTGTAAGGATATGCCCTTAACCCCTTAAGGACCAGGCCATTTTTTGGTTTCGCATTTTCGTTTTTCCCTCCTCACATTTCAAGAGCCATAACTTTTTCATTTTTCAGTTCACAGAGTCACATGATAGCTTATTGTTTGCGGGACAAATTGTACTTTGTAATGGCACCATTCAATATGCTGTGCAATGTACTGGGAAGCTGGAAAAAAATTCAGAATGAGGCGCAATTGAAGAAAAAATGCATTTGCGCCATTTTCTTATGGGTTTAATTTTTACAGCATTCACTGTTTGGTACAAATGACATGTTACCTGTGTTCTACGTGTCAGTACAAACGCGGTGATACCAAATTTATATAGTATTTGAAATTTTTTGATACTTTTAAAAAAATGATAAACTTTGCAAAATAGAAAAAAAAATTTGTGTCATCATGTTCTAACACCTGTAACTTTTTCATATTTCCATGTATGGAGCTGGTTGTGGTGTCTTTTTATGCGGGACAAGATGTCGTTTCTATTGATACCATTTGGGGAAAGATCCGATGGTTTGATCACTTTTTATTCAATTTTTTATAGGAGGCAAAGTGTTGAAAAAAACGCTTTTTGGCTGTTTTTATTTTTTTTGCAGCTACGCCGTTCGCAGTACGGGATAAATGTTTTAATATTCTAATAGTTCAGGCATTTTGGAGCGCAGGGATACCTAATATGTTTATGTTTAATGTTCTTTAATTACTTTTATAGCTGATCTAGGGAAAGGGGGGTGATTTGAACTTTTATATTTTTTTTATTTTTTTAATACTTTTAAAAACTTTTTTTTTTCTTCTGTTACATTTATGATCAGACCCCTTAGGTACCTTGAAACCTAGGGAGTCTGATCGCTCATACTATTCACTGCAATACTACAGTACTGCAGTGAATAGCAGAATCCCAGCACTTCTATTAGACGATGCCTCTGGCATCGTCTAATAGATCTAGTGCAGAGACAAGCCTGGAAGCCTTCAATAGGCTTCCGGCTGTCATAGCAACCGATCACCGCCCTCTTGTGACGTTCAGGAGGGCGGCGATCGGCGAAACATGGCGGCGCCCATGCCGCCGGCGCCGTTTACACGCTGCGGTCACGTTTGATCCAGGGGAGTAAAATAGGAAAAGGGAAGAGACACCATGTTGGTCCTGAAGCAAAGCTAGAAACTCGGGACTGTAGAACAGAACAGTGAGAACAGAAGGGAGTTTAGCTGAGCAGCTGAAGGCCAGAACTGATTGAGACATCCATCTTTTCCCAGTGATAAGTACAACTGCCAGTGTACAGTGATATCTGTTATGAAAGACTCCTGTACTGTATGTGATAGCTGTGGAGACTGTGTGAAGAGAAGAGAAGTAAAACCTTAACAACAACTGCTGTCTGGGATTGTCCCTTCGTCTAAGCTCTCTAATATCCAAGAACTCATATACACTATGTCCTACCTCGCCCCGCTGTGAGACGGACATACGACATTGGTGGCCCGTACGGGGATATTTAGAGACAAGATCAGACTGCCAGCGGTGGGATTCTGGGTAAAGACTGCCACAACAATTAAAGACACAGTATCAAACAGACAGCTATGGATGTTGAGACACGGCTTAACAGCATCAGTACGTTGCTCCTTCAATTGACTTATGAGGAACTGGGTGCTGTAGCTGCACATGTGAAGGTGTCAGAAGAACAGGTCTCTAAGACATGCAACCACAGACAGCTCTTAACAGCCATCAACAAGCAGATGGATGAGCTAGGGGATAGTGAGGAGGAGGATGTCTTGTGCACATTCCTTAATGATTTAATGAAGTTCATCACCAGCTTGAGACCGGGGAGTAAAGAGGCAGTGCAGGACACTGAGAGGGAGAAATCCCTTCCACAGACTGAGCTGCAGGAATTAAAAGAGCAATTGGTAGCATTGAAGAGAGCTGTGCAAGAATCTACCAAAACCCCTGAACAAGCAGCAGAACCCAGCAGAACTTGTAGCCCACCCAGGTTAGGGAAGTCAAGACTACAGACCTCTCTAGCATCACAAATCACCATCAGGAAAGATTTCAAGATCCTGGGACAGATTGGAGAACGTGAACAAAAAGAGAAACTGTCTTACATAAACCTGATGCACCAGATAGAGGCAGGATTGCAGAAAGGCTATCAGCCAGAAGAAATTATCGAGGCAGTGGTAATCAGCCCAGGACTGAATTTGCGGAACATGCTAGAAATGAAAAGTCACTTGACCTTACCACAACTAAAGATGATCTTAAAGGGGCACTACAAAGAAGAAAACACCTCAGAGCTGTTCCATAGACTCATCAACATCTCTCAGGATACCAAGGAATCTCCTCAAAGCTTCTTGTTCAGAGCCATAGAACTCAAAGACAAGCTGTTGTTTGCATCCAGCGAAGTAGATGCAGAGGAAAGGTTTGATGCAGGACTAGTACAGAAGAAGTTTTTGAGATCTTTAGGAACCGGGTTAATAAGTAAAGACATAAAGTTGCAAATGAAGCAGTACCTGGAAGATCCTAACATTCCAGATGAAACCTTAATTGAGAAGATGAACGAGGCAGCTAGCTTGGAGTCTGAGAGTGAACAAAAATTAAAGAAGGGCTCTATAACTAAAATGACCAAGCTGGGCCAGCTGAAAATGAATATGCCTAACGATCAGCCAGAAGGTAGGCGAGAAGATTCTCCTACACATGCGGTGCACACCAAATCATCTTTGACAGAGAGAACAGCCGACACTAATTGGGAGAAAGCATTTGGGGAACTCCGAGCTGAATTAGCGGAAGTGAAAAAGTTGATTTGCGCTAAACCAGAGCCAAGACCAATCAGATCTGGAGGGGGTTTTCAGAACAGAAGACGACCTACTTGTGAAGCATGTCGAGTGTCAAATCGAAGTGCCGCCTGTGTCCACTGTTGGGGGTGTGGTGAAGAAGGGCATTATGCCAGTGGATGTCCAAAGTCACGACCCTCTAAGCAGATGAAGTCCCAAACACAAACACCACCCCTCCCCAGAACAGCTTCAGACATACAGAAGTTGTATCAGTCTTATCCCCAGGTGTGTGATCGTCTTCAACAGTTACAGCAAGGCGGACAGGGGCATCAACCACTCGGCGATCAGTGTGATAGTCTGATCAGGCATCCCCAGGACCAAGGACACTTCTCAGGTAGTGAAGACAGACTCATTAGCCTAATTGGTGAGAAGTGCTTGATTCAATGTAAGCTAAATGGACTCCTAGTGAAAGCTTTGTGGGACACAGGAGCTCAAGCCAGCATTATAAATGAAGATTGGAGAAGGAGTCATTTGCCGCAAACTTGTCTTCATCCAGTTGCAGAACTCATGGGTCCGGTAGAACTCTGTGGTCGAGCCATGAACCAAACTGAAATTCCTTTTCTAGGTTGGGTGGAAGTGATGTTTCAGCTGAAAGCTAAGAGGAACAACGCTATTGAGTTACTCGTACCCTTTCTAGTCACAAGTGATCCAAAGGTGGCTGAAGAACCGATCCTTGGGTACAATGTGATCAATGAGGTCATTCAGCGAACTAATTCCTTCTCACCATTAATCGATGCCATAGCCACCTCGTTTACCATATCTAGCAGGGAAGCGGAGAAGGTGGTCAGCAGGATAAAGGAAGCACAGAACACAGTGAGGTTGAAGGAAGTCAAGCTCGGCTCGCGTCCAACCATCATTCCTGCAAATAGAACGGTGAGATTGAAGTGTGGTGTACAAATGGAACCAGGAAGAAAACCGCAAGAGAGACTGTTCGTACCGAAAGACTCTTCAGATCTTCCTGAGGGCATTATCCAAGGTGAGACCATATTGACTATACCTACTGGTGGTTTTGCTCGGGTGGCTGTGTTAGTGAGAAATGCGACAAAGTATGAAGTGAGGCTGAACCCCAAGACTGTGTTAGGCCATTTAGAAACCATTAAGACTGTGTATCCTGCCAATGTGAGACCAGCGCAGTTCTCTTCCATGAATTCGGTGGTACAACCCAGTAACAATGGTTGTCCAGTCGAAAGACCCGTACAAACTACACCAGAACTGTGGGATCCCCCAGTACCTCTGGAACAGCTGAGTGCTGAAGAACTGCCTATAGTGAAACAGATGCTGAGGGAAGAATGCCATGCATTCTCTAAAGATGACTCTGACATAGGCTGTATACCCTCATTGAACCTGAAGATCAATTTGAGAGACACTACCCCAGTAACTAAAAGTTATATGTCTGTACCTAAACCATTACACCAAGAAGTGAAAGAATATCTACAGGATCTAATCAACAGGGGATGGATCCAAAAGTCTAAATCATCCTATTCCTCCCCGATTGTATGTGTCAGGAAGAAAGATGGTACATTGAGACTCTGTTGTGACTACAGGGAACTGAATAGGAAGTCAATCCCTGACCGGCACCCAATCCCTAAAATTCAAGACATGCTGGATAATTTGTCAGGAAGTACCTGGTTCTCTGTTCTTGACCAAGGGAAGGCCTATCACCAAGGTTTTGTGGAAGAATCCAGCCGACATTTAACAGCCTTCATCACACCATGGGGACTGTACGAGTGGATCCGTATACCGTTTGGACTTAGTTCTGCTCCTGCAGAATTCCAGAGAAGTATGGAAACATGTTTAGAAGGATTAAGAGATGACATTTGCCAGCCTTACTTAGACGATACGGTGGTACACAGCAAGACCTTTGCTGAACATGTCGAACATGTGAGATCAGTACTCCAACGTTACCAGCAACATGGAGTAAAGTTGACACCAAAGAAGTGTGAACTGTTCAAGAGACAGGTTCGATTTCTGGGAAAAATCGTGTCTGGAGATGGTTATACCATGGACCTAGCAGAGATCGCTCCAGTAATGTCATTGAAAGACAAGCCTCCATCTACAGTGGGGGAGTTGAGGAAGATCTTGGGATTTCTCTCCTACTACAGAACATATATCAAGAACTTTTCCCGGATTGCAGCTCCACTATATACCCTCTTGGGCGCACTAATCAGCTCACCCACATCAGTAAATAGGAAAAAGACCAGAGGCGGGTCACAGCCGAAGGAAAGGAACACTGTTTCTGCGCAGCAACCAATCAATTGGACTGCAGGACACCAGGAAGTACTAGAAGAACTAGTGAATTATCTTGTGAAACCGCCCATCATGGGATATCCAGATTTTAACCACCCTTTCGTCCTTCACTGTGATGCTTCTCAGGTGGGGCTTGGAGCTGCCCTGTATCAACGACAGAATGGCAAGCTAAGAGTCATCGGCTATGGTTCCAGAACACTGACAGCCGCTGAGAAAAACTATCATCTACATTCTGGGAAACTCGAGTTCCTTGCAATGAAGTGGGCTATCTGCGAACGATTTAGGGATTATCTGTATTACAGTCAAGAGTTTGTGGTCTACACTGATAATAATCCTTTGACCTATGTCCTCACGACAGCAAAACTGAACGCGACTGGTCAGAGGTGGGTAGCAGAACTGGCTGACTTCAACTTCAGTATTAAGTACAGGCCAGGAAGATGCAATGCTGACGCAGATGGATTGTCTAGGATGCCGTTAGAGCCTGAAGAATTTATGCAAGCTTGCTCAGAGGAAATCTGCCTGGGAACCATTATGAGCACCACTCAGGCGATAGAAATCCAGAAGCAGGAATATACACCACTGTGCTGTCCATTGACAGTAGCAAGCGCTATGGAAGTGAGGGAACAAGATTATACCTCCATGTCCCTCCAAAAACTGTCAAAAGAATCTATCAGGAAAGCGCAACAAGAAGATGAAACAATTGGAAGAGTCCTCCAGTATATGGACCAGAACAGGGTTCCAGGAAGACGAGAGAGGGAGTCAGAATCACCAGAAGTAACTACTTTACTGAGAGAATGGTCAAAGCTATACTTCAGCTCAGACGGTATCTTATACCGTCAGAGAGGACCGAACCAACAGTTAGTGTTACCCAGAGTATACCACAGATTGGCTTTCAAAGAACTCCATGAGGAAATGGGACACCTGGGAGTAGAAAGAACAGTGAACCTAATTCGTGAACGGTTCTTCTGGCCCTATATGCAAAGAGATATCGAAAGTTTTGTGACCAGAAAATGTGGATGTTTGAAAGACAAACATCCTAACAAGGCGACCAGAGCACCCATGGGCCACATCCAAACTACTTACCCGTTTGAAATGGTTTCAATAGACTTCCTACACCTGGAGCAGTGCAAGGGTGGATATGAATACATCTTAGTGGTAATGGACCATTTTACTCGATTTGCTCAAGCGTATGCCACTACTAATAAATCAGGCAGGACAGCAGCAGAAAAGATCTTCAATGATTTTGCTCTGAAGTTTGGATTTCCTACCAAACTACATCATGACCAAGGAAGAGAGTTTGAGAACCAACTCTTTGCCAAGTTAGGGAAATACTGTAGAATCCAAAGATTGCACACTACGCCCTATCACCCAGAAGGAAACGGACAAGTAGAACGCTTCAATAGGACATTACTGTCAATGTTGAGGACTCTGACAACTGCTGAGAAAAGAGATTGGAAGAATTCCTTAACAAAAATGGTACATGCCTATAACTGCACCAAGAGTGAAGCAACAGGTTACTCGCCATTCTTCCTTTTGTTTGGTCGATCCCCAAGGCTACCCATTGATATTATGTTCGATACCCCAGTTTCAGAAACATACAAGACGTATCCTGAGTATGTCCGGGTATGGAGGGAACGTATGAATGAAGCATACAACATAGCATCAAAAGTGACTGCGGAAGAGCAGAAAAAGAGCAAAGAATACTATGACAGAAGATGTCATGGAGCGGAATTGACACCGGGAAGTCGTGTGTTAGTCAGAAACCTACGAGAGAAAGGGGGTCCAGGAAAACTTCGATCATATTGGGAAGAGAAGGTTTATGTGGTTGTGAGGAGGAAATCTGATGACAGCCCTGTTTATGAAGTAAGAACAGAAATAGGAGATAATAAAACAAGAATATTGCACCGAAACCTACTCCTACCATGTGATTACCTGCCACCACAGCAAGCTATTCAGGAAGTTGATAAACGTCGATCAAAACCTCTCAGACAACGACGTAGGAAGGAAGTTATTGATGGAAGTGATGACAGTGAGAGTTCAGATGAGGAAAATCAAACCCTTGTATTCCGTATACCGAACAGACGCAGAACCAACATTCCTCAACAAAGTGAGTTATGTCCTGAGGCTCCTGAGTTTGTACCTCGAAATGCACCCAATAATTGTATGGTCTCAGCTGATCAGTCACCAGTTACTGAAGAGACGGTTGAAGAGGTAAGAGCAGAGGAACCCCTAGAGGATGCAGAAATAGGTTGTCCAATGGAAGAGCAAGGACCTACAGATGCAGTTCCAAACACATCAGAGAATGAACTAACAAGCGACATGGAAGCAGAGACCATTGGAGCTGCTAGGACTGAATCATCAAGAGAACTACCCAGCAGGAAAGTATCAAGTAGAGAAGTAAGAAAACCGGTGATCCTGACGTATGACACTCTAGGAGAACCAAGAGAAGTACCAAGAACTGTCCAGTTCAGACAGGTGTGGACACCTAAGGGTCAGGTAAACCAACCAGAGTGGTATCTACCCGCAATCTACTTTACTGAGGACTTTAACTGTGATGAATAGACTGGTTTGGTTATCTTAAATAGAAGCAACCTACTTTCAGGATAGTTGTTCAGAGCTGGTTGAAGACGGAGGAAGAGCTCCAGCTGAAGAATGAAAAGAAGGTTATTGTGAATGTTATGTTTAGTCAGGTTATGGTTATCATTGATGTGTTAATGTTAAAGGAAGTACTATGGACACTGTCTCACATCTCTTCACTAAGGACAGTAGAAGGGACAATGGAGACATCCACCAGTTAGAGACTGGGATCCTGGATGTGGGAGACGTCCTACAATCGGGAAAAAGGGGTGTTGACCTTTGAGTAAGGGCAGTTCCAATTGGGTCCAAATTAACCATACGTAGGCCATATTTTTGAGCCAATGTCAGGGACGACATTAAATTAGCGGGGGAGAGTGTGACAAGTAGAGACAGACTGCAGCCGTGATGTAAAATCATCCAGCACCTGTGGAGTTAAAGCTCTAACTAGGGACAGGAAGTGGTCACTGACACAGCAGGGTGTGCTGGGAGGAAGACAGTGATCCAGGGGAGTAAATAGGAAAAGGGAAGAGACACCATGTTGGTCCTGAAGCAAAGCTAGAAACTCTGGACTGTAGAACAGAACAGTGAGAACAGAAGGGAGTTTAGCTGAGCAGCTGAAGGCCAGAACTGATTGAGACATCCATCTTTCCCAGTGATAAGTACAACTGCCAGTATACAGTGATATCTGTTATGAAAGACTCATGTACTGTATGTGATAGCTGTGGAGACTGTGTGAAGAAAAGTAAAACCTTAACAACAACTGCTGTCTGGGATTGTTCCTTCGTCTAAGCTCTCTAATATCCAAGAACTCATATACATGAGTCCCCCTGCGAACTTCCGGTTGGCACATGCGCAATGGAAGGGCGGCAAGAAGACTTCCTGTTCCTTAGTGAATTAACCAGGGCTGGGTATGTACTTCAGGGTATGGTCCTCGGTTTACGACGAGCCTGCTGCAGAACCTCATTTTCTGAATGCTATACAGTGTATAGCATTCGGCAAATGAAGGCTGATTGTGTAGCAGGCTCGTCCTTGCTACGAGCAGGTAAGTATGCTGTTACCAGTTGACTTTTTCTCATTGAAATGAATAGACCAGCGTTGATTGGCCAGTTGCCAGTGATTTGGCCAATCAACGCTGGTTCTGCCAGAGGCTCGTCTGAGGAGGCGGAGTCTAACATCGGACTATTCATTCCAATGAGAAAAACTCTTGCCTGCCCGTAGCAAGGACGTGCCTGCTGCAGAATCAGTGTTCATTTGCCGAATGCTATACATATATATAGCATTCGGCAAATGAATATATATACTGTATAGCATTCAGCAAATGAGGTTCTGCAGCAGGCTCGTCGTAACCACGAAACAGTATGCCTATACCCCTGCTAGACATGGCAAACTCTCAAAACCGGAAAGAGATCTTCGACCGGAAATAGGAAGGGCGGGACTTAATCCTTTGTTATTGTTGTCAAAGGGGGACTCATGTATACACTATGTCCTACCTCGCCCCGCTGTGAGACGGACATACGACACTTGGCTAGCACAGAACTGCTCCACTACTCAGATAGAGAGTTCCTTTTCCCCAAGTGCATTATTTTACATTTGGAAACACTGAACTGCAGTTTCCATTGTTTTGACCATTTATTCTGTGAAGCTAAAACTTTCTCAGTGCTGCAAATCCCTTTAGGAATATTAACCCTATTACACACTTTTATGTCATCGGCAAACAGGCAAACCTTACCGCCTGAAACTTCCCCGATGTCACCTATAAAAATATTTTCAAAGAATATGACGCAGGACATACCCCTGACTCACTTGTAACTTGTCTGTAACAACTACAATTATAGAACTATAACATTGCAGCATATAGAGCTTTCTATATTGAGTCATACAACAATTCATTTCCTAATCTTCCTTGTACTAAATGGTCCAATTCACAATACTTTTTGTTCTGCTGCTATGCACTCTTTAACTAGCACAGTCAGGGAAATAAAAGTGCCAAGTCAACGTATCCAGTGGGGTGTGCGTCTACCTAGAGATGCATTATTAAACACAGTAAATCACTGCAGTACTGGGTGGAATATCGATCCATTAGAATACTGGAGGGAAGCTGGAACCAACTATCTGGGCTTTGTGGGACTTTCAAGACAAAATAATACACATTATCCAGTGATGCATAGTTTTGCATAAATTATCCAAAAATGGGCAACTTTGTAAAATTCCTATAATATGCAAGGGAGAAATCATGGAACCTTTTAATGCGTCTCTGGAGATGCTTCTTTAATAATGGATGAACATCCTGTCAACAGCACTGCAATGGAATAAAGAGAATGTGTTAATCAGTCAGAGATTTATCAATAATAAATGTGGCTACCACCTGCTTTCCACTCACTGACCGGCCAGTAAACATGAACATAACCCATCAAAAGCCATACATATTGTTTTTTTATATGTTATTGCAACTACAATTCATTTTGTTTCCTACGTCAACGTTTCTTTTGTCTACAAAGTGTTAAAATGTTGCTTTAAAAAACAGACATTTTTCTTAAGGCCATGGATGACTAGTATCTTTTTTTTTTTTCACAAAGTGTAGACGTCTGGAAAAGTGAATCAAGGACAACACAAGCATTCCAACCATACAAGGAGAAAAAAATCAAATATTAAAGCAGTGACAGAGACAGGCAGTAAAATCAACAGAGAAGTGCACACAAATATTGCTGATAAGCTGCTTCTTTGTCTTATAAGTCAGACTGAAAAATACAAGTGTCGGGAAGATCTTAAATAACAATGATAAGCAATACAGTCCAATTTTATTGCATAGAAAATAACCAGATGAAATGCAGCAAGGTTTAAAGGGTTTTTCCAAGCTTTACCATTGACAAAGGATAAGTCATCGACACATTGGACCCCCCTCGATCATTTGTTTGAAGTTGCTTAACAGGTCATATGACATTATGTTCATCCGTCATTATATGGAATGAATGGGGCTGACACTCAAATGTATGCTAGCTATGAAACATTTCAAGAATAATTTCCACCAGGAAACTGGGTTAAATGATCAGAAATTTTGTCAGGGTCAGTGGCCTTACTCATGTCACAGCCTTGCCACTCCCCCTTTTAAGAAACCCCAACTTGTGCAAAACAATTTGACTTTTCATACCTTGAACACAAGAAACTTCCATACAATGCATGATGAATGTACCCTCTGTAGATACTCTTCAGGCTCTGTAATTAAGGAGTTAACAGGTATATTGCTCTGTTTGCCTTTCCTTGCTATAGTTTTGACTAATATGAGGCAAAAATATTGAGAGAAAAGTTCTGCTTGCTGGACTTTTTCTCTCTGCATTTTTTAAGTGGATTCATGGACGGAAACCCTGAACATTGAGCAGCCAAAGGGATACCACCCAGCCATCATGGATTCATCAAGACAGTCCCGGATTCCGGGTCCTGTCCCAGTCGCCCTGAGCTATGTCCTGGAACTAACTGATTTGTGTCCGGAGGACATAGATGAATCAAATACAGTAATGAAGCAGAAGCCGTCTGTAGACAACTCCTGCTTCATCACTCTGCCCTCTGTGTGCTCCATCCTTTGTGCTGCAGCTCCCTGAACACTCTGGGAGACGAGACCTCAGACACAGCAGCAGGGGAGCGAGGAGAGGTAAGTATCAGTGTTTTTTTTGTTAAACTTTGGGGGGAAATGGAGGGGAACATTAAACTAGTGGCAAACAAAGGGGGGACATTAAACTGGGGGCAGATGGAGGGGGGCATTAAACTGGTGGGAGATGGAGAGGACATCAAACTGGAGGGGAGATGGAGGGTGACATTAAACTGTGAGGGTCACTGGATGGGGACATTAAACAGGGGGCAACTGGACATTAAACCATGGGGATAGCTGGAGGGGAACATGTCTGCCTCTAGTTGCCACCAGTTTAGTGTCACCCTCCAACTATCCCTACAGTTTAATGTCCCCCTTCAAGTCAGCTGCCCCATCCTTTAATGCCCCCATCCAGCTGACCCAGTTTAATGCCCCCTCTAGTTTCCCTTAGTTTAAACTGGAGCATCAGGAGAGCGACTTCCTACCATGGGGCAGTTAGAGGGGAACATTATAAAATGGGGGCATATAAGGATAGGATGACTGTAGGAGCATTATACTTTGTAGGTTCACAAAGAAAAATGGATGAGAATGGACAGAATCATCGTAGACGTGTGTGGAGCTAAATTTGCTGTGGCATGCATGGTGCCACACATTCTGTCCTTCTTTCTAGACTTTGAAAGTTGGGAAGTATGGGCACAGGTATAAATATAGCCTTAGGATAAGCCCTCAGTATTTGATCGCAACTCTAGGATTCAGCAAAGGGACTCCTTTGTACAGGCAGATGTGCCAAAGAATGGGACTGAATTGCAGTAGCAGACACACCACAAGTGTACATATAGTGCTGTATACATATTGAGGTCCTTTCTAGAAACACCTTTAACTCCAAATCTACCATGTAAAGTAAGTCAGTATAAAAATTTGGTAATAGTGAGCTCAAAATATGATCAGCTGCATATTTGGAAAAATACAAATAGAAATGCTTAATATATTTTCCTGCGTAAAGTATTTGATATATAATGATAATTTTCATAATCACTCACTGCAGAAGGCAAATATGTGTGATGGAAATCATATGATACAAATGAAGATGGGAAGTGTCACTTATTGCATTGTTTTAGAAAATTGCAGATAATGACTTATATATAGCCAGAGAACTAAAGATTGTCATGTCAGTAATTGATATGAATAAAACCATTTATAACAACTCAGACTGTGAAAAATCCATTATCAAGACGTAATGTTTTTTTCATGCAGAACTGAGGACACATTTAGAAGAAAATGTTGTTCTTGTGATTGTCCACATCATTATTTCTGCACTTATTTTATGTAATGCTGAAAACATGAAAGGGTCATGCAAATGAATTGAGAAAGAAACTTTTACATGTATGAAAATGACCAATGTCACCATATACGTTTTTTGTTTTTTTTTGTAATTCAAAGTTTATTGATTTTCAACAAGTTACATAAGAACACAAGAATGTACAGAAGACATGCAACAATACAATAATCGTACAAAAGGTTAAACATCAGATTCTTAAATCCCCAACACGAGAACAAAGAGAAAGAGCGAGGGAGGGAGGTGAAGCAGGAGAGGGGGGGAAGAAGAAAGGTGGGGAAGGGGACAAGGAAGAGGGGGAGGCAAAAAGACAGAAGAAATGGAAGAAAAGAAGACGAAAAAAAGGGATGTAAAAAATATACCATGGGGAGAATACGTACTTGATACACTGGCGATTTTGCAAGTTTTCCCACCTAAGAATGGAGAGGTCTGTAATTTTTATCGTACATACACTTCAACTGTGAGAGACAGCAATTAAAAGAAATCCATAAAATCACATTGTTTTTTAAATAATTAATTTGCATTTTATTGCATTAAATAAGAATTTGATACTTTTTTTTGTATTAATATTTGGTAAAGAAACCTTTGTTTACAATTACAGAGAACAGACGTTTCCTGTAGTTCTTAACCAAGTTTGCACACACAGCAGCAGGCATTTTGGCCCACTCCTCCATACAGATCTTCTCCAGACCTTTCAGGTTATGGGGCTGTTGCTGGGCTACATTGAATGTCAGCTCCCTCCAAAGATTTTTGACTGGGTTCAGGTCTGGAGAGCCACTCCTTACTTATCCTGCCTGTGTGTTTTCGGGTCATTGTCATGCTGGAAGACCCAGTCACAACACATCATCAATGCTCTTAAGTGAAGGAAGCTTTTGGCCAGAATCTCATGATACAAGGCCATCCATCTTCCCATCAATACGTTGCAGCTGTTCTGTCCCCTTTGCAGAAAAGCACCCCACTGGGGTAGTGTTCTTAGGGTTGTACTCATTCTTCTTCTTCCTCCATGGCAAGTGGAGTTGATACCCAAAAGTATTATTTTGGTTTCATCTGACCACATGACCCTCTTCCATGCCACTTCTTTATCATCCAGATGGTCATTGGTGAATTTCAGATGGGCCTGGACATGAGCTGGCATGAGCAGAGGGACCTTGCGTGCCCTGCAGAATTTTAAACCATGAATGTGTAGTGTGTTACTAACAGTAATCTTGGAGACTGTGGTCCCTGCTATGTTCAGGTCATTGACCAAGTCCTTCCATATAGTTCTTGGCTGATTCCTGACCTTTCTCAGAATCCTCCATAACCCACAAGACGAGATCTTGCATGGAGCCCAATGCCGAAGAAGATTAGTCATTTTGTGTTTCTTCCATTTTCTAATAATTGGGCTTTCTTCTTTGAACAATATTTTTAGTTGGTACCCTTTACTCTTGGTACACCTTAAAACAGTACAGTTGGATTTTTTTTAGCATTTATTAATTTTTTGGGAGGGGAGGTGTTGCATGAAAAAGAAGTACAATTCTCTCATTATATTTGTTAACTCTGCACCTAAAATTACGTGGCAACTTTTCTTGATAGGGAATTGCAATTACAGCAATACCATATTTCTAGAAGTTTTATTACGTTTTACCACTTTTACTAAATAAAAATATAATCTGCAAAAAAATGGGGACATCATAATGTAGGCCTAGGGGTAGGAGCAGTATCAACCTATAAGCATCCTTCACGTTGGCAAATAGTAGATCCAGTGTTACTTCATCTCTGGTCGGTCCATCAACATGTTGATGGAAATTGGGAAGAAGATCTGAGACCTCTGTGTTGTTGGATTCTCCAGACACTATCATGAGGGCATTTGGTCTGTAGGCCCGACACTGCATTTGATAGATGCTCCTGCATCTCTATCTGCTTTCACAGTGACCAATCCATGAATGCCAACCAGAATGTCACTGTGCAGCCAAGATTCCATGAAACACAGAAGAGTACACTGGGAAAACAGCTTTTTATATAGGACAAGTGATCAAAGTTCACGGATCTTCCTGAGGATGGAATGCACGTTTCTCTTGATGATGGAGGTAGTGAAGGGTATGGTCCCCCACTTGTTTTCTTTAGACTTAAAGCCAGCTCTGTGTCTCTAACCCTCTTCACGATCTCCCCAAGGATCAAAGGCCTGGTACCAGCTTCAGTGGACATAGATTTTCTAATACCAAGCAGTTGTTCTCTATTGTAGGTGGTGGAAGTGTTTTTTTTGGATCGGGCTGTTAAAGTGCACAAGCTTGTGGCCTGACAAGGGTTTTTCTTTGTGTAATGGCTTTGATATCAGGGATTGCGGTCTGCTTAGTTCATACCAGAGAGAGTCAGAGGCATTATGGTGCTGTTGGTCACATGAAGTGGTCTGCACAAACATGGGGCAGTGGTTGCTCCCGGGAAACACATATTCAATAGGGACAGTCAGATAGATTATTAATGGTTCCCTGTCTGAGGTGAGGCATCGAGGGAAATGTTGGGGGGCTCCCGTGGATGGTAGACTAACCCATGGTCAATTATCCCCTGCAGCTTTATGTCAAGGAGATCAGTGGGGCTGCACCGAGTGAGGGAGCAGAGGGGCACTCTAGTGCAGACAAGGTTACATGGTGGCAGATCACAGGCTCAGTGCTAGGTAGTATCCTTCACAGTGGAGATAGTCCTGCAGATTCTGGGATGAGTTGTCAGGATACGGAGTCGCCGCGGTCTCCTTGCTGCGCGGCGTCTCCCTGGGAGACGTGTTAGGAGTTCTATTGAGTGTGCTTAGGTCATTAAGGGTTAATCTTTTCCTTGCTTTCAGTCTCCATGTCATTAGCCATCAGGTGTGTTTCTCTGCTGCTATTTAAACCCCACCCAGGCATGGATCCTTGCCAGCCATTCACTTTGTGTTTCCTGGTTCCCCTGCTCAGTCTGATTCCCTGTCTGTTTGTATTCGGTCTGTTCCTTGGTTTGTATCCCGGCTTGTATTTTTGACTATCCCTTGTCTTTTGATTCGGTACCTTTATTATATCTCCTGGCTCGACCTCTTGCTCGTCTGATCTCGCCTTCTCTTCTGTGTCTTGCTGGGACTTGTGGTCCTCCCTGGTTCCATGCTGTTTAGTCTTTTGTTTTGCATTGCATTTACACTGTGCTTTCTGTTTAGGTGTGACCCCTGTGACTCCAGTCCCTAGCACTTTCAGGGCCTCCTCTTCCCTTATCCTAGCCGCCGGGATAGAAGCGTAAGCAGTCGTGGTAGGCGCACTTCAATTAGGAAGTGCATTGGTCTGCCTCATCTCAGATACTACAGCATAGTCATAACCGTAGGGCCTACGACCCCTTTTGTCCTTAGCTGCACAGTGTTGCTTTCCCAGCTGTGTCACTTTGCACTGCCTGACCCTGACTCCAATCCTTACATGAGTATTGTTCAGGTGGACAGAGAAGGAAGAGCCCAGTAGTTGTCTAAGTCTGATCATTCACCCCCAGAAGTTGTTTGCCTACGTCCTAGGCTCAACTTCAGTGGCATTACTAGAGGGTTTCCCTTCCTGGAATTGTCATGTTCTAGAAGGAGAATTGTCCCTTCTTCAGGTGTGAGTGGACCTCAGTAGGGTGATCGGTGCAAGATGGTGTCACCCATAGATGCTGTCCAACAGGGTGCTAAGCCAATGGGTTGTGAAGCCAGCCTGATGCACCCAAATAAGAGGGCTAATGGAGGGGCCACACGGTGGCTCAGTGGTTAGCACTGCAGCCTTGCAGCGCTGGAGTCCTGGTGTTCAAATCCCGCCAAGGACAAAAAAACACCTGCAAGGAGTTTGTATGTTCTCCCCGTGTTTGCATGGATTTCCATCCCATATTCCAAAGACATACTGATAGGGAAAAATGTACATTGTGAGCTCTGTGTGGGCTTACAATCTACATTTAAAAAAATAAATAAATAAATAAATAAATAAATAAAAAAAATAAGAGGGCTAATGGGTCAGCAAAGGTGCGCAGGGAGATGGGTCATAGCCACAGTTGGTGGAGGCTGATACATCCAGGTGAAGGTCTGGAGGTGGGCCAATAGAGGTGCAGATTGAAATGCAGATTGTCCTATCAACAGGCACAGCCTAGGGGATCCTAATCTCCTGAATGTTCAATCCAGTTGAGATGTACAGAAGAGGTGGGGGGAATGGGGTAGTCAGGAATGCTGGATTTCTTTTCTAATTTATCAAGTCTTCACTGACCGAGGGAGTCCATCGGTGTCCGTGCATCTCGGCGAGAGGTATCAGGAGATTATTGATAAGCTATTGGGTGAGCTGGACTATTTTTTATCTTTAAACTTTCGTAGTCAGGAGGTACCTTCATGAAGAGGCTGAACGGAGTGCTGTTGCAGACCGGATCGACAGTACAGCCTAGGGAATGCTGGATTCAGTTGCCCATTCACAAAGTATAAGCAGACTAAGCAGATCTCTCCTGGGCTCCAGCACAGGTCTTCGGGCCTCCTGAATTATGTCAGAGACAGCCCAGTCACAGGCCTCAGGGTCCATGGGTAACGTGGGTTACACCAGCATCATTAGGAATCATGATGCCAGTGTGACCCACGTCTCTGATGAAGACTTGTGCTGGAGCCGAGGAGGTGAGTAACACTGTTTGTTATTTTTACTCAGCTCCCCCAGGCTTCCACTTATTATACTCTGAAGTCTGAAAAGACCCCAGAGTATAATTAGAGCAGTCATTTCAGACCTTTTCAATTTGAACAAAAATGCCAGGTGAATTTCGTAAGATGAATCTCACAGGGTTCACCCAACAAATACTCTCAGTGCTAAGCCCCGCTTACCGATCCCTGATCCTTCCCACAGCTGCCTCTGTTTCTCCCTTCAGCCTCTGCACTGCTGGAGAGGTGAAGGGGAAGTGGAGTCAACCATGGGTAGAAGTGGAAGTCTCTAAATAAATAGTAGTAGTTACACTCTATTAAAAAATGTAAAAAACAGAAATAAAAAGCAGCAGGCCTACCAGGCCCCCTAAGGTCATGGACCACATATCAGTCGCTAAGGGTGCTATGGCAGCAGTTCCGATACTGAGGTCAAGGCCTACATGGCAGAAAGGATGCCGATGATTGTCCTTCTGGCAGCCATAGCAACCCCTCAGTACTCATTTTGCTATTGGGGGGCAAGGGGTAAAAGTAGGGGTGCAATAGAATTGCCACTTAAGCAATTCCACAGTAATACAATTGTTGTTTAAGCAATTTCCAAATACTCTGGCAGGTCAATGATAACATGTTACCTATAATCCTACACCATCCTGGCTGGTAAAGTCTAGGGCTACAACATAAGATTTCTCCAGAGTCTGCTGTGAAACAATTTGGACTTTACCAATCAAGGACTCAGGTTACCGCATTGAAGCTGGTATCAGAAAATAAGTGCACTTACGGACAAACACCGGACAGGATTAAATTGGTAACAGAAGAACAATATTGTCCAGGCCAGAGTTGAGTCCAAGAGTTCATGGGAAAATGCCAAATTATTAAGAAATCGGATAACCAGGAAAGCAAGCCAAAATCACAAAATCTAAAAGGGGAGGCTGAAGGGAGAAACAGAGGCAGCTGTGGGCAGGATCAGGAATCGGTAAAGCGGTCATCTGGGTAGTCTCAATGCAGAGTTTAAATATTCTGTCTCAACTCAGAATTGGAGGCAGCACTCTAGTTGGCTCACTATCTCAGAGCTCTGAGTTAGACTAGCAAGCATAACAACTTTTAAACGACAGCTGTGAGCAGTGCTGCACTGCAACACACAATGAATTGTGGACCCACTGTGCCATCTAACTAGTTTGATATTGGGCCACTCCAAAGAGCGTTACCTAAGTAATCTCTCTGGTTTTTCCTTTTATTCCCTGTATGGGGATCTAGTCTTCGCCGCTGCGGGATTTACAGGTTGCTACATCTCGAAGTGGTCCCCAAATAAGTGGCAGCTGACCTAAAGGCCAGAGAGATGCTGCCTTTGCAACATTGGGTACAGATTAAAGAGTGTTCAAGTCCAGTCCAAAGGTCAGGGACAAGTGGCAGAGAAGCACTGTTGAGAAACAGACCAAGGACAATACATGGATAAACAGCAGAACAAGAACAGTAACAGAAATGGATTCAGCAATCAAGCTCAGCAGGAGGGGTACAGGGCCCGTGGCCCACGGCTAGCTGGAAATGACTGGGTCCATGATAGTGGTCAGGGAAAGCCTTGTTCCCAACCACTATACATATTGTTATTTGTCCTGGGCTGAGCATCCGTTCCCGGGCTCTTCCCACGGTAGATGCTAAATCCTGCTGGGCTAAAGGACCTTTGATGACGTCATGACCATGTCATCAGACTCTTGTGTGGACGGAGCTATTCTGGATTGTATAGGACAGTGTGGTGTTACCCAAGAAAAGGAAGCTGCTGGGAACAGAGACTGATGGAAGGTAAGCAAGAGAGAAGAGAACATGTGTGAGCAAGAGGGGGGCATGGGGGTGCAGGTAGCATGTGAGCAAGAGGGGAGAATGGGGGTGCAGGCTGTCTGTGAGCAAGAAGGGGGAATGGCGGTGCAGGCTGTGTGTGAGCTAGAGGAGGGAATAGGAGTGCAGGCTATGTGTGGGCAAAAGGGGTATATGGGGGTGTGGGCTGTGTGTGAGCAAGAGGGGGGTGGGAGGTTTAGGCTCTGGGGGGTGGGCAATGTGAGCATATAATATTGTGTGGGGCCACTGTGAGCATATAATACTGTGTGGGGGCCTCATAAGCACATAATACTGTGTGGGGTCCACTGTGGAGCATATTATACTGTGAGTGGGCCACTGCGGAGCATATGATACTGTGTGGGGGCCACAGTGGAGCATGTAATACTGTGTGGAGGCCATAGTGGAGCACATAATACTGTTTGGGGGCTACTGTGGCACACATAATACTGTTTGGGGGCCACTATGGAGCATGTAATACTGTGTGAAATCCACTGTGAAGCACATAATACTGTGTGGGGTCCACTGCGAAGCATGTAATAATGTCCCGGTATTGTTTACATGCCAGGTGCTGCTCACTTACCGTATTCTTGATAACTGCAGTTGTGGGCACTAAAACTGTACCCTTTTCAAATATCTGAGATATCGCTTCAGTGCTCAAAACTGCCATTATTAAGAATTCACTTTAGGAAGGGCATAGGTGTCCCCAGACAAAAGTTTGCACCCGGGCCCACAAGACTTTAATTTCGCCACTTGCCCCTGATGCTTTTTTTTTTTTTTTAATAGGCCATTACCTGCACAAATAACCCCAGTAGGTAATGGTCCTTATTTACTTATCCCCATAATGATGTTATGCCCACTTCTAGCTAAGTCCCACCCATCTGTGTACAAGTTGCTAAAGTGTCTAAAACACTTCATAAACATAGCCTAAGGCATGCTAGACAGTTTGCACAAATTACACCAGAATTCTGGCATATTTTTCTTAGTAAATTTCCCCAGTATGTTTAAAGGTAGTCACTAAGTAGCTTTGACCCTGCAGAACTATTGATAGTGCTAGATCTGAAACCTGTAAAGCTAATTGAACATATCTTTATGTGTGATTTTAATCTCATAACTGAGAAAGAGAAATTTCAATCCAGCATGCACTGCTCACACAAGTGCTCTCTAGGTGTGCAATAGCACTGAAGTGCGCTAGACTCTCTGCAGTAGGTACTTTACATCCCCTCCCACTGTTCTTGAGTGTCAGCTATAGCCTCCTGGATGGATGATATAGCTGGCACCCAAAATCAGAGAGGAGTAGTTGTTGAGTTCCTACTGCATAGAGAACACTTCCTTGTTAGGGATTACCCAGAAGGGTTAAAGGGATTCTACCATTAAAGGGGCTCTATCAGCAAAATCATGCTGCTAGAGCCCCACATATGCGTGAATAGCCTTTAAAAAGGCTATTCAGGCACCGTAAAAGTTATATTAAACTACCCCCCCCCCCCCCCCGTTTTAAAATAATAACCTAAAAAAGAATGTGCTCTACTTACCGAACGTGCACGCTGGGCGGGCATTCAGGGTGTGTCTTCATCCACGCCTCTTCTTCCTCCGATGTCCTCCGGTCCCGTCTTTTTCCAGCGCTCATGAACGGCCAGTGATAGCCGGGGCGCATGCGCAGTAGCCGTAGTAGAAGCCGCATGCTACTGCGCATGCGCCCAGGCCGTTTTTTCATATCAGTGTCCGCGAGCAAGCGCTGGAAGAAGACGGGACCGGAGGAAGAAGAGGCTGGGAAGAAGATGAAGACACACCCAGAATGCCCGCCCAGCGTGCACGATCCGTAAGCAGAGCACATTCTTTTTTAGGTTATTTTTTTAAAATAGTTAAAAAAATAGTTTAATATAACATTACCGATGCCTGAATAGCCTTTTTAAAGGCTATGCACGCATATATGGGGCTCCAGCAGCATGATTTTGCTGATAGAGCCCCTTTAAAAACCTTTTTTCTCTCATTGACACAACGGAATAGCCTTAAGAAAGGCTTTTCTTCTCCTACCTTTAGATGTCTTCTCCGCCCCGCTGTTTGGTTAAAATCCCGTTTTTCGCCGCTATGCAAATGAGTTCTCTCGCAGCACTGGGGGCATCCCCAATGTAAGCCATAATCATCAACATTAACAGAAAGAAAGTCTTGAAAAAGTTCACTCTGTTTGTAATGACTCAATATAATATATGTGTTTCAATGGAGTTACTAAAAAAAAACAAAAAAACATTTTTTTATGATAATCTAATTTATTTAGATACACTTGTAGGTGAATGACAGTAGTTATTTGGCTGTGGTGGCATTATCCTTTTATATTACATACCCTCCATGTTTTTTGGCAGATTTGCAATGAAAATAATATTTTATACCAGAAACACATTCACTGACACTGAAGACATTTTGCAGAACCTGGAATAAAGTTCCCTTGGCTTTTCATGTGGCACTCCAACAAGAATTAGCAGAGCTTCTCTCTTATGGTCACATAGTCCTGCATGCGTATGAATGATCCCTGCCATCAGTCTCAACTATAATGCACTCCTGTGTATGCTACATCACATAGTACACATGCACTCAGACTCTGCCATGCTCTGTGCCAACACCAGTGGCAGCAGCTGCACAGCAGGGTGGGGCTGGAGCTGGGCACTGTACCTGACTAGTGCGCATGCGCGCTCAGAGCCCAAACCCCGCCCCTCCTCCTCCTCTGAGCCCAGAACCTGGGAGCTCGGTAGCTCTCGCGGTGACTTGAGTATCAGCGCCGGGTGTCGCCACGGTCCCCTCACCCCCGAGACACCCACTCCTGCACCCGGACACAAGCAGCTGGTGAGGCGGAGGCCACCTACGAGCTGAGCGACACAGGGACCGGGGGAGGCAGCGGCAGCATGGGTGAGTGGCGGAGACGCACTGACTGACAGTCACGCTCGCCGCAGCTGTGTACAGTACGTGCAGTGTTCTCATCTGGAGAGGTGTCTGTGCAGGATGGAACTGCGGCGGGGACTGCACAGGAAGCTGCCATGAGCTGTCACTATAGAGGCTGGGCTGGTGTGCAGGGCATAGCCCCGGCTCTCATGACAGCCATAGGCTCCATTACATGTGGACAGCTCCTTCACACAAGCGGCTTATCAAGGAAGTTGGACGGGGCAGCAATCCCCTGCTCTGCTGCTGCTGGGCATGTGTTACTGCAGAGTGCCGAGCACTCACTTATAGGGGTCCGCCTGCAAGCACTGCTTCTTCTATATACTCCATTCACTCCCTATAGGGCGTCATTTGTTTACATGAGTGGTACCCAGAAGATGGCACAGGACCTATGCCTTGTGTCTATGGAGGGGGCCATCTATAGAAACCTGCTGGTAGTGAAAGAACTGGCCGCCCACTCTTCATTAAAGGGAGCCTGGCACTAGTAGGGCATTAAACCGGCTGTGTGCCCATCTATACGGGGGTTTAGTTCTCACTTGGAACTGTCCATTGTAGTATTGGGTCTAAAAAGAAGTTATAGTATGGCGCAATGCGCACTGGCCTCGTTGTCTGCGCACTGTATGGACACTGGATGTCTTTGGGCTCTTTTTCAGTAATATACATAAAGTAGAGAATACAATGATATTATAACTTCTTTATAACTGCAATGGACAATGTATAGAGGAGGAAGTACTGTATATTGGTACTAGATCTTAGTAGTATAACCACACAGTGGTGGTGCAGTGCTTTACAATGTAGTGTAAAGAAAAGCGGACCAGCCCCCAGTTAGGTTTCGGCCAAGGAAGAAACAGCGCTCACCTGGTATAAATGGTGAATGCTCCTTTATTGACACACAATGTGTTTCCAGCTAAACAGCCCTTTCTCAAGTGTATACATTTCTTCAATAAAACACATATAAAAAACACTCTCACCGAGAGAAGCAAAAAAATGTTTTATTGAAGAAATGTATACACTTGAGAAAGGGCTGTTTAGCCGGAAACGCGTTGTGTGTCAATAAAGGAGCATTCACCATTTATACCAGGCGAGCGCTGTTTCTTCCTTGGCCGAAACCTAACTGGGGGCTGGTTCGCTTTTCTTTGCATCTATACGTCTGAGTGACACCTACAGCAGCTTCCTTGGACCCTAAACATTGGGTGTTATGAGCCTTTTGAGTGTTGTGTCATTACACAACCTCCCCAGGTGAGGGGGCATTTGTCCCTATGGAAATAGCCCATTATTGAAACTTATTACACGAGGATCCGCTCGGTGTGGCCTCTCCTCTTGTCTTTAGTGTGACGTTCTATTTCGGCTGCAAGACCTTCTTTTTCATATGGTCCCAACAGCTCTTTATCTTGAAATCCAACCTTTTCCATTACTTTCTTATCACTTGTGTTTTATGTTCTAGTCTTATTGTTGCACATGTACCGGTCTAGTGATAGGCAATGGATTGTCCCATATGGCGTTTGGATGCCGTAGAGGGAGTTCATTGGTCTGGACCACCTCTGTGTGCTAGAACAGAGATAATACAAAATTTGCAAAAGCTACTTCCTACCATGTGCCTTTTATAATGAGGGAGACTTTTGTCAGAACACCTGATATTACTGTACCTCCTATGGCTCATTCCTATACAGATACCTATCTCTATCCTATATAGTACATAAGCTGTAGTTGACATACTTTATAGTCTGAAGTTTAGGCTGATGAAGACGTAACAAGCCACAAACTGTAGAATGCAACTTGGAGTAAATGACTCCATTCTTTGATGTAGTCTCTGTTATATGTGTAGATTTAGAGTTAGCCAAAATGGTATAAAAGAATAATTACAACCATATCAAGGCATATCACTGATGAGCAATGGGGCAGCCCCCTGCTCCAGACCATTCATTAGCATATTGTGAAATAAATCAATATTTTTACAATGGGGGAAAAGGCGTTACATTCAGGTGAGTCTGACCTATCTGTTTTGCTTCTTTAAAGGGATTCTATCATTAGAATCCCTTTTTGAACTAAGACCATGTCGGACTAGCCTTAAGAAAGGCTATTCTTCTCCTACCTTTATTATTCTGATCCTCGCCGCCATTCTAGTGTTATTACGTTTTTTCATCATATGCATATGAGTCTTCAGAAAGCACAGACGACGTTCCCTTTTCTGCAAAAAAACAAGGGGGGCGTCCCCTGTGCTGTCTAAAGATTCTCCAGCGACACTTCTGTCTTCTTCTCCCGACTGCCTCGGCACCGCGTCTTCAGCCAGCAGAGCCAACTGCACGTGTCGGTTTGGCCATTTTCCAGTGGTCTCTTACACAAGCGTCCATTCAGTCACAGGAAAATGGCCAAACTGACTTGCTCTGCTGGCTGAAGACATGGCCGATGACGTGGCGAAGAGGTGGTCAGGAAAAGAAGACAGAAGCGTCGCTGGAGAGTCTGAGACAGCACAGGGACGCCCTCTGTGCTTTCTGAAGAGTCATTTGCATACGCCGAAAAAAAAAAATAACACCGAAACGGCGGCCCGGATCAGAATAATAAAGGTAGGAAAAGAATAGCCTTTCTTAAAGGGGTATTCCCACCTCACATACTCATCAGTCTTTACTGCTGTAAAATCTTCTTTTTTCCTGGTTTCTGGCATCATTTGGTTGGCGGTTTTTCACATGCAACCTGCCGTTTAGCTCTGCCCCCAAATTCGCGTGTAACTCCGCCCACCCATATTGGACTATGAAGTACAGGCAGCAGCAACTCCATTCTGTGTTACATACAGAGACTGCCTGTCTCTGCCATAATGAACACAATTGTATTAGCTAGCCTGATAACTGGGAGAACAGAAGAAATGAAAGCAGCTCCTCTCCCCTATCTGAGTGCAGGACCTAGGTCACGTGGTGTAGACACAGGAATAGCTAGATACACAGGCTCGCTCCCTGCACTTAGCCCTTCCTCCCTCCCCCTGAGAGCAGGCAGATACATCACTTGACTCATGAGCAGCTAAGTCGGGGCTGTGGCCACAAAGAATTGAATAAAGTAAGATAGTGGACAGACAAAGCAGTTTTGCTGAAGCATTGTATTTAGAAAAAGTCTTACATCCACATTAACAAGCAGTATAGATAGGATCCTTGTGATGGGACAACCCCTTTAAGTCTATTCTGACGTGGTCTTAGTTCAAAAAGGGATTCTAATGATAGATTCACTTTAATATACTTCACCCTGTTGACAAACAGATGATCGATATATTATAGTAATTATTTATTTGTTAATCTCGTAGTAAGAGTCTACAGTCTTTTCAGTCCTGGTTGTATGTAAAAGTACATATTACAAAAGAAAATCTATTAGATATCCAGATTTTAAGTGCCAGTTCATTTATTTTTGCTGGGCTCCGGTAACTTTATTAGAGGTGGCAATGTGACATCATAGGAAATAATTTTGATGTCAAACATTTGCCCTCAAAGGCACTGCTTTTCATTACATACAAAATGAATTAGTTGTACTTGTTTTGAACCAGACGATCTATTTTGCTACTGCAAGACAGCATCCTCTTCCTTCAGGACACTTGATATAATGCGTTAGGTGATTAATGGAAAAATAAACAAAACCGATCATCAGCCAGGAAAATTATGACTATTTGTGAGGTTCTACCTTCAGTATTGTCACCAGACTGGATGAACAGGAGTGCTAGTCTTGCAAGGGACATCACTCATCATGAGACTGGAGTGAGCAGGAGTGATAGACTTGCAGAGGACATCCTTCATCTTGAGACTGGAGTGAGCAGGAGTGCTAGGCTTGCAAGGGACATCCCTCATCATGAGACTGGAATGAGCAGGAGTGCTAGGCTTGCAGGGGACAGCCCTCATCATGAGACTGGATGAACAGGAGCGCTAGGCTTGCAAGGGACAACCTTCATCTTGAGACTGGAGTGAGCAGGAGTGCTAGGCTTGCAGGGGACAGCCCTCATCATGAGACTGGATGAACAGGAGTGCTAGTCTTGCAAGGGACATCCCTCATCATGAGACTGGAGTGAGCAGGAGTACTAGGCTTGCAAGGGACGTCCTTCATCTTGAGACTGGAGTGAGCAGGAGTGCTAGGCTTGCAAGGGACATCCCTCATCATGAGACTGGAATGAGCAGGAGTGCTAGGCTTGCAGGGGACAGCCTTCATCATGAGACTGGATGAACAGGAGCGCTAGGCTTGCAAGGGACATCACTCATCATGAGACTGGAGTGAGCAGGAGTGATAGACTTGCAGAGGACATCCCTCATCATGAGACTGGAGTGAGCAGGAGTGCTAGGCTTGCAAGGGACATCCTTCATCTTGAGACTGGAGTGAGCAGTAGTGCTAGGCTTGCAAGGGACATCCCTCATCATGAGACTGGAATGAGCAGGAGTGCTAGGCTTGCAGGGGACAGCCCTCATCATGAGACTGGAGTGAGCAGGAGTGCTAGGCTTACAGAGGACATCCCGCATCATGAGACTAGAGTGAGCAGGAGTGCTAGGCTTGCAAGGGACATCCTTCATCTTGAGACTGGAGTGAGCAGGAGTGCTAGGCTTGCAAGGGACATCCCTCATCATGAGACTGGAATGAGCAGGAGTGCTAGGCTTGCAGGGGACAGCCCTCATCATGAGACTGGAGTGAGCAGGAGTGCTAGGCTTACAGAGGACATCCCTCATCATGAGACTAGAGTGAGCAGGAGTGCTAGGCTTGCAAGGGAGATCCCTCATCATGAGACTGGAGTGAGCAGGAGTGCTAGGCTTGCAAGGGACATCCTTCATCTTGAGACTGGATTGAGCAGGAGTGCTAGGCTTGCAAGGGACATCCCTCATCATGAAACTGGAGTGAGCAGGAGCGCTAGGCTTGCAAGGGACATCCCTCATCATGAGACTGGAGTGAGCAGGAGTGCTAGGCTTGCAGGGGACATCCCTCATCATGAGACTGGAGAGAGCAGTAGTGCTAGGCTTGCTAGGGACATCCCTCATCATGAGACTGGAGTGAGCAGGAGTGCTAGGCTTGCTAGGGACATCCCTCATCATGAGACTGGAGTGAGCAGGAGCGCTAGGCTTGCAGGGGACATCCCTCATCATGAGACTGGAGTGAGCAGGAGTGCTAGGCTTCCAGGGGACAGCCCTAATCATGAGACTGGAGTGAGCAGGAGCGCTAGTCTTGCAAGGGACAGTCCTAATCACCAGTCCAGATAAGCAAGACTAGGCTTGCAGGGGATATCACTCATCACCAGTCCAGATGAGCAGGAGTGCTAGGTTTGCAAGCGACATCCCTCATGGCCAGACTAGAATGAGGAGTAGCGCATTGCTTTCAAAGACTATCGGGGAGAAAAGCTGTCATCAAAGTGCCACATTACTGGAGACAGCAGGAAGCGTAATCTTTCCAGCACAACCCTGTGTCATAGGAGATGGGGTAAGGCTGTCAGAGAAGGGTACCTCATAACTGCTGAAAAAGGGGGCCTGCAGACTGCCCTGAGGTGTCAAACATACATCCTGACATTACTGGGAAGTGAGCCACAAAAGGGAATGGATTTTAATTTAACAGCACAAAATTGGAAGGGGCTTAAATTTCCTGATTTTAAAGGGATTCTACCACTAAAACACATTTTTTTCTAGTTAACACGTCGGAATAGCCTTTAGAAAGGCTATTCGTCTCCTACCTTTAGAAGTGCTCTCCGCCGCGCCGTTCGTTCAAAATACCGGTTTGTACCGGTATGCTAATGAGTTCTCTCGCAGCAATGGGGGCGTCCCTCATCGCAGGAGCAGCGATGGGAGCGTCCCCATTGCAGCTCGAAAACCGACCGCAGCGCCGCCTCTATGGTCTTGCGTATCCTCCCCTTGCTTCTTCAGCGTCCCGTCGCACGCCTGCGCAGTACGCTCTGTTCGGCGAAGATTGCCGAACGTACTGCACATGCGCGAAATTGCCCACAATCTTCGCCGAACAGAGCGTACTGCGCAGGCGTGCGACGGGACGCTGAAGAAGCAAGGGGAGGATACGCAAGACCATAGAGGCGGCGCTGCGGTCGGTTTTCGAGCTGCAATGGGGACGCCCCCATCGCTGCTCCTGCGATGGGGGACGCCCCCATTGCTGCGAGAGAACTCATTAGCATACCGGTACAAACCGGTATTTTGAACGAACGGCGCGGCGGAGAGTACTTCTAAAGGTAGGAAACGAATAGCCTTTCTAAAGGCTATTCCGACGTGTTAACTAGAAAAAAAATGTGTTTTAGTGGTAGAATCCCTTTAACTAATAGTGTCTGGAAGTGTGATCAAGGTTAATTATGAAGGGGGGAAATGGAAAGGGGAGCTATGTTGAGGTCTAGCAGTGAGAGGGAGTAGTGTGTAGGGGACCAGGCCTGCTATATACAAATACAGGCCATTATAGAGCACCTTTTGCTGTATGAGCTCCACATATGCATGAATAGCCTTTAAAAAGGTTATTCAGGCACCGCTAATCTTATTTTAAACCCCTGTCCCGTTTTAAAATAAAACTATAAAAACATAGGTAAATCATACCTGAACATGCACCGACGTCATCCTCTGGCATGCCTACCTTTTCTTTCTTCTTCTTTCTGCCAACGCCCTCCGGTCCTGGCTCTTCCCCGGCTTCGTCTTCTTCCGGTGGTTCAAATCTGATTGGTTGAAATCCAGCACGAGCGCAGTAGCGCTCCCTCTGGAGTTACTGCGCACACTCCGGCAGCACTGCCATAGAGAAAAATGGCACCGGAGTGCGTGCAGTAGCTCTTGAGGGAGCGCTACTGCGCACGCGCCAGATTTCAACCTATCGTATTTGAACCGCCGGAAGAAGATAACGATGAAGCCGGGAAGAGCCAGGACCGGAGGGCGTTGCCGAAAGAAGAAGAAAGAAGAGGTAGGCGTTCCAGAAGACGACTTCGTATTGTGCATGACCGCCCTCCATGCACGCATTTACATACAGTATATGTTTTTATGGTTTTATTTTAAAACGGGACAGGGGTTTAAAATAAGATTAGCGGTGCCTTTTTAAAGGCTAGTCACGCATATGTGAGGCTTATACAGCAAAATTTTGGGGTTTTCCCATCTCAATCTTTCAGCAATGTCTGCTTCTCACTTCCTGCATTCCCGCCCCCCCCTTCTGAATGGGACAAACACTTATGCAGATTAGATAATATGCAGATGCTTGTACAGAACAGGCACAGTTTTACCTGTGTGTTTACATAGAGAGATAACAGACCAGGCTTTATCAGCAGATGCAGTAAGCTGATTGTCCTGCCGTCAAGAGCAGTGAATAAGTGACATCACTTGTCCTATAGGTCCAAGAAACGTAATTTAAACAATGGGAGGAATAAGGTCACATAGCAGGAGAACAAAGCAGAATTTCTAAAGCAACATATTTAGGAAAAGGCTTCAATTTACATAGGCTACCAGTATAGATAGGATCTTTGCGATGGGACAACATCCTTTAAATACCATATGATGTATCAGAACTAACAGCACATATTGCTTGGCAACGGTGAGGGCTACAGAAAACTATACAGTGTACAGTGCTGTGCTTGGTAAGTAGTGAGTCAATAGCATACACAAATCACATACTGTATTTGGAGCCTGAAAACCCTTTGAAGTATTGCATCTACTTGCCAGTCTTCAGATTTAGAGAAAGTAATGCATATCTCCACCAGTTTTGCACTTTATTTCCATTTTGCTTCTTAGTGATGTAGGTCCAGGGACCCACATGGCATAAACATAGTAGTTTGACCGTGGTTTTTTACAGTCCCTGCAAAGTGGATGGTATTCTAGCGAATTAGTTTAACAAGTACATAGTGTTTAGTAGAAAATCTAAGTCTGGATTTTGAACATAGATCATGATGTTTTCTGAATATTACATCTTAGATATGACTCTGCCACTGAGGAAAAAAATGGCCACAGAAATATTTAGCATAGTTGCTGGTATTTGGAGGTGACTTTTAGTCCTCGAATGTATAAAAGTTACAGGAAAATGTGAAAGTATTTCTATAGCTGTTATTGATTTTTTTTTTTTTTTTTTTTTTTTTTTCTGGGCAGTGAAACAATTGATAACATTACGGCACAAGTCACCTGCAGTCTTTTTCAGTACAGCAGTTTGAGGGTAAGCTCAGGAATTGAGCGGCCACTATAGCCTCTGGTTCTCTGCTGTATTTTACAATGCTATACAATTCATTTAGCTGAAAGCAGATGGCTCCATACACTGTATAGTGATCAGGCAATGTTACTAGAGCTCAACCCTGTACAGTATACAGAGCTATCTGCTTACAACTCTACATGCACCCCTGAAGAGCCAATGTGTACAGGGACTGGCTGGCTGCCCTCCACTGATCAAATATTTATGGCTTTTCCTAAGGATAGGCCATAAAAAAAAATCCTTGACAATCTCCTTAACTGACAGCTAAAATGTAATTAAAATGCAAATGTTTCAAGTATTATTGTGTGTGTATATATATATATATATATATATATATATATATATATATATATATATATATTTTAACCCCTTCCCGCCGATGGCATTTTTTGATTTTCGTTTTTGACTCCCCTCCTTCTAAACCCTATGACTTTTTTATTTCTCCGCTCCCAGAGCCATATGAGGTCTTAATTTTTGCGGGACAAATTTTTCTTCATGATGCCACCATTAATTATTTTATATAATGTACTGGGAAGCAGGAAAAAAATTCAGAATGGCGTGGATTTGAAGAAAAAATGCATTTCTGCGACTTTCTTACGGGCTTTGGTTTTACGGCGTTCACTGTGCAGCCAAAATGACATGACCCCTATATTGTGTTTCGGTACGGTTCCAGGGATACCAAATTTATATGGTTTTATTTACATTTTGACCCCTTAAAAAAAATCCAAAACTGTGTTAAAAAAATTTTTTTCTAAAAGTCGCCATATTCCGACAGCCGTAGCTTTTTTTATACGTCAGTGTACGGGGATGCATAGGGCGTTTTTTTTGCGGGGCTGGGTGTACTTTTTAGTTCTACCATTTTCGGGAAATGTTATTGCTTTGATCACTTTTTATTCAAATTTTTATCAGAATCAAAACAGTGAAAAAACGGCGGTTTGGCACTTTTGACTATTTTTCCCGCTACGGCGTTTACCGAACAGGAAAAATATTTTTATAGATTTGCAATGCATTGCAAAAAATCATCCTCTCTTTTGCAGGCTGCATAGACCAGCCTGCAAAAGAGAGAATTTGCAGACAAGCCTGGGAAGCCTTTGACCGCGGCGCCGGAGGGGTTAATTACGGCGCATGTCGGGAAGGGGTTAAAAAGCATGCAGTTCTTAAATTAACCACTTCCAGACCAATTTCTGGTCCAGGACCAGACACTTTTTTTTTTTTTTGTATATGTGTTCTCTTGAGCGCTATAACATTTTTATCATTTGTGTTATTCAACTAATTTCTGCATTTTTTCTTTTTTTTTTGTGGCACATAGGGCTTTATTTTTATGTTTTTATTTTTGCATGTTTTTAATTGTTTAATTTTTTTATATCTGGGAAAATATAAACACATATTATTTTGTGTCTTTTAAATGATTTTTTTTTTTTTGCTTTTCTATTTTTTTTATATTTATTTATTACATTGTGTCCCCATAAGGTCAAATAGATAATAATAAATAGAGATGAGCGAGTAGTATTCGATCGAGTAGGTATTCGATCAAATACTATAGTATTCAAAATATTTGTACACGATCAAATACTACTAGCTTTTCGCAGTAAATATTCGATTCAGAACCAGTGTTGATTCAGAACAGTTGTTGATTACAGTGTATAGCATTCGGCAAATCAGTGCTGGTTCTTCAGCAGGCTCGTCCTTGCTAGCCGGCAGAGAGAGGGCAACTTGCTGTTAGGAGGGAGCGGACTTTTTTCTCATAGGAATGAATTGACCAGCGTTGATTGGCCAGCGTACAGCATTCGACCAATCAACACTGGTTCTGCCGGAGGCTCGTCTGTGAGGAGGCGGAGTCTAAGATCGGACCGCAGCAGTCTCCATTGTGGTCCCATCTTAGACTCTGCCTCCTCACAGACGAGCCTCCGGCAGAACCAGCATTGATTGGCCGAATGCTGTACACTGGCCAATCAATGCTGGTCAATTCATTCCTATGAGAAAAAGTAAGCTCACTCGTAACAGCAAGCTGCCAGCTTTCCTGACTAGCAAGGACAAGCCTGCTGCAGAACCAGCGTTGATTTACCGCAGGCTCATCTTTGCTAGTCGGGAGAGCTGGCAGCTTGCTGTTAAGAGGGAGCTTACTTTTTATCAGCGCAACTGCAAGTGCTGTGTAGTTAAAGCTCACGGACCCCATAGACTATAATGGGGTCTATGCGCTTTAACTGCACAGCGCTCCTCCTAAACATTCTCCACCTGCTACTCCTGGACTTGGTGACTCTCCTTTAGCCAAATAGTGGTTTCCCCTGAAACGAGCATTTTTTCCCATAGACTATAATGGGATTAGATATTCGATCAAGTAGTCGAATATTGAGGCTCTACTCGAAATGAATTTTGAATATTTCACTGTTCGCTCATCTCTAGTAATAAAGCATCCCTGCCTTCTCTAGGGGAGCTCCAGCTGTAGTTACAGCTGGCTCCTCGTTTCAGCAGCTGCACGATTTGTGCAGGTGCTGGAAACTGCAAGGATGTATATAGTCTGTGGGCGGTCTGGAAGAGGTTAATAAAGTATTCTGTAAATACATCCTTAGCCTATGACAACATGATGGTCCATTAGACGTCCCACAGCAGACCTGCCCACAACATAAACCAGTCAGTCTTTGCTGTGGGTTTAACCCATGCTGTTGTTGTAGCAGTTTTCAAGCTTTGCATGGGAAAAAAAATAATCTACTGCAGAATCCGCAGCAAAAATGAACATGCTGCGGATTCGAAACTGTAAAACAATTTACACTCTTGAGGCATGTGGTTGCGACTTGATTCCCATCTACTTCACTGCAACTTGATCATAACAGGTAAGCTTGCACAGTGTAACGCCAGCCTAAACAAGATTCTTAATCCCTTGCTGTATTAGGGGCAGCCCCCCTTCCTAACCACTATGTCATGAGTGCAGTTTTATATGGACATGTTAGGTATACAGGACCTAATGGATGAGGATTGAAGAGGTGAGTAGTGTGTTTTTGCGGTTTTATTTCATATCCTGTGCTGCTTTTTAGTCTTGAATTTCAAAGAATTGTATAGTTGTAATCCTACATGACCTTTTGTCTATAGTTTGCTTCACCACTTGTACAGAATTAGCTATTTCCTTTATTCATATACATATTCTATTGGTTGCCCTTGGAAACAGTGATTTGTCTCCTCTGTCATTCAGGCTCGTGTCCTAGGTCCAGTTCACACTTTTGTGTTGCGTTAAGTCTGCTATCACTGGTGTCTCCTCTCACGCTCGATTAAACAGAGATTACTTCTTTATCCCTTAATTTTTTTCATTTATTTATTTTAGTTTTTTTTTAAGCTAGCTAGCAAAGCATCACATTGGATATCTGCAACATTGTACTACGGTGTATAAAGCTTCCCGCATGTGGGCCATCCCTGCTGCTGAGCCTGAGTGGGTTAGAGGGATTCGTTGTCCAAGATAACAGACCCAGGCATATTATTTCTTTTATTTGGCATCTAATAGTTCAGAATTTCTATTGCCACAGAACAGTGAGATAATTCACTATCGTATAACACTACAAGCAGGGCTTGACGAATTTTCCCTAAAAATATAATCTTGATTCCACCCCCAAATAGCAACATTAGAAGGAGTCTGATGTAGGCTTCCTTGTCTTACACCCAGCTATTGACTACAGTGAAGAAGCTGTTAAAGGGATTCTATCATTAAATTGCTATTTTTTTTTTCACAAACACATAGGAATAGCCTTTAAGAAAGGCTATTCTTCTCCTACCTTTAGATGTCTTCTCCCCGCTGCCGTTGGGTAGAAATCCCGGTTTTCTTCGGTATGCAAATGAGTTCTCTCGCAGCACTGGGGCGGTCTTCAGCGCTCAAATAGCACTGGGGGCGTCCCCAATGCTGTGAGAGAAATCTCCAGGGCTGCCTCGATCTTTGTCTGGAACGGCCTCTCTCTGCGTCTTCTTCCAGTGCTGGCTTCAAACTTCTACGCATGCGCAATTGGCTCTGCCATCGGAGCTCGGGCAGAGCCGACTGCACATGCGCGTGGCCATTTTCTTGTGGCCGCTTACCCCAGCTGACTGTGCAAGAAAATGGCCGCTTACACCAGGCGAGACTGAGGCCCGATCCTCAAAAATGTGACAGCAGGCAAAGCTCCTGAGAGGCCGATATGGGAAAACCTCCTTTAATGCGGACAGGCTATAAGGCAGCGACACTACTTGCAAAAGACGATGACCCGGCCTCAGTGAAGAAATCATAGTTTTCTTTAGGTTTCTGACAACTGCCGATCCATAAAAGGTTCCTGCATTCGTGGCCGTATCCACTGGCAACCAATGAAGACAAAAATGTTGCAGAATCTTTTCTCTAAACAACTTAGTGGAGAAAGTCTTTTAATTATTTATATTTACCAAAACGTTATAATTACCTACAAATTTAAACATTATGTTCATTGGTAAACCCCGTCTAGGCTAATGCCCCACATTGCAGAAACGCAGCTTCTTTGGTTGCAGATTTTGCTGTGTTTTTTTGAGCCAAAGCCAGGAGTGGATTAAGTAGAAGGCAAAAGTATAAGAACTTCCTATACAATTCCCTCTGTAGCCATTCTTGGCTTTGGCTGAAAAAAACGCAGCAAAATCTGCAACGAAACAAGCTGTATTTCCGCAACGTGGGGCCTTAGCCTTAAAAGTGTTGAGCAGGATTAGAAAACATGGCTGATTTCCATTTCTCTTTGGATTCCATTTCTCTTTAGGATTGCATTGATATAGGATTTGGTTACATGTTGTTGTTTTGGTAATATAAATGATGATTAATATTTAGGTAAATGCAGCATTGCAGACTATAAAGTGTATGTACCCATCACACTGATGTCACTGATGTGTGTGCTATTGCTGATAGTTAATACATTGCTATGTGCTGCAGTTGGCATTGCAGCTGTCATGCAACTGAAGTGTTGCCTAAAATGTTTGTTATATTGATTGCATGCTCGGCAGATAAAGGTTTATACTCGTTGCAGAAACTGAATAATGATCTTTGCTTGACATAGTCATTGCCCATTACTATATGTGATATCTAAGTACTGTATTCTAGTCTAGTATTTGTATTTTTTTTTTATTTCTTAATGTTGTTATCAACCTTGTTTATGGCACTTATATTTTTTCTGCTTTTACTTTCCTTTGGGGTTTATGACTTTGGTGGCATCACATGTCTGTGTACCCAAGGTGTCGTTTTATTTGCGCTTGTACAATAAATAGTAATTCAGTGTTTTCTAGTAAATGCTCCCAAAAAGCACTATATGAAAACAAGGCAAGTGGAAAATCAAAATTGCTTTTCGCTTGCGAAATTTGTCACGAAATTGGGCAGCTTAAGTAATGGTATCGTTTACAGTTCAGCTTGCCATTGCCCAAATTTACCAGTTATGATACATACATGATTCATTTTAACACAGTATATAAAGTAGAATGGTATATAATTAGTTGCTATGGGCAAAAACACATTTTTGCTAAGACACTTTTAGGCCGGAGGCCCCAGTGGACGTGCTGCAATTTGCCCACGGTGGAAACACTGTGGGAAAAATTGTGGCGTTTTATAGTAAGGGCTAAGTGGATGGGATTCTAGAGAATCCTATGCCCAATTTGCAGTAAAAACCGCAGTGCAGACACGCTGCCATTTCCAAAACCAGCGCGGTTTTGGAATCACAGCATGTCAAGTATACCCCATAGGTATAATTGAAACAGTCTGCAAAGGAAGCCTTGGCAATTTTTCTGTCCAAAGCACTGCATGAAGAACCATGATGCATTATCGGTGCGTTTTTTTCCACATCACTTTTTTGCTGCTGGACATCCTATGGGGCGTCAGCCTTAAAGTGAACTATTTATCAGTGATTCCAAGTCATGTAAAACTCTAAGCTGGCCTGTTTTTATTAAATAAAACTTTAAAAAGTACTCCTTTGTATATGACTCGGGTACCTTACTGCATGCCAAGTTCCTGCTGTAAGCCTGCCTATTTCACTGTGATTAATATTCCCCCCTGCTTTCAAATCACCTCTCATGCACATGAAGAGAGTGTTAAAGCACATGTGCAAGATTTCACAGCGGGATTGATGCGGCCATTTTCAATGAAGTGGGGTGGTGGTGAAATATAATTGCTTAACTTGGCAGCAGTAATGGTAAGGAACCAACCAGTCAGAGACAGGGACACAAGAACTGTAGCAAACAGGTTTATTTAGAAAAACAGCAATATAAATAAACCTTTATTTCAGGCACAAAATCAGCATAAAATAATGCCTTAACGCTAGGCAAAAGAACGTCAAACAAAACCCTGCTCGTCTGAGCAGTAACCGAACAATAAAGTACTAACTGTACCTGTGGCTTACTACCAACCACACATATAAACAAAAAACGCGCAATTCAGACTCGCCAGACTCTGTCAGGACAGACCCAGGCAACTCCTTCCTTTCCCAGAATCTACCCTGAAGTGCAACCTTTTTTGGTCCAGTAATGAGCCTGGGACCTACACCTGGAACTGAGGCCTTCTCAAGACCTGCGCTGGACCACACATAGGTCAGAATCCTGGGGCTAATATATCAGGACTCCAGCACACTGCCTGTCACCTTCCCACAAAATACATACACATATATATATATATATATATATCTTACTGTTTCACACCGCACCATCCCTGCACATATAAAGGAACTATTTCCGGTAGATCAGTTAAGTGAGGATCCATCCCTCACTCACAAGCTGTTTTCAGATGCTTTGTTGTCTGTGTAGCGGCCAAATTAGATATTGCAGATCAGCTCCCATTCATTCATGAGCTGCAGTGACTCAGTTCAGCCACTACATGGAGAACGGATCTGTCAGCTTCCTGCTCCATTGTTTGTGTATCGGCTGCTGAGAACAGCTAATTAGTGGGGGCTTCGGGTGTCAGACTCCCACAGATCTAGATTTAATGACCTATCTTTAGGCTAGCTCATCAATATTTTTAACCTGGAAATTGAAGACTTTTCCTAAATATATTGCTTTGGCAATGCTGCTTTGTTTGCCTGCTATGTGAACTTATTCCGCCCATTGGTTTACACATTGTTTCCATAGTGCCAAACCTGTGTGATAGGACAAGTGACATCACTCTACAGCTCTGCAGGGCAATCAATTCAGCTATTTGCAGGTTGCTGATAAAGCGGTGTCTATTTCTCTATGTAAACACGCAGATAAGGCAAACTGCTTAAACATTGAGATGGGAAAACCCCTTTAAATCCCTCAAGAACTATCATAATACAGATTTATGAGCCAGTTAGCTATACTGTGAGCGTAAACTCTTTCTGGTCCTTGCCTTTCTTTACTTCTGTATACTTCATTTGTTACTGTATGGTCATTTCCTGTCTTGTCTCTTTTTGCTGCTTATGAGTTGATGGATTTCTAAAATACGGTAGTCCTTGCCTCCGTAGCATTTGATCTGACATAATCTGTGAAGAATGCTGGGCACATGCTGTGCAGGACACATTTGGCATAATCCTGCCAACATTAGAAGTGATGAAAAATGCTTCTAGTGTATAGTCAAATATTATTTATTTTTAGAGCACCATTAATTCCATGGTGCTGTACATTTGAGGGGTTTACACGCAATACAAAAAATGAATACAATGCTGACATAGAGAACAACTGCTACAGTGGGAGAGAGGGCCCTGCTCACAAAGGCGTACGTGAGGTACACACTTGCGCCTGTTGGCGTACTGTTTATTTAAAAAAAAAGAACATTATTGCAGAACGGACACGAGCAAATCATTATCAGTTCGTGTCTATCTTCCAAAATCTCAATGTTGGCAAAAATGCGGATTCATTGCTGTTTGTCTGGCATCCGGCAAGTCTGACTTTCTCTCTGCCCGAAAGCGCAAATACCAGATGGAAATGGTACAAATGGAGACCTGCAGATGGTTTTTACAACCCATTGAAATGAATGGGTTTTAAAACGAACAGTTTGATATCAGTTCTTGAGGTTTTTGAGACTTTTTCGAAAACTGATTTTGCGCAGAGATAGCAATGTGATCTGATGTGAATGCAGCCTTACAACGTATAATGGAAGGTGAATAAAAACAGTCGGTGAGCACCAGTGTTTCACTGGAGGATGACCCAGCCTTTCTTCCATCTTTCCCCGCAAAATTTCAAAAACGCATCCGCTTACTCATTGGTTTCCTGCTGGTGGTGGCCAGGTCCATGATACCCAGGGTGTGGAATTTAACCTCCACTGTGTCCATCTCAGACTGACTCCAATAGATCCTGTATATTTGGTGTATGGAGGGCATGGTTGCAGAACTCAGGCCGGATGACAGTCCCCACCAAAATGTGTGGCTCCCGTGGAACACCTTTTATTACTCTGCTGCCTTCCAGTCATCCTTTTGTACGCCTTTCCCCCATAACTCCTCCTCTCGTACCCTATTTGCCCATCTTTTTCCATTCCCCATTTGCTTATTTCTCTATCACCTAGTTTCTGCAAACTCTTTTCCCCCACCCTCACCAGATGTATATGGGGAGATGCACTACGTTATTATGTACTTCTATGCTGCGACAGCACCCCTTTTCTCTCACCCTGCCCCCATGTTGTGTCCTCACTTCTTCCCCCCCACACACACTGTTCCTTTCCTTACCGTGGTTATGGAAGCCCCTTCCATTTGTTATTCTTCTGATGTATGCTGTTTGAATTTTTCAATAAAACTTTTAAGAAAATAAAGTAGGTGAGGGTAGAAGTTTTTCACTGGCGTTGCAGCAGCAGTGAGCTTCTGAAGGTTGTAGGCTGCCCTGAAGAGGTGAGTCTTCAGGATTCTCTTGGAGGTAGTGTTCCAGAATATGGAAGATTCCCAGGAGAAGTCTTGGAGGTGGTTGTGTGAACAGCAGATCAGAGCAGAGCAAAGAAGGAGATCTTGAGAGGATTGGTCACATATAGTCTGCTAATTGACATTGGATGCATGACACAGCATCACAATATTATATTCTGTATACATACTTCCATCTTTTTATTCCTTAAAGGAGTTGACTCTTTTAAAGAGGAAATGTCACAAATTGTATTCTTCATGAACTAACCATTCTAGATTAACATTCCTTAGATCTTTATTCTTCCCAGAATTATATGCATTGATAACACTTGTTACCAGTCAGAGCTGCTGGTGCCAGACTATGCTGAGAAACGCAGTTACGAGGAAATCTGCTCCAGAATTGTTATGAATGTGGGGTCAGTACCGCCTCCCTCATTTCGATCATCAGACAGCCATCACATTTGAGACTTCTTTAACAGTGGAAGGCACTCTTCATCCATCTGGCGTGTTAGCTGCTCTGGTGGTCACCTATTGCTTTGAGGCGGAGAATATTTTTATACACACCTCCCACTGAGCCTATATGGCAGCCCACAGAGGTTGGTGTAATAGGTACACTACCACTCCATGGTTGTACGCACATGCTGTATGAAACTTGTGGTTACAGGCTTCAGAATGTCTTTGTTCTGTCACAATAGATAATATATACAGGAGTAAGAGATGTTACTACTATCACAATAGATAGTATACAGTAGTAATAATTAAGCTGTTTAGGGTCACAGGAAGAACCTCTTGAAGAAGAATGGAGAATAAATTTAAGACCAGGAAATATCCACCCAATGTCCTGTATAGTAAATACCTGTCTCCCTTTACATAAGGGACTGTCTGTAGAGGAAAATATCACTTACAGCACTTCTGCAAGTATTGTCTGAGATGGCCAGTGCAAAATGAAAATATTGCAACTTGATTCTCTAGGGAAATAAGTAATTGGCATAGAAATCCCACCAAAACCGCTTCTATTCTCACCCATAGTCGCTGTCCTCCTAATAGATTGTAAGTTCTTGCAGACAGGGCCCTCGCTCTCACTTTACCAGTCAGTTATTATGTTAGGCCTTGTGCATATGGCTGAATGTGCAGGTCGAGGTATGTTAAAAAAAAAAAAACAAAAACAAAAAAAAACCTGACACATTAACATCAGGTAATGTCCACTTTATAACCCCCAAAAAAGGGACCAAAATAATGGACCGTGTACCTGATGACCATCAGTTACCATCTGACATATGTCCATTAGCCCTAAGCATTAATGTTTAAAAAAACAAACAAAAAAAAACTGTGTAATCGCTGTTTTAATTGTCCGGCTCTCCATCATTTGGATCGTCCAACAGATCTGAACAGCGGAGAGCCTGGTACTAGTGTGAACGTAGTGTTACTAACTCAGATATATAACATTCTTTTGTATATAAAAGTCAGAAAGAGCTGCTGAAATCAACTACTAGGTTAACCCCTTGTCAATCCTATTTGGTTGCCATGGTACCTTGGAGCCTGTTGAAGGCGCAAACAGAAAAATTTTAAAAATTTGTTTTTGTGCAAAAAATTTAGCGACACCTTTTATGCCTTGTACACGATGTTACTGCTGTTCAAGGCACAATAAAACCTGCCCAATTTAGTTTCAAATCCAAAACCTGTTCTTATTAAAGGGGTTGGCCACTTTCAGACCAATATTATTGCTTGTATATAAAAAAATTAAAAATAAATAAAAAATTGTACAATTTTCCAATATACTTTCTGCATCAATTCCTGACCATTTTCTAGATATTTGCTTGCTGTCAATCATTCTGCTTACTCCAATTGGATAAGAATCAATCCATGGTCATGTGATATTCAGTCCATGGTCATATGATGGGCACACGGGTGCATAGCGTGTTATAGTCCTAGCACAGTAATCGGCCATCTGACTGGTAATGAACTGATGTTTATCTACTGGGACTAAGCAGAATAAATAACAGGAAGAAGAAATCTACAAAACTAAAGATTTTAAAAACAGAATACATTGTACAGATTGAGCAGATAAACTGTAAGTGAAATGTTTGTCTGCATAAGGGGCTGTTCACACTACTGTTGGTGACCTTCAGTAGTGTCTGTTACAAGATTTTAGTAACGGACAATAGCAGAACTGTTAAAAATCCCATTGATTTCTTTAGAAAATATTGTAACCCAAGACCACTGTATTTTGAAGGACTGATGTATACCGTTCTTTAATACAGTATTTGCCACCTCCTACCACTGGTCAAATCTGTACAATAGACTTGTATGGAAAGGGGAGGAGGAAGAGGAGAGCTCCTTAAAGCAGATTGAGGCTTAGACTGTTGAGACAGTTGTTTCTTATAACACAACTTGGACTATCAGGAATTATACAGCCTTCTTATATCTCTTATATCTCTAGCCTTTTCCTTCTCCCTCTTCCCTCTCCATAGACTTCATTGTGGAGTGACACTTCACAATATATATATATATATTTATATAGTATGGATCAAAATCACTTGGATAAGAAGTAACGACAGGAGTAATGGTTAAAGACACAGGCACTCGACTTTGTAATATACTTCAATAAAGACATCAGAGGATTGCAGCACTCACTCGCTATTGAGTGAGTGCTGCAATTATTACTATTACTTCTCTATTATCAGCCTTTATCAGAAAACCGCACTCACTCAATTGCTGTCTGTTGCTCACTGTTCTGTTTTCAGCCTTTATGACAGGAATGTATGTATACATATATACAAGTACAGTTGCTACCTTGAATGTATAGCAATATTAATATAATTTCTTATGCAATACTTTTCAATCCATTTTCTGGAGGTATTACAGGCTGCTTATAGCTACTACTATGAAATGCTATGTAAGTATATGTTATTTTGTGTTCCTACTACTTACCACAGCTTTGTACAGTTCTGATTTATTGCGTACAGCCTGTACCATCCGAGTAAGCCAGTGTCACAACATAGATCAGCTGTGATTATAGCTTTTTTTTCCCCTTTAAGCCTTAAAAGCAAGTAAGATCAGTGTGGCTTAATAAAACAGAACATGGGCCTGTAGCGCTGCAAGAGCTATATGCTTGAAAAGATTTTTTCCTTCTTTCTGTGTCAGCCGCATTCTCATACTATTAAGTAAAGATTTCCTATACAGATGTCAAGCTGGAAGCCCACTTTCTAACCACCGGCATATTCTTACAGATGGTTTCTAGCTAATTGTAAAAACATAACAAATGGGGCACGTGGGGGTAAGTTATCAGCTGCCAATTCCCTGTGTAATATGTGGCAAAGGCTCCAGCACAACCTGAAACCAACACAGAATGATTTTTTTTCAACAGCATTTTAATTCACCTTAACCAACACGTTTTTAGGATTTTCAGTACGCACAGTTTTGAAAGAAGCAACATTTTTCATTTGGGTTATCTAAATAATTTGTGGGGGGGTTTTTTGTTTTGTTTTTTATATACATACCGTATATACTCGAGTATAAGCCAACCCGAATATAAGCAGAGGCCCCTAATTTTACCACAAAAAACTGGGAAAACTTATTGACTCGAGTATAAGCCGAGGGGGGAAATGCAGCAGCTACTGGAAATTTTCAAAAATTAAAATGGTCGGTATTTTTGGGTGCAGTAGATGCTGGGTGCTGGGGAAGGGGAGGGGATGTTTTGGTTGTCTGTCTGCCCCTTTCCTGAACTTGAGAACTGCTTTTTTTTCTTCCCCCACTTGGAATTCAGTCTGGGTGAATATAGGGTATCTGCAGTGCTCCTATTAACCCCTTCCCGACGGAACAGGAGCACTGCAGATCCCCTATATTCAGTAGACTGGGCCCTTTCAGACACAGGGATACCTATTGTATGTGTTTCACAGTCATTTTCTACTTTTATATGTATTCTAGGAAAAGGAGTTATTTAGAACTTTTATTTTTTTTTAAAGCTTTCCCCCCCCCCCCCCCCCACCATTTTATGGGAGATTCTATACATTGATTTTGCTGCTGCCCCCCCCACCTTAAATAAAAAAAATATATATTTTTTTTTGCTGACTCCAGTATAAGCCGAGGGGGGGCTTTTTCAGTACAAAAACTGGTTTGAAAACTGACTGCCGGTTTCCGTCTCCTGTCCAGTTTCTCGGGCAGAAGACGGAAACCTGCAAAGCGGAGACCGGGAGCAAGTGTGAACCCGCCCTTACTTAGATGCCCTTTTATAGCAAAATGGCATTGATGCTTATGGAAATGTATCGAATACTTATTTCCTTCATTCTTCTCTTCATTTATGCCCTTTCCTAATCCTGGGTTGAACTTGATGGAAATTTGTCTCTTTCAGCCATACTACCTTTCAGTTGGCTTACTTTGAGTCAGAAGTTTACAGCATAATTTTTGGCACATTGTGGTGCATTTAAGACATGCCTCTTTTTTTTTTTTTTTTTCTGGCATTTCAATATACAACTTTTTTAGCGCAAACAACATGTTCTGCGTTAGCCAGTGTACTTGTAACCGTAATAGTAAACCGTAGTAAATCTGGGCCAATGTTTTAAAGCTTAGGTTCCACATTAACCAGCAACATGCAGATTGTGCTTCAGCTTCATTAGAATACCATTACTGCGCAGTACAATGGCCTGGTGGGTTTATGGACGTAAAACATGTGGCAGATTTCTGTTAAAGTACAGTGTTGAATTTGTTTGCCGTTCTTCTCCAAAAAAAAAAAAAAGGCCTAGTCTTAGCTGGTTCATAAGATCTGTTGCTGTGAACACAAGTTATATCTTTTCAGGCAACTGAAGTGGGTGTTAAATAAAACTGTGAGAATACAATGGGTGATGAGCGCAGATTTAATAGGGTGTGTACTACCGTAAAGGCGATTCTAGACTTTTTATCAATGCAGTTCAGCTAAGTGAATTCTAAAATTGATGCACAGTCTAACATTTAACTTTTTGAGAGAAAAGTCCTTTGTGCGGTACTTTCGATGGTTTCCACAACGGAGTCTCCAACAGAAGTGGGTGTTCCGGAGACTGGTGCATATGTGAACCTAACCTAAAGCAGCATGTATTCACGTTATTACACATATAGCACAGTCCATGAATCCATAGGCTGAATATACATACCCACATATACTCAAGCATAAGCCGAGTTTTTCAGCACAGTTTTTGTCCGCCTCAGCTTATACAGTCCTATGAAAAAGTTTGGGCACCCCTATTAATCTTAATCATTTTTGGTTCTAAATATTTTGGTGTTTGCAACAGCCATTTCAGTTTGATATATCTAATAACTGATGGACACAGTAATATTTCAGGATTGAAATGAGGTTTATTGTACTAACAGAAAATGTGCAATATGTATCAAACCAAAATTTGACCGGTGTAAAAGTATGGGCACCTCAACAGAAAAGTGACATTAAAATTTAGTAGATCCTCCTTTTGCAAAGATAACAGCCTCTAGTCGCTTCCTGTAGCTTTTAATCAGTTCCTGGATCCTGGATGAAGGTATTTTGGACCATTCCTCTTTACAAAACAATTCAAGTTCAGTTAAGTTTGATGGTCGCCGAGCATGGACAGCCCACTCTCAAATGATCTGAAAACAAAGATTGTTCAACATAGTTGTTCAGGGGAAGGATACAAAAAGTTGTCTCAGAGATTTAACCTGTCAATTTCCACTGTGAGGAACATAGTGAGGAAATGGAAGACCACAGGGAGAGTTCTTGTTAAGCCCAGAAGTGGCAGGCCAAGAAAAATATCAGAAAGGCAGAGAAGAATGGTGAGAACAGTCAAGGACAATCCACAGACCACCTCCAAAGAGCTGCAGCATCATCTTGCTGCAGATGGTGTCACTGTGCATCGGTCAACAATACAGCGCACTTTGCACAAGGAGAAGCTGTATGGGAGAGTGATGAGAAACAAGCCATTTCTGCAAGTACGCCACAAACAGAGTCGCCTGAGGTATGCAAAAGCACATTTGGACAAGGCAGCTTCATTTTGGAAGAAGGTCCTGTGGACTGATGAAACAAAGATTGAGTTGTTTGGTCATACAAAAAGGCGTTATGCATAGTGTCCAAAAAATAACAGCATTCCAAGAAAAACACTTGCTACCCACTGCAAAATTTGGTGGAGGTTCCATCATGCTTTGGGGCTGTGTGGCCAATGCCGGCACCGGGAATCTTGTTAAAGTTGAGAGTCGCATGGATTCCACTCAGTATCAGCAGATTCTTGAGAATAATGTCCAAGAATCAGTGACAAAGCTGAAGTTACTCCGGGGATGGATATTTCAGCATGACAATGATCCAAAACACCGCTCCAATTGACTCAGGCATTCATGCAGAGGAACAATTACTATGTTCTGGAATGGCCATCCCAGTCCCCAGACCTGAATATCATTGAACATCTGTGGGATGATTGGAAGCGGGCTGTCCATGCTCGGCCACCATCAAACTTAACTGCACTTGAATTGTTTTGTACAGAGGAATGGTCCAAAATCCCTTCATCCAGGATCCAGGAACTGATTAAAAGCTACAGGAAGCGACTAGAGGCTGTTATCTGTGCAAAAGGAGGATCTACTAAATATTAATGTCACTTTTCTGTTGAGGTGCCCATACTTTTGCACCAGTCAAATTTTGGTTTAATGCATATTGCACATTTTCTGTTAGTACAATAAACCTCATTTCAATCCTGAAATATTACTGTGTCCATCAGTTATTAGATATATAAAACTGAAATGGCTGCTGCAAACACCAAAATATTTAGAACTAAAAATGATTAAGATTAATAGGGGTGCCCAAACTTTTTCATAGGACTGTACTCGCGTCTTTACAGTAATTCGGCAATATTATAGCTACAGACCCGGCATACATACACCAGGATGGGTTCCGGGCCTGCAGCATCCTGGCAGGAGCGCGGCTATGCTGTTCATTTCAAACTGCAGAAGTTCTTACGGTATTTCTGCTAGCAGGCCCAGAATGCAGATCCCCCTCCCCCCCCCCCCCCACACTGCTCTATCACATGTGGGGTTACGTGTCCACATAACCTCAGGTCCGCAAACGGCGTGTGTCTGCGTTCCAGGCCTGCTAGCAGAAGTACCGTAAGTACTTTTGCAGTTTGAAATGAACAGCATCGCCACGCTCCTGCGGGCCCGGCATCCGCCCCAGTGTCTGGATGCGGAGTCTGTAGCTATAATGGCGCCACTGTGCTCCAGAGCGGTCGCCATAGCAACCGGCACCTACGTTGTAACTCTTACAGCGGTAATGTCGGAGCTCATCTTACAGTGGCAATGCCTTCCACGGGTGGAACTTGAGGCCTCCGATGGGAACCGGTGCGGAGAGGCGGCAGGCGCCGCCATGCCCCTGGAGGGAGCGGGTGTGACCGCTCTCTCAAGGGCCGACCTGAAGCGCTGAGGGAGATCCCCTGGGGCCGGCAGGAGCGCAGAGGGCGGACCTGAAGGAAGACCTCGGCCGCCGGACCTGAAGGGGAACTGTGACCGGCACTGGCAGAAACACTGAGGGGAATCCCTGGCAGTCGGGGATTCCCCTCAGCGTTCCTGCCGGCAGCCGGTTGCAGTTCCCCTTCAGGTCTGGCCGGCTGAGGTTCCCCTTCAGGTCTGGCCGGCTGAGGTTCTCCTTCAGGTCAGCCCCTCAGCGCTCCTGCTGGGGATTCCCCTCAGCGCTTCTATAAAGGCTCCCCTGCCTGCAAGTGCCTTTCTTTTGCAGGCTGGTCTATGCAATAGTGCATGCATTGCAATAGTGATCAGACCCCCGGGGTTCAAGAACCCTAGGGGGGGTCTAATAAATGGGGAAAAAAACACCGTAGCTGGAAAAAAAAAGTTGTCTAACTGCCCCTTCCCTGAGACTGGGTTTTTTCCCCCCACTTGGAATTCACCCTATATTCAACCTGGCTGCAGTCAGGCTATCTGCAGTGCTCCTGTTCCATCGGGAAGGGGTTAATAGGAGCACTGCAGATAAACTATATTCAGCCAGACTGAATTCCAAGTGGGCGAAAAACCCCAGTCCTCAATCTCAGGGAAGGGGCAGACAGACAACCAAAACACCCCCTCCCCTTCCCCAGCAACTACTGCACCCAAAAACTCCGGCCATTTTAATTTTTGAAATTTTCCAGTAGCTGCTTTATTTCCCCCCCTCGACTCATACTCTAAATAGGTTTTCCCAGTTTTTTGTGGTAAAATTAGGGGCCTCTGCTTACATCACCTCACTGACATCTGTACAGTCTCCCCCTCTCCTTCTGTCTCTCCCCCTTCCCCCATAGATTGTAAGCCCTCGCGGGCAGGGCCCTCTGTACCAGTCGGTCATTGTTAGTATTATATCTACCTGTATATTTTGTGTATTGTATGTAAACCCCCAAATGTAAGAGCTTGTTCACACGTGGGCAAAGGGGCGGATTTTGACAGCGGATTTCGCTTCAAAATCCGCCCCTTTACAATGGTGGTCTATGCAGACCGCCAGGCTCCTTTTTTCCACTAGCAGCGGGCTGCTGCTAGCGGAGAAAAGAAGCGACATGTCCTATCTTCAGGCGGAAACCGCGGCGTGCTGGGCCGCGGCTTCTGCCTAGCGGCAGCACCCTCCTGTGTCGGCTCATTCATTTGAGCCGACATAGGCGGGGAAAGCCGCGACCGTGATGGCTCGCCGTGTCTCTCTCTGTGTCAAAACCCGTGCAGGAGATGCACATGTTAACTAACCCTAAAGCACCATGGAATTAATGGTGCTATATAAATAAACAAGAATAATAATAGTCTTATACTCCAGTATATACGGTACATAAACATGCCACATTCATTTCTCATTGTCTTTTGGTGCGTTAATTCTTTTTTCACAAAATGTCGGTTCCATAATTCGGCACATTCTACATTTATGTATTCTTCATTGCTTCATTGCTTGAGGCACAAATATTGCTTGCCAAATCGCACATAATGTCTAAACTGAACTGACATCATTCTGATGTGAAAGATAACATTTTTGATATTATCAGTATATTTAGTGTCCTTTACTTTTCTATCACTGTATTGTTTGCATTTATGAGCACCTTTTGTTTTGTGCGCTCACGTTCCCAGTCAACCTGAGTCTACAAGCCTTACTGTGGTTCATACCGTTTAGGTAAGATTCATCTGAACCCACTTTGTTTGGTCTTGTCTGATCTTTAGCCTCATGTACTTATTGCTGGTAACAAGTTCAGGAGGGGACAAAATTTCTTTTTTGAAAATAATTAAAAAAATAAAATAAAAATCACAGGTTATAGAAACTTGAAGTTTTCAGAACAGGATGTTTATTTATTTATTTTTTTCATCTGATGGGGCTTTACGCGCTCTCCCATTGAAGTGAATGGGAAGTGTTTAGAAGCGCTCGCGTGTACGGCTCGGAATGAGCCGAGCGCTTACGCCATGTGAAGGGGCCCTAACAGCGTTCCAGTTTTTGAGTTGCTTTCCCCATTATCATTGGATGAATCAAGTTGTTTGTGGACAGATAGTAGGACCTACACTATGTTCCCTTTTTCATATCAGCATGGGGGTGGTGAAACTTTTTTTCCTTTCTAGAACATACGGTAATCATTTTTGTTCTTTCATCTTTTCCATGCTGACTGTGGAGACTAATAGAATTTGTCAGATTTGTAACATAATTTAGCGTGGTCAGTAACATTATTTAGCCTGGACAAAATAAAGTAGAATGGCATTCTGTCCGTTCTTGTCTACATTTCAGAACTTTTGCCTTTTTTTTTTTTTTTTTTTTTTTATGTTGCTGACGTTTTGAATTCACTCGAACTGCCTTTTCAAAAGCGGCTTGAGATCACTTGAGGAAAGTATTGTGCTTGGAGGCCTCGCTTTTCTTACTCAGTCTATGGACTAGAATATTAAGTAGGCAAAAATGAGCAACAAAGAACAACTATACATTCTGCAGAAGAGTTAAGAGCAAGGTGCGCTTTTCTTATGGTGTAGTTGCATGGTAATTTCTGGCAGTCTTGACGTTCATAGTTCTTGCACACGTACATATAATATAGAGTCTCCACAGGTTGTCTTGTGTCTTGTCTGCCCTATTATCCCCGTATTCCTTTCGATCTAGGGAGCGTATGTCATGATATGCAATTCCCTTATGTACCAGTGCCAGCTCACTAAAGGTAAATTTGCTGTTTAATTCTCTGAAGAACCATTGTTCCTGCATGGCTGGCAGCTCCAGTGCCTGTTTTTTTTTTTAATTTTTTCTAATAAAGAGATTGATATTGATTTATTCACAAACAAAATATCTACAATGTAAATCTGATATGGTTTAATATGTTAGGGGGATTTCTGAACTGGGCAACAAATTGCCTAAAAGAAACGAATACAATAACTTAGAGCTTTATTTACCCATCATTTTCTGTTTGTTTTGTTCTCCCTACTAGTCTCTGTTCATTTGGCTAGACTGGCAGCCAAACAATAGTCTGTGTGGTCTTGTTCTTGAGTTTAAGGTATATAGTTATGTCACCACTGCAGCCAGGTCTGGAGTGGTATTGAAATAACTACGTTCAGATCTGTGCCGCAGCCATGTGTCTGCTGAAAATTGCCAGAGGAAACCATTCTGCATCGAGGGCTTTTTTTCCTCTGCCGATGTGTTTAAAAATGATGGACCCCTTTATAGTTAATGGGGTCTTCTGGGAGAGCCATGTAAATACGGTTTTAGTGACAGACCCAAACAATGGAGAAGCCACGCTAGTGTGAACCTAGTATTAGTACTCATTTTATTATTTTATTTCATTACCCACCTTCTGCAATCTTTTGCCTGGTTCAGAAACCCCCCAGTTTTCCTTGTGTAAGTACATATTTGTTAAATAATTTTCCCCAGTTTTAAAAATGGACAAGGTTTAGTGGTATTTGAAAAAGCTTCAAAGGTACTTTTACAGGTTTGCAACGTGCAACAGTATGAGAACTCCATTATTTCATATCAGAAAGACTAGACATGAATTCTCTCTGCAGGTCGCTAATAGTAAGATCAGACAACTATCCCATTCCTCCATCTTCTAGGATAGCAGTTAGCAGACCCCGACACTGATAAAGTACACCCGAAATACTACTCCATGCACTTAAAGGGTTTGGCCACTTTCAGACCAATATTGACAAACAAATGTACAATAAAAAGATATACAATTTTCCAATATACTTTCTGTATCAATTCCTCACGGTTTTCTATCTCTCTGCTTGCTGTCCTTCATTCTGTTACTTCTAGAGGATAAAACTCCGACCATGGTCATGTGATTTACGGTCCATGGTCATGTGATGTATAGTCCATGGTCATGTGATTTACGGTCCATGGTCATGTGATGAGCACACAGGTGCACAGCTGATTACCAGGCAGATGTCTGATTACTGTGCTGTGACTATACCGAGCAGCACCTGTATGCTAATCACATGACCATGGACCGTAAATCACATGACCATGGTCGGAGTTTTATCCTCTAGAAGTAACAGAATGAAGGACAGCAAGCAGAAATCTAGAGAACCGTGAGGAATTGATACAGAAAGTATATTGGATAATTGTATATATTTTTATTGTACATTTGTTTGTCAATATTGGTCTGAAAGTGGCCAACCCCTTTAAGTCCTTTGAAGTGGCTGATTTTTGACCACTCCTCACTACAATATTTTTTGTCATTCTAAGCTACAGCTACATTGCGACTTGTTAGAAATGGAAGCCTTGATGCAGATGTGAACAGAGCCTATCATTTTCTTGTTGTTTGGGCTGGTAGAGATATATAGTAAGGTTGCCAGCAATGCTCCCAGTGGGTTCACTGATCCCAATCCACAAGCATTCTCATTGGTGCTCTTATGACCGCGTATAACCTTTGCCTACAGAGACCCTGCTTGTGTGTTCAAATCTTTGGGGTATATATTAAAGTTAATAACTACGTCCATATTTCCGCATTTACTCTTGACATTGTCATGTAATGAGGGCATTGTTTTGTAAGCTGAAATAGAAATGTTATATATCTGAACAGTCACTGCATAGAAATATGGATGCTGAATAAACTGGGAAGGTTTGATCGTGGTGCCTCAGATGTTTTGCTTAGTACTTTATTATACAATACTTCTGGTAGCAAACTACAGTACAATGAGGTCCTCTTTAGGTCCCTGCAGACAGTTTGTTGTGTCTCCTCTGTGTATTAGTGTAACAATAATAATAAGAATACCATACATAATATGTATGGGTTCACCGATGTTCTCTATAGCAAGTCTGCACCATCGCCATAAAAATAAGAGCCACTATATAAATGTCATAAAGAATAACTAATACTAGTTACATCCCCAAAGAACATGGTTATTCATTGCTCAAATGGTTTTCGCCATATTCATAAGTTTATGATTTAGTATGATAATATTCATTATATTATGTGGTTAGGCACTGGGGCGCATTGTATAGTGAGGGGACCATTGGGGAATATTATATTGTGTGTGGGGAAGCACTATATTATGTGGTGGGGTGTCTACTGGGGAGCATTATATTATGTGGTGCGGGTGTCTACTGGGGAGCATTATATAGTTTCAAAATTTTTCAGTATGAGTTACTGGCTCCTATGTATTTTTTCAAATCTGGAACACTGCTGGAATTTGCCTTCATTGGTTTTACCATGTATGGTGAGTTTACCCTTTGTTCATATCGGCGTTCAGTATTCCATTCGGGGAGTCCGCATGGGGACCCCCGAACGGAATACCGAACACATCTGGAAGTGGTGTGCAGTAAAAGCACACGGACCCCATAGATTATAATGGGGTCCATGTGCTGCCCACGTGCTGCCCGCACGAATCATGCAGATGGGAAAGTAGATTGTGACCTACTTTCCTGTCTGCATGTCCCTGTGGAGATCTGGCGGCAAGCACACGGATCCCATTATAGTCTGAGGTCTGTGTGCTTTCAATGGCACACCGCTTGCAGTTGCGTTCGGTATTCCTTTCGGGGGGTCCTCCTGCGGACTTTCCCGAACAGAATCCAAACACAGATGTGAACGAGGCCTTAGACCCTTATTGAAGTGATTGGTTATTACTCCTTTTTTGTTGGCTATGTACATATGACATTGTTCTGACATCAACTTAACCCACTTTGTAAGAGTCCAGATGAGATACGTAATCCCATCTGCACATGGTCAGGCTGTCTCCAAAATGACTTAAAACATATTCATAAACTTATCATTAACAATTCAATAATAAGAACACTGAATCACTTTGAACCTTCTCTAAAAGTAGTAGCAAGATCTGCTGCAGTTCTGTGCAGCAGAGACATTATAAATTGTCAGTAGAGGGTTCCATACTGTATGTAAAAGCTAGTGCAAAGGAGAAAGGGGAAACCATAGCCACAATCCCCCACCAGTTGTCCAGTTGTTGCACTACTTCTTTGCACATCTTTTTGTGTTTTCACCCATACAGCAGCACACAGTGTTTCCAATGTAACAGTAAACGGGTAGGATGACTAGAATTGGAGGAGGCCCCAATGTAGGATCTGAACCACCTTCCATGTGCTATTTATAATATTGGTGCAAGAATGTTTTGGAGTGACAAACAAGCCAATCTTTGGGGTGCTAAGACAAAATGGACTGCTTTCTCAAGAGGGTAATCATATCTTACCTGAAATGTTAATGTCTTAAGGTTCCAATAGACACAAACTGCATTTATTAAGATCACAAGCTGATTGAACAGGAAAACATGATGTGCATTTTCCTATTGTCTGCCATCGTATCTAATCTATTTTGCATTAATCTGATGGATGACTTTGACGCCCGAGTGCTTGAGCCCTTGAGGTCTTCTAACAACCATGTTTTAGCAATCTGATTTCTCTGTAAATGAACAATCGCCTCTTATCTTCAGAATCCACAGTGTTAGGGAAAGGTTGTTCTGAATGAACAAATACAATTCACACTCCTAAATGTGTTTACTTACAGATAAAAGCCTTCTACCCAGATAATCTACATCCTCATTCTACATCCTCATCCTCATTTCATCTTTCCCATTTCTTCATAGATTCCCTTACATGTGTACTGTGAAAGTAATAGTGCCAGGCAGGATTGTAGATGGATTCACTCCAGGTGTATTACTGGAATGTACCACCATGCTAAAACCGTATGTGGCTCGGCAGTAAAGAGAACTACTGAGATGTGTATTCGTACTTGCCTTTGTTCTTGGATGCAAAGTGAATTCCCCGCAGTGCCGATTGAACTGCCCATAGCTTGCTGATGAGATGAAAAATTTAAAGAGTTGTCTCAGATTTTATAAACGGGGATTGTGGTACAATGAAAAAGATAACTATTACACTTATTTTTTTGGGGTCAAATCTAACATTTATTATGAATTCTTATTTAGTTGTCATCTTTGAGGGCACCCACAACTGGGTTGGGTAAAGGTGGCCGACTATCTTATTTGTTTGAGGTAGTCCTGACTCTCTCCTCATTTCATATGTCAGGAAAGTTTCATTTCAGTGTGGTCAATTGTTTATTTTGCTGTGTGTCAATACAAAGGCTTTGGAAATAGCCAAGTCCCATGACTGGTTACATGACTGACTGGCAATGGGTATGAGGGTCGAGTAGTCATTTTATCTGTGTTATACAGGAATCTTGATCATGTGATTTACACCCTTGTATATAATGACTGGATATCACTGTATACACTTTAAGTTATTGCGCTGAATTCTTACTATTTTAATGCTTATATTGCAGATAATTTAAGTGACACCTTGGAGAAATTGAAGCTAACTGGATCTGACTGTGCTTCTGACAAGTTAGATGGATGTTTGGATTGTCTGCTCCAGGCACTTGGTCAAAACAGTAAGTTCCCGAATCGTCTTCCTACTAATTACATGGTTGCAAATGTGATAAAATTGATTTGTCTGTGATCCTCTGCAAATATACCTGATAGAAGCCGGGTACTTGTGGCTTGCCGAAGAGATGGAAATCTTCAGGCTAGAATAGTTTATGAAATAATATGTAATAAATCATATTTGCGGAGACTGACTTTAGTAAGTCTGGTTTATGTTGAAGCCGTACAGTAGAGACGTCCAGGCGGATCAGTTACATGTTCACTATTTCAGTCATTTCATGTAATTGTGTAAAAATAATAAATGATCTGTTCTGTTCCACTAGAGAAGGCACTATACACTCACCGGCCACTTTATTAGGTACACCTGTCCAACTGCTCGTTAACACTTAATTTCTAATCAGCCAATCACATGGCGGCAACTCAGTGCATTTAGGCATGTAGACATGGTCAAGACAATCTCCTGCAGTTCAAACCGAGCATCAGTATGGGGAAGAAAGGTGATTTGAGTGCCTTTGAACGTGGCATGGTTGTTGGTGCCAGAAGGGCTGGTCTGAGTATTTCAGAAACTGCTGATCTACTGGGATTTTCACGCACAACCATCTCTAGGGTTTACAGAGAATGGTCCGAAAAAGAAAAAACATCCAGTGAGCGGCAGTTCTGTGGGCGGAAATGCGTTGTTGATGCCAGAGGTCAGAGGAGAATGGCCAGACTGGTTCGAGCTGATAGAAAGGCAACAGTGACTCAAATAGCCACCCGTTACAACCAAGGTAGCCAGAAGAGCATCTCTGAACGCACAGTACGTCGAACTTTGAGGCAGATGGGCTACAGCAGCAGAAGACCACACCGGGTGCCACTCCTTTCAGCTAAGAACAGGAAACTGAGGCTACAATTTGCACAAGCTCATCGAAATTGGACAATTGAAGATTGGAAAAACGTTGCCTGGTCTGATGAGTCTCGATTTCTGCTGCGACATTCGGATGGTAGGGTCAGAATTTGGCGTCAACAACATGAAAGCATGGATCCATCCTGCCTTGTATCAACGGTTCAGGCTGGTGGTGGTGGTGTCATGGTGTGGGGAATATTTTCTTGGCACTCTTTGGGCCCCTTGGTACCAATTGAGCATCGTTGCAACGCCAAAGCCTACCTGAGTATTGTTGCTGACCATGTCCATCCCTTTATGACCACAATGTACCCAATATCTGATGGCTACTTTCAGCAGGATAATGCGCCATGTCATAAAGCTGGAATCATCTCAGACTGGTTTCTTGAACATGACAATGAGTTCACTGTACTCCAATGGCCTCCACAGTCACCAGATCTCAATCCAATAGAGCATCTTTGGGATGTGGTGGAACGGGAGATTCGCATCATGGATGTGCAGCCGACAAATCTGCGGCAACTGTGTGATGCCATCATGTCAATATGGACCAAATTCTCTGAGGAATGCTTCCAGCACCTTGTTGAATCTATGCCACGAAGAATTGAGGCAGTTCTGAAGGCAAAAGGGGGTCCAACCCGTTACTAGCATGGTGTACCTAATAAAGTGGCCAGTGAGTGTAGTCTCCTTTTAGGTTTTGTTTACACTTGGTGCTACGAAAAAGATCTGTAGCACAAATTTGTATGACTGTAGCTTGGCCTTTTCTTCTGAATGGTGTGTTAGGGTGCATTCACACTTGGCAATATCAGTCTGATCAGACCAATATCATTTTTAAATGAGTATGTTGAGGTGGGCATATACAGTAGATGTTTTACAGCCAAACTCTGCAATTTCATTAAGTTTGGCAGACCATCTAATGGGTTTGGGGGTGTCTTCAGTTACCCTCAATAGAAGAAATGGGAGGAATGATATTTGTACATGTTGAATTTCAGCACCCCCATTCCCTGTTTGACACTTATTCCCCACTTGGTACTCAGAACATGCATGTAAAGCCTAGTATGGTAACTATGGTAACCTACAGTAGGATACTGGGTAAAAATTATGCAAATCTATTCTCCAGGTTGTAATTAGGAGAACACTGCACTCTGTATGCTGCACTCTAGGGGCAGCCTCCTTAACATCATGCATGACTCAGTTAAAAAGTCTTTTTAATCATGATGTGGATTTAATTGCCAAATTAGTATTTCTATTCCAAAAGGAACAGATTCCCAGCTATGGACAGCGCTGTTTCAGTATTTTGGACCTACTCAGCATAGCGCAGGGGTACTGATTTGGCAGAGTGAGAGACTATAGACCAGGGTCAGGGGTAATCAATTTTTTTACCCAGAATCCCTAGCGGAGCAGGAATGACTTGTAAGTCTCCATACTGCCTATGTAGGCACACACTCTCCCTGATGTGTATGATTATCCCCTGACCCTGGTCTACAGTAGGATAGAATAGCATATTATGATAGAATAGTCTTGTATGCGATTCTCTGTCCAGGTAGGAAACCAATGACATTGTGTTGGATGGGGGAAAGGCCTTCTGCTATATCCTTTAAAAGTGTCATTGCTCATAAAGGAAATATTGGCCAAAGTAATAGGTTTCTAAGGATTTAAGGAAGATCACATGACTCTACCAACTTGCCCAATACATTCTTCTATTTTAACTTAAAACTTTGATGCTGGAGGAATCCAGCTTTCCTAGAGTTGGTACTATACTTTGGTGTACCTTCCTGCTTTCAACTATATTAAACTATATTGGTAGTGCTATGTTATTCTTTATCCCTTTCCCATCATCCACTGTACTGTTACTGTGGATGCCGGGTCTTTAAAGACAGTGGTCTCTCTGCTGCAGAGCGGTTGTAGCTATCGGGTCTCCATTGTAATGTGCAGTGGAGACCTGGAGCTAATGCCTGTGATCATAGTGAACACTAGGGCATTGCACTACACTTCTGAGACGAAACGGTGGCCTCGGGTAAAGGACTCGTGATGTCACAGGTAGTGACATTGCATGCCATTGCTGATTGGCCTCAGTGGTCATGTGACCGCTAAGGCCAATCAGTGGCTTTAGCGGACCTCTGGAAGAGACCCATTCAGCAGTAGAACAGGGCTGCGCCAGAAGAACACCGAAGCATCGGGTACAGGCGAGTTTGATTTTTTTTTATTTTTTTTCCCGGCTGATTTAAAAGTTAAAAGGGTTGTCCTAGTCATATGGCTCTGTGAACGGAAAATCACAAAAGTTATGGCGACTGGAAGGCGGGAAGTCAAAAACGAAAATTGAAAAATGCCTACTATGAGAAGGGAGTTAAAGGGAGTTTGTCATCAGAATACAACATATCAACCCTGACCCACAAAGAGATAATTTAAAGTCACTCTTTTTCCTTTGGAGTTTACATTATTGATATATTACGGTTTTTGTCTACATGCAATTAGGCTCTCTGTGGCAACGGGGTGTTGTCGCTTACCTCTTTGGAGCAGTGACAGTGCCCTCATTGCGCCCAAATCTCATTTGCATCTGGATTCTGGTGATGAGCTCCCCTTAAACCAATTGTTTTTCTCTTCACTACATGCATAGTGAGGTAGTAGGATTGGATTGACATATCTTATCTGTCCTGATTTAAAATTAGGAAAAACTGACCATAGTCCTGGGATAGCAGTCAGCCAAACTCAACAGTGATCTTCAAGCTGAAACCAAAAATGTTTGTATCATATGAAAAAAATGCTACAAGTAAGAGCCACAATTTTTAATTTGGTTTTTAGAAATATGTTGGTGTAGACCCACAGGCTGGGGCAGGGTTGAGGAAAAGAATTATTCATGGAAAGTTCAGGAAGACAACGACTTGCCCCAGTTTACGACTGTATCTAGCATATCTTCATACCCTCCAGAAAAAATTCTTAGAACAATTTTTTCAACTCCTTTTTCGAAGCTGCCTGTTTATAAATTGCTGACTTCAGGTGTTTTACCTTATTGTATGACATACTGCTCATACATTAGTCATTTCTTTCCAAAAACACAAAACCACAAACGTCTCAGACTTGCTTACTAAGACCACAAGTAAAGCCAGAATAATAACTGAGACTGGTTTTGACTCCAGCACTTCTGCCACATCATTACTCTAGTCTGTACAGCTTTAGTCATCCCATTCTTAGATAAAAATGTGTCAGAGTGGTACCGTCACCAGTAAGAGAATTTATTTCAACTCATTTTGTTACACTGTATGTGAAAATCAAATGTAAACTAAACTATTGCATTTTAAATGAATGCTGTGTGTGTGTGTATATATATATATATATATATATATATATATATATATCTATATCAAACCATGTACTGTCCATTCATAGTTTTTCGTTTTCCACAATCCCATGTACTGAGAACCACACTTTTTTTTTCAGTGTTGTGGCCTACAGAACAAATCCACAAACACAGTGCTGTGGCCCAGTACGGGGCCATGGTTCATTTGGTACTAGGCCGCAGGTTCCTCAGGCGGCCTCCCCTGAGCTCCGAAATGTACAATTATTTGTAGAGCAGTGATCAGGAGGGTGGGATCCTCTCCTGCACCCAGCCTGTGCACATCTTCTATTTTCTTCCCAATGGTACTGTAGAATACAGAGTCAAAGTTCCAGGAGGAAAGTACAAGATGTGAAAGGGGAGGTCCTGCCCAAAACCTTGACGCCTATTCTATGTTTCCAGTGGGAAGAAAATAGAAGATGTGTACAGGTTGTGTGTAAGAAGTGGCTCCGCCAACCACTTTACTGCTCTGGAAGTACACTATAACTATACTGAACAACAGAGTATGGAATGGTATATTGGGGAGAATGACTATTACCTATGGGGGGGGGATGCTTTTAGCTCATTATTACAGTAATAGTGCCACCCTCGCAGGTAACAGCATTACTTATGTGGTGGGGGTGGGGGGGGAGACTTTACCTGTTGGGGGCAGTATTAGACCTCTATTACTGTAATAGTGCCCCCCACAGGTAATAGCATTACTTATTTGGGGGGTGGGAACTATTACCTGTGTGTGTGTGTGTGTGTGTGGGGGTGCTATTAGAACACTATTACAGAAATAGTGCCCCCATACAAGTAACAGCACTACTTATGTGGGAGGGCTATTATCTGTGGGGGGCACTATTAGGCCACTGTTACTGTAAAAGGAGGAGGGACACAATTACATGTGGGGTGACCTTGCAAACCAAATACCAACCCAACCCCCAACCAGCACCACCCTTGAACCCGTTCCCCCCCCCCCCTTCCTTGCTGGGCCACAGAAAACTTGTTTTCACTGAAACTGGACCTTGGTGTAAAAAATGTTGGGGACCGCTGGCCTAGAGGGAAGAGTAATAGTACAGGTAGCCATAGGCAGGTCATTTAAATCTTCCAGTATCCTGCACATCAGTAGATTAGATCTAGTTTATACTTTTGCCGCTGTGCATAGTTTATCATGACTACATTTTTGTCTCTGACTACCTTTCTTTCCATTGACAATAATAGCGGATGGAATAACACTCGTTCTGCTGCCTTGTTTATTAATCTTCCACATTATTTTAGTGAGGACACTTTATTTAATAAGTCTGAGCGAGTTGCTGTTTCTCGCGTGTATCTGGATTTTATCATGGCAGATTACTGAAGGTAACAAACTGCACTTGTTACTTCACATTGTACCAGGTCTTAGTGTTGTTTTTTTTTTCTAAGTTCAGAATCGGGGTGGAATCTGCAGCTAATTTTAAGGCAGAATCTTTTTTAGAATAAGCTCCAGATTCTGCAGTGTGAACAGGCCTTTAATTTGCCAGTTCAGTGTAAAAATTAATTCTGATAAAAATTGAGCCGTTGCTACAACCATCAGAGCACTTAGAACAGTTTAGTGAGTACCACCTGTATGCGTGGTCAGATGTTGTGTTGACTTTGTAGTTCTTAAAGGGAGTCTTAACAGGTCCAAAATTTCTTCCAAACCAATAATCGTGGCATGTAGGTGACTTTCATAGCAGCAGTAACCTACCTTCGTAGCTACAAAGCAATGAAGTGATGCAGAGCAAATGTTTTTTGGGCTATGAATTGAAATCAGCTTGCAAGAGCAAGAGGGCTGGAGCCTGAGTTTACAGATTTGCCTACAGACAACTGCAGCTATCCAACTCTCCTAGAATTGTCACCGAGCACTGCCCCTTAGCTATAAATGAAATTGTAACCCTCTGTCATGACTGTCTGTCTGTAGGTAACTCAGATGATTTTGTATATTGGTAAATAGATTATGGTCTCTGCATTGCTTAATCTTTGTTTCCACCACTGTCTTTCTGTTTCTATGGCACCCTAGTTGGTTTGGAAGAATTTTGGATCTGTTAAACAACTTAAAAAGGTTATCACCATCTCTGTAAATTGATGTGATGTTGCAAGTGTTAACATCTGCATCGGTAATGCAACAGATCCGTTCGGGGGAGTCTGCATGGGGACCCCCCTGAACGGACTACCGAACGCATTTGCAAGCAGTGTGCAGTGAAAGCACACGGACCCCATAGACTATCATGGGGTCCCTGTGCTTGCCACAAGATCTCCGCAGCGAGCAAGCAGACAGGAAAGTACTTCACAATCTACTTTTCTGTCTGCATGACTCGTGCGGAGATCTCACGGCAAGTACACGGACCGACCCCATTATAGTCTGTGGGGTCCGTGTACTTTCACTGCACACTGCTTGCAAATACGTTCAGGGGGTCCCCATTCGGACTCCCCGAACAGATTACCAAACACACATGTGAACTAAGGGTAACTTACATAGAGGTGAATTAGAGCTATAGAAACCGTGTTACACAGCTGTGCTACACTGTTTCTGTAACTCCACAGAACAGACTAGAGCAGTGCTGAATTAACATACGATTAATGGTGCATAATTGGGCAGGGGGTAGGTCTGCATCCTCTATTATGTATGGATGTTTGGTGCTGTAATGACATCTGTCAGAATTGCTTTATTTATGGACCCTCCAAAAGCTTTTCTTTCTAAGAATCAGTACAATCTTTGTGTGTATCTGTTGCCATTACATGGTCTCTGTGAGATTAAAGGGGTTGTGTCAACAGAAGAGGGAGAGCAACTCACCGACACATAGCAGTGGTCAATGAAGTCGTATCAAGAGTTTTCCCTCAGATAACAAATTATTTATTGAAATACTAAAGCCATGTCTCTTACCATCATGATACCTGGTCAACCTATCACATTCATATTTATATGACTTGAGCGTATATGGTCCAAAGGACCAGCAGGATGATTTGGTAAGCTTATTACATATCTTGGTATTTTCCATATATTCCCAGACACCTGTTTGCATTTCACGTGACAAGTTCAGAGTTGTGGAACTTGGTTAAAGGCAGTCTATCCCCTCCCCCAGCCACATTGAATCAACTGCTGCCATAGTGCTGTAAATGCTGTAATGAAAATTAAAACCATCCCTTTGTATTGGTAGAGCCCCAGGAATGGAGCTAAAAGCAGTTTTCTTGTTTACGCAAAAGAGGACCTCGGAGCACAGGGGGCATTTCTTCAATTGCTGAGCATCATCAGTAAAAGACGTCCATCTTGGATGTAGTATGTCCCTCTGAGAAGTGGAAGCTGGTTTTCCAACTGCTCTGGGAATTTCTGGGCATGCGCGGTACTCTTCAGTTCATCTGAGCATACTGCACATTTGCCACCTAGAAGTCTCGCCCTACACCCATTCTCCCACTCTCCCACTGAATGTTGTTAGTAAAGGAACAGAGACGATCAGGGAAGATGGTTTCACAATCATGTCTAAAAATATAATTCAATAAGGTTTTCGCCTCCGTTGAATTAATAGGGTATAATGGGTATACTGTAATAATGGGTATACTATATGCTGGGAGCCTTTCTTGCAAATACGGGCACAGACCATTTTAGAACCTTCAGAGTATTGCCTCTGACAGGAGGATTTAACATTAGCCAAATTTTAGTCGTTTGGTGGCATATGTAATCCATTGACTTCAATGCAGGACTCCTCTGTGTAGAAAAGCCTAGTCACTATTTCTGTTGAGTATTCTAAAATAAAAATGAACCTTATCAACAAAAGGATATTCTTGTTCAATTGATCTATAAAAGTCCTTCAAATTTAGTGTCAGATCCTAAAATCTAATAATTCTGTCTAACAGATTGCAAATCATATACATAAAAGCTTTTGTTATAAAATGCCCCTAGCCCTTGCACAATTAATATGCATATTGAGCTCAGTTTCTAAGCGGCTTAGTCTGTAACCCTCTAACGTGATCGCTCTCAAGTTTATGGATGGAAATTGGATTGGCCTTGAAAACACATGTATCAATATGAAATGTAATTGCATTGCCCAATTTAATAAACTCTTGGGGTGCACTATTACTAAAAGTGGAGCACCATTAAACAGTCTAATATACTGGTCACACCAAAGCTACAGTAAAGTTATTTTATTTAGTTTTTAAATGTAGGTGCTAAAGTTGCTCGTGACTTTTTTTTTTTTTTTTTTTTTTTTTTTTATATAGCTTGAAATACAATTTCAGAGGCATATATATAAATTGAAACAATCTGGTTGCCTGCAGCCACCACTAGGAGGAGTGTTGAGATTTACACATACTCTGTTCACACCAATTAGACACGGTTCACATCTACGTTCAGGCCATTCCGTTCCCCCTTTCTGCATTATAGTCTATGTGGTCCATGGTTTCCTGTGGTAACCGCTTTTCTATGCGGATTAGGTTTCCGTTCAAGGGGGTGGGGGTGTGAACCCCAAGTGGACTCCCTGAACGGAAACCCATGTGCAGATGTGAATTGGACCTTAGCCCACAATCTGGTGTAAACACTGCTGACAGTCACTCCACAGTGTATCATGTAAACCACCAGTAACTTCACAGTCTAGTGAGACCACTAGCGTTAGCTAGCGGAAAAAAGAAGCGAGCTGCCCTTTCTTCAGGCGGCAGCATCCTCCGGAGTTGGCCCATTCATTTGAGCCGACTCTGGAGGGAGAAACCGCCACAGTCGTGGCAGGCGGGTGTTGACCCGAGAGTGACGCGGCTCCCTGCGTCACTCTCTGTGCCAAAATCCGCCCCACTGTCCCCCATGTGAACGAGCCCTTAGACTGTATGGTGAGGTGATTTTTGGAGGAGGAATTTGAGGCAGTTTCCTGATCAAATTCCTGAGCCAAACAACTTCATGTGAACACAGCCTGACTGCTGCCACACAGTACTCCAGAACGCAGACATTTATTACTAATCGAGGACTGCACATGTACTTTCATTGCTTTTAATGGGATAGTACAGCATCCCAGGAAATAGCAGTAAATGCCTGTGTCCAAAAGTACCTCGCCGCATCATTTCTGTGTCATGGTTTGTGCTATATGACCTTAGTATAGGGGTCATCACCCTTACAATTATTGCACGGCTCTCCAAGTACTTCACCCTTAACTTTTTTTGTTTTCTAATTTAATTTGGCACGGTATACAAAAAAGGTTGCCTACCCCTCGTTCAGTGTGAATACTGCTGCTAATCACTGCACAGTGTGGCGCGTCAACTTTCACCAGTCACTGTACGGTCTAGTGTAACAATTGTCCACCACAACAGCTTCTGGTGCCAGAGCAGCTGATCTGTGAGGCGTCTGATACTGGTAACCTAGCCACAAGAAAAATATGCATTAAGGGCGGGAAAACTTCTTTAAGTCACTACTGTGGCTAGCGTTTGGTTGCAGCAGTCACATGTTGTATCAACACTCCATTGCTCGATCCAGGTGAGCACAGACTGTCAAGATACCCAAGAAGCATTGGCAGGGGATTGATAAGGGTATTATTGCATTTGTTAGTTCATAGCAATCTAAGCTGTCTGTAAAGAATAAATCATGAGTCTAGACAACCTCCTTTAAGAAAGTGCACCTGTATTATTGTAATGACACTGCAATCACCATCAGCATGCGTCTAGTCTTCTAGCATGAAGTGTCTTTTTAATCTAGCAGAATTTTGATGTTTTTTTTTTCTTTCAGATGTAGAGAGCAGTGAAAAAATTCTTCAGAGTGGGATTCTTCAAGTCTTTGCAAGTCTTTTGAATTCTCAATCTTCGTGCACAGCAAAAATAGCTCACATCATAGCCGAAATAGCAAAAAATGGTGAGGTTTTCCCAGAGAACTATAACTGCTGGAACATCTTCAGTTATTCTCCTCATTTGTCAGTATGTTTTTATTCATTTTCATTTCATTTTCTTATGTAGATATAGTTAATCTACTCTTTCATTTTAGTTTACCTTTAGTTTATACCATTGAAACATTATCATTTTATTCATCTGCCAACCAATCCCGTGTTTTGTTTTATCTACATTTTGCATTATGAAATCACCAACTTCTAGTGCCTCAGTCAGATTTTACTCTATGGTTTTTATGTCAAGGGTATTGTCATTGTACTTAGATGGTACATTATAAAGACAGAGAAAAATTCTAAACCTTTCCCTATAAAATAGTGGGTAGAAGTTGCCATCCCTTTTTACACCAGAAGTTAGAATTTTTGCTTCGTGACTGATTTTGCACCAAAATTGCAACGGTCAGCCTCTTTTATCCATCACGTGCCACTTTTCTGGAAGGTGATCGTACTGGGGGGTGGTGCCTTCTACAGTATGGAAGATTTTCGTGAATTTACACAAGAAAATAGCATACATTTTAGCTCAAGTCTATGCCAGCTCCTCTTAATAATTTTGGCATGTGTCCTCTCTGGCGCACAGGGGATCAGGACTGGTGTAGGATACGCCAGTCTTGAAAATTTCTCCCGTTGCCTTGCCCTCTCATTTCATATTTTATTACACGTAAGTGTAGTTTTAGAAAATGAATGATAAAAGATTACATTAATGACTTTATGAATGCAGCTACCTCCTGTAACTGTAGAAATGAGGGAGCTGAAGTTCAACTTATTCTTTGGTGGGAAGTTTAATGTTGTAAAGGTGCATAGAAAGTATATAAATCTGTACACCGCTCTACTCAAATCTCGGAGAAGAGCCAACCACGACAAACAGGTTATATTGTTTAGCTAAGTGCTTATGAGCCTTTGTTTCAGCAGTGGGTCAGAATATTGGCACCCACACCCTGTACGATCAAACCTTCTTACTTGTCTAATAGGGTATATAGACAGGGATTGATCAAATGGTTTTCAAATGTTGACAAAGTGACTACTCATAACATAAGCACTTATTCTGAATTTCACCCATCCATCCATTTTTGATCTTATGCACAAAAGTATCATAGCATATTTCATTGCATGCTATATCACGTGTTACATTACCATATGGCAGCACACAAAGGACTTCTATTGTTGTCCTGTAATGCTGACTGCAATAAGCACGCTGTAAAAGATTTCAGATTTATGATATAGAAACCTTGACACTTTATCATCTCAGATATGGTGTCATCCATTTCCTGATACATTCTTAAAATACAAGAAGAATAATTGGCAAGGTTTGCTAGGTTCCCACCCACGTTATGCATTCATGGAAGAAAAGTAGAATTGAGAATCTTTGAAGATTTAGGTTACTTCTTGTTAATGCAGTTAACAAATAGGCCTCATGTGTCATTTCAGAACAATTGCGCATCCCTTGTGTGGACGCAGGACTTATTCCTCCTTTGGTGCAGCTCCTAAATTGTAAAGATCAAGAGGTCTTGCTACAAACTGGTCGTGCCCTTGGAAATATTTGCTATGATAGCCGTAAGTATTTTAAGTCCGATTATTTATGCCAGTTTCACGTATAGCCATTTCGAATGCACCACAAGTTAGCTAGAGAATGAAATAAATGTGAAATAGATCACTGGAAGTGATCAACTATTACCTAGAGCCTTCATCTGATCAAGCTAAAAGGAGTCAATGAAGACAAAACAACTGATCCTAGTCTGGTTTGGATAACTTCTTTTCGTATCCTTATCAGACAATACTATTTTCCACATGACTGACAGCATATTTGGCAGAAAGTAATTGGTACAAATGTCTTGACATGTCAATCTCTGTCTGTCTTTTGCACATCTTGCTTCTAAGGTTTTATCAGACATGAAACAATTGAGCATGTGAAGTGCTTTTATTGTCAGATGTGTGTTGCATATAAACTAAGCAGACTATTCAATTCCTACCTGCCATATTTTACATATACACCAATAAAAGGACACAATAGTCTGTGCAGGCTCCAGTCCTTGAGTTTTAATGCAGCATGTATTTTGCATTACTGTACCTATGTTTTATTATGTGCGCCTAAAACTAATGGAAATTCTAAAGTGGCGAAGTTGTGATGGATTGATGGTATCTGTGACTTTATGTAGGTGATGCTATCATCTAACGCCCGCTGTGCTGCATGCTATCTAATCTGTTTGCTTCCACATGTATTCTCTGTGTATTTCTACTTCTAGCAGCTCCACCTCTAATGATGAGTCTCCTCTGTTCTGTTGCATGGACTTGGGTTTGTACCGCTTCTAATCTCTCTTTTCCCACTGAGACCAATATGTTAATTCACATAGCTGGATGTTCATCAGTCTCTTAGCTACAAGGCTGAAACAATAGTCTGTAGACGTGAATGTACCATTTTACCCGGCGGGATGCAGTTCAGCTTTTGTAACCGTTTCCCATGTTAGTACTGAGCTAAGAGGCAGGTGTACAAATACTATTTAGATGCAAAGTTCTGTGACTATTTTTCTTTGCCTTTTTTCCTTTTCAGGGTGCACTTCATCATTTCTTCTGCCTACGGCAAATTTGTCTGCGCATCACTCCTGTCTGTATTTTAGGTGATGGTTGCTAAATAATTCACCTATAGGCTTTTGCTCTTAGCTGCACTTTAAATGCTTCCAGATCCCGCACTGAGAATTCTGTTACCTAGGGTCCTCGAATAAATGAAGGGGGGTGATATTTTTTACATGGTTACTTTTTCACCAGTTACTTTCATCTGATGTGATTTTAGTAGTTATAGATGTAGTAAGAGCAGGGTGGAACAGTGCAGAACTGGTTTGTGATAATACCCAATGTTTTCTAATTTTCAGAAAAATAGTTCTGTACTTAAAAAGTCTATGGCATCATTATTTCTTATTACCTTCAGTCTAAACATGGCTGTATCTTATAGTCCAAAGTGACAGTAAGGCGCTGTATGTGTCAAATTTTCAGTGGTGGCTTATCTTCTTGGAGAACAAAAGATTGGGCATGGTAAGATCATGTCTGATCTGTTTTCCTCAGTGTCCTGTGTCAGTGGTTGCCGTGTCTTTCCTCTTCCCACTGGCCAATAGGTTCCTTGGCATGGACCTGGAGTCTGTCCATCTTCCAGGGAGCGCATGCAAGCCCTGTTTTTTTGTTTGTTTGGTCTGCTGTGCACCAGTCACTACACACTCCTAGTAAAATAAGGTATACAACCCCATGGAGAGGGTGCCTGAGCTATAAGGTACCTAGAATACAGCAAAGGTGAGGAGGTGTTACAACCGTGACCAATGCTGATCAGAGGCTATGATACTTGTACAGGTGACCTTGTCCGATTAAAACGCAGTTACCAGCGGACACTATAGACTGTAATGTGGTCTGTCAGTTTTATACTGAAACTGTCAGAGAGGAAAGTCCTCCTTGCAAGATTTTCCTCTCCACCAATTGTAAGCGGAATCTGTGGCAGAGTTCTCTGCGTAGACTCCAACGCAGATGTGAGCCTAGCCTTATATCGCATGACCATTGTGGAACAGATGTTGTGCTGTGTAAACATGGAAGGTTTCACAGTATTCTTACAAGTGCCATGGCCCTTTAAACAGCTGATCAGTGAGGGTGTTACACTCAGGACCCATGCTGATCTCTTTCTGATAATCTATCCTCAGAACAGGTTATCATTAAAAAAATCTGTTGGAAAACCCCTTCAAATGAATTTCTTAAGGCATTTGCCTTTCAACAATATTAGTTAGTGGGACCATTGATCTTGTAGCAGCTGACACTTTGTACAGACTTATTAAAGTAAAAAAACTATCCAACTTTCTGATACTTGAGGATAGTTATTTCAACAGATGGTCTAAGACCCCCTTTTTCATGACTGCGTGTGCATTCATTGTGGGGTCGAGTTTGCAATGGAATTGACTCAAATGACACTCAAAATGACATCTGCGTGTTATATCAGTACATTCCGTGACGCATTCATATGTATCAGGCTTCCAATCCTTTCATTTACGATGATGCACGTTATTATAGAGTTGGTCCCTTTCTGCTCCGTGTCATCGGAACAGAATAAATTGTAAGCCCCCCATAGATGTGAGCGCATAATAGTATGTACTCAGATGTCACTCCAAGTTTTCTCCGAGAGCATTCCGCTGTAAACTTGGCCCCACATCAGAACGCTTTTGAGAAGATTCACAAGTAGTTGGCAGGTGAGCTCTGTTACAATAGTTTGTGTTTTATTTCTGAGTTTGATATGGTTTCTTTCCAAGTTACTACAAGTCTCTTACAGCTAAAATCCATTCTTTTTATGATGGTAAAGCTATGCAATGCCACAATAAAATAATATATTAAATTATATATTCTTATACTTGATTTCCAACATTTATTGGAGATTTGTTAAGATTTACCAATCATTTTATAATACATACCCTCAGCTTGGTAAATTGATACAGGAGCCATTTTGTGTCTGTAGTGGAGTTGCTTACAGCAAAAGTTTAATACTTCATACTTTGGCTTTGTTCATCTAAAATCATCCATTGCTTCAGATTATCTTGTCATGTTAAAATTGCAGTTCAAAATGTAGGCATCATGTTATAGAGTAGAATGAGCTTAGCACATTGATATATAGTTTTTTGGGAAAAGTATCCATATAACTTATTTATTGATGTAAATTTTTGCTGATTCTGCTCCTAGGTATCCATAGGCTGTCCTACTCAGTGACTGACCACCTTCCCTGCATGCTGTGCACCCAGAAATAATGTTCAATCTCTGAGAGAGACCACCCCCTTGACTTCTAAGCCATTAATAAACAGAAATTTAGGCCAACAAAGTACAAGCTGTACTCACACTTTTCCCATATAGCTACATATAACTATACTCATCTACCGCTGCTGTCTCACTCTGCAAATGGGATTACATTTTTCTCAGTGGCAGGTTCACTTGTAATATTAAGTATGTAAAATCTGAATCTCTTGTGATAGTTCTTTGTGGACAAAACCCTTTCCACAGAATAGATGATGAATGTTGGATTGTTGTAGAACCCAAGATCACTAATAGAGGGATGCTAAGACCCCTATTGCTCCTCACAAACTTTGACCGACTGTACACCTTCTACTCTTCTATACATCTTTACGGTAGTTACTTAAGCACCCAGGTAACAGTTCTCGCCTACTCTGTGGATAGGTTTTCACTTTGACTAGTAATTCTAATAATAGAATGACACTTCCTATTCTGTAGGAAAAATCTTTGCAGCAGTTACCTCATTATCATCACAGGCAGAATTATAAATGACAGGTACACAGTCCAGTCACATTAATGTGACCACCTGTCAAAATCCAGAATAACCACCTTTCACAGAGCGGACCGCTGCAAGACGTGCAAGAAGAGAGGGGATGTTGTGATGATGGTCACTGAGATTTTCAGCAGTGCCGTGTCCAGCTGCGCTAGGTTACGCGGTTGCGCATACCAGAACAACCCAATTGAGGTGGTCCCACAGATTCTCGATTGGGTTGAAGTCCGGGGAATTTGCTGGCCAAGGGAGTACGATAAACTGATCCTGGTGCTCCTTGAACCACGCACGTACACTGCGAGCTTTATGACACATCGCATTGTCCTGCTGGTAGATGCCATCATCCTGAGGAAAAACAATTTGCATGTAGGGGGGAACATGGTCCGCAAGGATAGATGCATACTTGTGTTGATCCATCGTGCCTTCCACAATGATGAGTGCACCCATATGGCTGATGACACGTGCCTTCTTTGATTGGTTAACATTGACGTCAAAAGTAGGCGGTGGTCACATTTAGAGATGAGCGAACACTAAAATGTTCGAGGTTCGAAATTCGATTCGAACAGCCGCTCACTGTTCGAGTGTTCGAATGGGTTTCGAACCCCATTATAGTCTATGGGGAACATAAACTCGTTAAGGGGGAAACCCAAATTCGTGTCTGGAGGGTCACCAAGTCCACTATGACACCCCAGGAAATGATACCAACACCCTGGAATGACACTGGGACAGCAGGGGAAGCATGTCTGGGGGCATAAAAGTCACTTTATTTCATGGAAATCCCTGTCAGTTTGCGATTTTCGCAAGCTAACTTTTCCCCATAGAAATGCATTGGCCAGTGCTGATTGGCCAGAGTACGGAACTCGACCAATCAGCGCTGGCTCTGCTGGAGGAGGCGGAGTCTAAGATAGCTCCACACCAGTCTCCATTCAGGTCCGACCTTAGACTCCGCCTCCTCCGGCAGAGCCAGCGCTGATTGGCCGAAGGCTGGCCAATGCATTCCTATGCGAATGCAGAGACTTAGCAGTGCTGAGTCAGTTTTGCTCAACTACACATCTGATGCACACTCGGCACTGCTACATCAGATGTAGCAATCTGATGTAGCAGAGCCGAGGGTGCACTAGAACCCCTGTGCAAACTCAGTTCACGCTAATAGAATGCATTGGCCAGCGCTGATTGGCCAATGCATTCTATTAGCCCGATGAAGTAGAGCTGAATGTGTGTGCTAAGCACACACATTCAGCACTGCTTCATCAAGCCAATACAATGCATTAGCCAGTGCTGATTGGCCAGAGTACGGAATTCGGCCAATCAGCGCTGGCCAATGCATTCTATTAGCCCGATGAAGTAGAGCTGAATGTGTGTGCTAAGCACACACATTCAGCACTGCTTCATCAAGCCAATACAATGCATTAGCCAGTGCTGATTGGCCAGAGTACGGAATTCGGCCAATCAGCGCTGGCTCTGCTGGAGGAGGCGGAGTCTAAGATCGCTCCACACCAGTCTCCATTCAGGTCCGACCTTAGACTCCGCCTCCTCCGGCAGAGCCAGCGCTGATTGGCCGAAGGCTGGCCAATGCATTCCTATGCGAATGCAGACTTAGCAGTGCTGAGTCAGTTTTGCTCAACTACACATCTGATGCACACTCGGCACTGCTACATCAGATGTAGCAATCTGATGTAGCAGAGCCGAGGGTGCACTAGAACCCCTGTGCAAACTCAGTTCACGCTAATAGAATGCATTGGCCAGCGCTGATTGGCCAATGCATTCTATTAGCCCGATGAAGTAGAGCTGAATGTGTGTGCTAAGCACACACATTCAGCACTGCTTCATCAAGCCAATACAATGCATTAGCCAGTGCTGATTGGCCAGAGTACGGAATTCGGCCAATCAGCGCTGGCCAATGCATTCTATTAGCCCGATGAAGTAGAGCTGAATGTGTGTGCTAAGCACACACATTCAGCACTGCTTCATCAAGCCAATACAATGCATTAGCCAGTGCTGATTGGCCAGAGTACGGAATTCGGCCAATCAGCGCTGGCTCTGCTGGAGGAGGCGGAGTCTAAGGTCGGACCTGAATGGAGACTGGTGTGGAGCGATCTTAGACTCCGCCTCCTCCAGCAGAGCCAGCGCTGATTGGCCGAATTCCGTACTCTGGCCAATCAGCACTGGCTAATGCATTGTATTGGCGTGATGAAGCAGTGCTGAATGTGTGTGCTTAGCACACACATTCAGCTCTACTTCATCGGGCTAATAGAATGCATTGGCCAGCGCTGATTGGCCGAATTCCGTACTCTGGCCAATCAGTGCTGGCCAATGCATTCTATTAGCTTGATGAAGCAGAGTGTGCACAAGGGTTCAAGCGCACCCTCGGCTCTGATGTAGCAGAGCCGAGGCTGCACAAGGGTTCAAGCGCACCCTCGGCTCTGATGTAGGAGAGCCGAGGGTGCACTTGAACCCTTGTGCACCCTCAGCTCTGCTACATCAGAGCCGAGGGTGCGCTTGAACCCTTGTGCACACTCTGCTTCATCAAGCTAATAGAATGCATTGGCCAGCGCTGATTGGCCAATGTATTCTATTAGCCTGATGAAGTAGAGCTGAATGTGTGTGCTAAGCACACACATTCAGCTCTACTTCATCGGGCTAATAGAATGCATTGGCCAGCGCTGATTGGCCAGAGTACGGAACTCGACCAATCAGCGCTGGCTCTGCTGGAGGAGGCGGAGTCTAAGATCGCTCCACACCAGTCTCCATTCAGGTCCGACCTTAGACTCCGCCTCCTCCAGCAGAGCCAGCGCTGATTGGCCGAATTCCGTACTCTGGCCAATCAGCACTGGCTAATGCATTGTATTGGCGTGATGAAGCAGTGCTGAATGTGTGTGCTTAGCACACACATTCAGCTCTACTTCATCGGGCTAATAGAATGCATTGGCCAATCAGCGCTGGCCAATGCATTCTATTAGCGTGAACTGAGTTTGCACAGGGGTTCTAGTGCACCCTCGGCTCTGCTACATCAGATTGCTACATCTGATGTAGCAGTGCCAAGTGTGCATCAGATGTGTAGTTGAGCAAAACTGACTCAGCACTGCTAAGTCTCTGCATTCGCATAGGAATGCATTGGCCAGCCTTCGGCCAATCAGCGCTGGCTCTGCCGGAGGAGGCGGAGTCTAAGGTCGGACCTGAATGGAGACTGGTGTGGAGCGATCTTAGACTCCGCCTCCTCCAGCAGAGCCAGCGCTGATTGGTCGAGTTCCGTACTCTGGCCAATCAGCGCTGGCCAATGCATTCTATTAGCCCGATGAAGTAGAGCTGAATGTGTGTGCTTAGCACACACATTCAGCTCTACTTCATCAGGCTAATAGAATACATTGGCCAATCAGCGCTGGCCAATGCATTCTATTAGCTTGATGAAGCAGAGTGTGCACAAGGGTTCAAGCGCACCCTCAGCTCTGATGTAGCAGAGCTGAGGGTGCACAAGGGTTCAAGTGCACCCTCGGCTCTCCTACATCAGAGCCGAGGGTGCGCTTGAACCCTTGTGCAGCCTCGGCTCTGCTACATCAGAGCCGAGGGTGCGCTTGAACCCTTGTGCACACTCTGCTTCATCAAGCTAATAGAATGCATTGGCCAGCACTGATTGGCCAGAGTACGGAATTCGGCCAATCAGCGCTGGCCAATGCATCCCTATGGGAAAAAGTTTATCTCACAAAAATCACAATTACACACCCGATAGAGCCCCAAAAAGTTATTTTTAATAACATTCCCCCCTAAATAAAGGTTATCCCTAGCTATCCCTGCCTGTACAGCTATCCCTGTCTCATAGTCACAAAGTTCACATTCTCATATGACCCGGATTTGAAATCCACTATTCGTCTAAAATGGAGGTCACCTGATTTCGGCAGCCAATGACTTTTTCCAATTTTTTTCAATGCCCCCAGTGTCGTAGTTCCTGTCCCACCTCCCCTGCGCTGTTATTGGTGCAAAAAAGGCGCCAGGGAAGGTGGGAGGGGAATCGAATTTTGGCGCACTTTACCACGTGGTGTTCGATTCGAACATGGCGAACACCCTGATATCCGATCGAACATGTGTTCGATAGAACACTGTTCGCTCATCTCTAGTCACATTAATATGACTGGACTATGTATTATTTATATATAGATAGGGACTAGAGATGAGCGAACACTGTTCGGAACAGCCGGTCCGAACAGCACGCTCCCATAGAAATGAATGGAAGCGGCCGGCACGCGGGGAGTTAAGCGGCCGGCCGCCAGCAAAGTCTGCGTGCCAGGTGCTTCCGTTCATTTCTATGGGAGCGTGCTGTTTGAATCAGCCGTGTTCGCTCATCTCTAATAGGGACCACTATTCACAGTAGCGTATGAACACAGCATTTGTACACCGCTTTACTCTAGAAAACTCTTCCATAAACCTGAATGAACAGCTTGTGACTACCGTCTTTGGTCCATGTCGCTGCTGTAAAGCATATCGCTAAATGCCATTAGCTGCTCAGGTATGATGGCCGCCTCTATTAAAATTATACTGAAAATAGAATTAAAACTCTGTAACTATAAAGTAAAAGCAGCTTAGAAAAAAATCGAATTGTCTTTCATGATCTGGTTTTCTAGCAAAATAAACATTTTTAATTGGTATTTACCAGTTCCAATTAATTACCAATTTAATTGGTAATGTGTATATGGTTTTGTGGATGGTATGTAAGAAAAATCAAAACCCCCTGCGCACCATTGTTTATGGAGACTGTTCTGCAGCCCTTATGCATACTAGGGCATTGGTTTTGTCTCTGGATGTTTGCCATAAAGTGATATATATGCTAAGATCAGAGGGACAAATTGCTAGTATCTGTGTGATCAAGAGCCGGAATCAGCTGTCAGACCGCTACTTTGTAAGCAAAAAGAAGAGGCAGCGAGGAGTTTTAAAGGAAAGATGAAAAGGATATAGAAGCAGTATGAATAAAACATAGTAAGTGGGACAAGAGGTTGTAGAGCTTACACATGAGTTGTGTGTAATGTAGATAAAGTGGTGCACAAATCTAATAAAGGAAGCAAACAACATTAGGGGAAGATTCATGAAAACTAACTGAAAATCTAGGTTGCACACAGCCCTTTCACAGCAAACCTTTCATGTTTCATAGTGTGCTGTGACTGGTTGCTGACAATTTGTTTGTTGTTGTTTTTTTGTAAATCTTATCCATGTGCCAAAATTCACATTTATGACAATATCTGTTTTAATTGGCACAATTTGCATCTGTTCAAAATGGCCCACATTGCATGGTATGTTTGGGACGAGTCACTCAATACTAAACACATTTCTCTTCTTTATGGCACCTTATGTCTGCATATACTGTACATGTGTGTTAGTATTACACAACTGCAATTCGCACCTGATGATAGATGACAAACAGCATGGAATGTAGGCAAGTCTGCGTGGCACAGATAACAGCCATTACCACAGAGTGGTAGTGTCATCCATCATTGGGGTCAGTTGAACAGTTGTAGCATGCAGGGTCTTTTTTTGCACATAGCTCTGTAGTAGATTTAATGTACATCCTGCAGAGAATACAGGATACCAGTGGATAGCACCCTCTTTCTACTAATTGTCTGTGTCCCACTATAGGGCAAGGTCCCTCTATCCCTCTACAAGGGTGAGACAGGCTGTCCTATAATCTCCTTTCTACTCTCCATGGATCTGATGCATACTACTTATGTGCCGGCTTTACTGTCTAACAAGTAAAAATAAAAAAGATACATGAATGCAGCATAGCCATTTTATTCTTTTTAGTGCATAGCAGTAAGTTTTATTTTAGATCTTCTCTACATGCTTGGTTAGTGAATGTATCCTACATGATAGTAGGAGTATAGTACCACCTCCTTTAGCTAAAGGCTCAAGGACAAATAACATTTTCTTAAAACTTTGTAATAAAATATAACTTGAATTCCTGAATTGATATGTATTCTACAATGTGAATTACCTTTTTTATGACCAGGCCTGTTGGTCACTTAAAAGGCTTACAACACAAAGAATATTTATCCTCTATTAAAATAGCTGATTGTTGGGGATCCTGAAAACAAGAGTGTTTTATCCCCCCTCCTTGCTGTGAATTCAATCAGTCTGTATCCAGTGGCTGAATGTGGACATGCTGCTCGCCAATGAGGATGCATTTGTATTCCCATACACTTTAGTGGGAGCACCAGAGATAGGCAAGTGCTGTACTTTGTACTATGTCTGGCACTATCATTGAAGTGAAAAGGAGCACAAATGCTGTCTCCAGGGCCGCCTTAAGATGTTTCCAAGGCAGAGAAGATGCTCTGGAAACATCTTGGGGCAGTCCTGGAGACAGCACTGCCTCACCACTCACCTATCGGCAACAGCACTGCTCCAGCGGCCTCCCACAGATGTCTTTCACTGCGGACCAGTTATGTGACATTTTCAATTACCATATTGACGCGAGTATAAGCCGAGGCGCACTTTATCAGCATAAAAACTGTGCTGAAAACCTCTGCTTATACTCGAGTATATACGGTAAGTACTTTTATATATATCTTCCATTCCTCTTGTAGCCACTCTTAGCTTTGGCTCAAAAAAAAACGCAACAAAATCTGCAACAAAAAAAGTTGATTTTCTAAAACGTGGGGCCTTAGCCTAAACCGCCTTTCATTACATTTTTGTAAGGGAATGGCAAAAGCACTTCCAGCATGCTAGCTTTTTTCTGATGGTTGGTCCCAATAAAACCGAAGCAAACCTATATATTTTTAAATGTCTTAGTACATTTGCTCAATAAGAATATGTATTGGCATACATATCTTAGAGAAAATAAAAACATTGCGGGGAGAGCATCATTCACATTACAAACCTCTGACAAACACATTAGATATGTCTGTTGTTTTGAGCCCAGCACCTAAGGGGATCAAAGTGATGTGTAATCCTAGCAGTTGCAGGACTAGGGCAGCTACACTGGACCCTACCAATGAGATCATTATGAAGGTTGTATTTGTAATGCTGCACGAACTAGCACCCTCACACACAAGTATATCTGTCATTCATCTACCTCAATGCATTGCAGACTATTTGTGCCAAAAATATTTTCAGCATTTTTAGAAGTTTTACTGAAAAGCACATTCTGCTTGAATCAGATTTCATAGTATTCAAAAGGATGTCCAAAAGTAAGTCTCCATCCATTCAAGGTTCAGCTGAAGTTTCCCCCCCCCTCCCCAGCTTTAGCTAAATGTCATTCTGTTTTCATCTGGATTACCTTGCAGGGTTTGCAGGTATGAGCACTGGTTAGTTATTATAAATTGTAATTTGGATGTGACAGCCATGACTTTCCACTACTTAAGTATAGCAGCAATGAAATTTAATAGGTGGAGCGACTTGTGAATGGAGACAGTTTGTCTCTGGTAGACTTTGGCTAAAGCTAGTTGTGATACATAGTAGTCAGACTTTACCATTTATATCCCACACAAGCTTTGTGCATTACCGTGATAAGTAGAAGTAAATGTTGTACAGTAATACGGGGTATCCTACAGAGTGAAAATGTATATGTAGATTTGTAGGTTACTATAGCTTTACTGTGTATGGTGCCTTGTAGAGTGTACTTATGTTATTAGTTTAGGCATACATAAGAAATATGTCCTCCCATAGGATTATATATTCTGTATTTGAAGTCAGGGTGCTATTGGAATGCATTCTATTGTTTTAATGTGCCTTTTTGTTTGTTTCCAGATGAGGGCAGGCGAGCAGTTGACCAAGCGGGTGGTGCACAAATTGTAGTTGACCATTTACGGTCAATTTGCACATTAACAGATCCAGCAAATGAGAAGCTCATGACTGTCTTTTGTGGCATGCTGATGAACTATAGCAATGAGAATGGTAAACTAACTGCTTTATCCACACACAATAAGGACAGCTCAGTCAGTGCTTCACTAAATGTAGTAATATATATTGTAGATGACTGAATAGAGGCCAATCCAGTGTACTCAGCAAGCTGAGGTCTGCAATATAATAACATCATTATTTTTCTATTCTGAAACACATCCTGATATTTTCTCAAGTCTAGTGTTAGAATTGTAGGAGATACGCAAAGTGTTAACTACAAGATAATTCCCTCTACTATGCTTTCAATTCAAGAATGATCCTTGCAATGCCAGATGGATGTGCACTGAATCTCAGAAGCAATCTGTTCTGTGCCCTGCTGTTCTGTAGGGAATTTTATATGGTTATTCAAACCTCTTTTTCCATATAACAATTGTTCCCTTACCCGTTGTGTCCCTTTTTCCTCTAGGTGGAGCATTTAGATTGTTACACTGAAAGATCACGTTGCCTCTGTTAATTCCCAACAACACTTTTCCTTTTTATTCATGGAATTAAAATGAAAAAAAAAAAAGTGTTATTACTCTAAGATGTTGTGTTTGGTAGCATGTGTGGCTTTATTACCATCTCGCAGCAAGTCCTTTAAAGTGGCCAATAGATATGTAATATATCTACAGGCGACCTAATATTTCCACAGGCTACCTAAATTGCACTAGACATGACCCTCGCACACAATATGTGACACCTGCTTAGAAAAATATTAAAGGGAATCTATTAACATTGAATAGGAATTATGGTAAAATAATTATTTCTATGGTTATGCAGCAACTTCTGTACTGTGTGTTGAATTTTCTTACATATCACAACTATAGAAAATAATGGAAATGAATGGAGCAGGAGCATGCATTCTGTGCCCCCATATCTATATTTAGAATCTGGGTAAATTATCCCCATTTTTGGGATCACTGTGCGTCTCAGTAGTTGGACTTCCCCAGACGTGATATCCCAAGATGCTTAGGTGGTAATAAAATTCTTCTCCTCAGTAAACTTATCTATTTCTGAGATACCAGGACAGTGTTAACGGACTAACAGGGGTCACATGATGTGTGCGGTGGATCACTGTTAGACAATGGGATGCATTTCTTTTGTGTGGGTTATACCATTTATTCCTGAGAGGAGCCTACTGCGTGGATAGGTTTGTGAGCAATATTTACAATACATGTAAATTAGAAAAATGTATAATTCTCTAATCTATAACATATTAAAGCCATAATAAATCCCCTTTAAAAAGGACCTTTCACTACCTCCAGCAATTCAAGTTCTTAGCAAGTTCTTGTGCTAGTGGAAGAGGACCTTTCCTGCCCTCAGGCACATGCAGTTTTATATTGCTAAAAAGCTGACAGTCTAGCTGGGCTGTGAGGAACGCCCCTCCTGACAGTACTCGTCTATAGCTCTGTACTATCAGAGGGGTAGTTCCTTACCGTCCAGCGATGACGCTAAGCAATGAGGAACGCCCCTTCTGACTGTACTCGTCCATAGACTAGTACTGGGGGGCTTTCTGGCAGTATATAAAACCGTATGCGCCTGAGGACATGGAAGGTTCTCATTAAGCTCTGTAATGTCAAAAGGGCAGTGTTGGGCAGGGGGGTGGGATTCAGAGCTATAATCAGTTAGACTGGGTCAGAGCTCAGAAATGCACTTTTTCCTGGTTCTACCGGACACTGCCTTCATGACATTACAGCAACTAAATAGCATATTAGACACCAAAACTAATTGCATCGATTTCTCGGGAATGGTGGGGGCTAGAGAAAAAAATTGAGTTGTACCAGAATCAGTTGAGAGGTGGTGAAAAGTCCTCGTTAAATTCCAGTATTAGGACCAAATTTGGTGGTATGTTGTAATCCAACTGCTTGATTATTATTTGCCCTGTGTCTGTTCTCGTAAATACTGCAGTCGGTGATAACTGCAACATTTAAAGGATTTGTGAATGTCCAGGTTCCTTATTGGCACTCTATAGTATGATCATCGGGTAATGTTGGGTTGTTATGGTGACAGGGGCCCATTGAAGACACCCATGCTAGCTATCGGCATGTTACCTACTGAAGCTTATGATCAGCCATATGCTAAGTAGTAGTATGCCCTGCATTACAGAAGTGATTGGTCCCCAATTTCCAAGTTTTTAAAATACCAGAATATTTTTTATTTCTGCACAATTCTTCCAGAATGGAAGGAAATGTGATAAAGAAGTTGCATATGCGTAAAATAAACCTGTAGTAAAAAAAAAAAAAAAAAAAAAAAAGCCCTAACACAGCTTTATTGGCAGAAAAATAATAGTTATGGCTCTTGCAACTAAATCTGCAACAAAATTTCAAAATTTATAATTTGAAGTTTTGTTTTTGTTTTTCCACCCAGTAGAAAGGAAATAATAAATAATAATAAAGAAATAATCCTGAACAAGTGAGTGTGACCTTGGTTCTTTTTACAAGTAGTGCACACTCCAAAATTGTACTTAAAGAGGACCTTTCATGTCGGTTGTTTTATGCGGTTCTATATGCCGATAGAAAGCCGACAATGCACTGAGTTCGGCTTTCCCGTTCTGTGCCCTGGGGAGGAGACATTGGTGCAATTACCGATAGCTCTTCACCGTCAGAAGGACATTCGTAGCACTTTACTGTCAGAGGGGGCGTTCCTTACCATCCAGCGAGTACTGTCAGGAAGGGGGGGGGGGGGCGTTCTTACAGTATAGTACTACATACTATTGTCAAGAGGGGCATTCCCAGCTAGACTGTCAGGAACGCCCTTCTAACAGTGAAGAGCTATTGTTAATTGCACCGATATCTCTCCTCCCAGGGCAAATACCGGGAAAGCCAAAACTGCGCTGAATTCAGCAAGCTGTCAGCTTTCTAACGGTATATAAAACTGCATGTGCATGAGGACATGAAAGGTCCTCTTTAAATATACATTACTCATGCATACAACTAATGCAGTGGATAGCCAGAGCACCTAGCAAATTTTCAAGTTTTCAAACGTTCAAGTTTCTGTCGTTTGGGACCGCATGGGAACCTGAAAGATGGAGACCCTGTCCGCTTTCTAAGTGGTTACATAGACTATAATGTGGTCTGATAGGCTTCTGTGCATTTTCCACCTGTTTTATACTTGCAGGACTTTTCTATCTGCCGATTTTTAGCTCCAACGCAAGTGTGAATCCAGCATGTTATGTACCAGATCTGTTGACATAGTTTTTAGATTACTTAATGGGTGTTTTGCTTTTTGTTTTTGAACCATGTACTTGATATTGTCCACCATTTCCAACTGCTTCACTTTTAAGACACCAAGTTACTGATCATTTTTTTATATATTTTCTGTTTAAATTATCTGTAATTAATTTATGTAACTTTTTAATTTTCTGTTTTAAGTAAATATTTCCTTTAACAATTTTGCAGTAAAATAACAAATTATCACAAATTGTGTAATTTTTCTCAACTCCCAGAATAAGCTGTGGTAAAAGAAAACCAGAAACGAAACTCGGCACAAAACAAACAAAACTAAATCGACACTAGTTTTTGCTGCATGGATATTTATGACTTGTCCACAGAATATGATAAATATGTCTCCCACGTCTGGAACTCCTACCTATATGGAAGTTACACAAATGGCTGAGCAGCTGGGCTCATGTGAGACTAGATACACTAAGGGCTAGTTCACACGTCAGTTTTTTGGTCCAGATTTTGACTCTGGAAGCTGCTTCAGAATCCGGACCAAAATGCGCCTGCCGCGGCTAGCCACAACTGTCACGGCTCCCAACAGTAGCGGTTTTTCGCTCCAGATTAGGCCCAAATGAATAGGCCTAGTCTGGCGGGTGATGTTGCAAGGCGGACGTCCACGGCTGAATCAGCTGTGGAATCCGCCTGAGGAAAGGGCAGCTCACTTCTTGATTTCAATGGGAGGCGTTTTTTGGGGGTTTTTTTATAGCAGGATTTTGATGCGGATTCCATGTCAAAATCCTGACCATTTTGCCCCATGTGAACTAGCCCTAAGTTTGCAAGTTACTTAACAAAGTGCTGTATTGTGGAGATCTTTACTGTATAGTTCAAGCATTTCGTCTAAGGATTAATTTGTGAAAAGCTTTACATAGATTGATTTTATTGTCTTAACGTTTTTGTTGTTTTTTTTTTTAATTTCAATGTGTTTTCTGGCATAAATGATGACTGAAATCTATTCAAGCTACAATTTCAGTAATGGCACATGGACTTCTAGATGAATTAGCTGTCTACTTCTCTGGGGTAGGGGTTAAGACTGGCCCAGAATACGCCAATCTGGAAAAATCGCCTGAAGCATTGTTTACCATTTGTTTTCATTTAATAAATAACACCATGTCCAGTTTTGACCATTTCGAAGGTCTGTGCTTTTATATCCGATCAGAATTTTGTGTATTAACTGCACAGGACCGATCTTGGGTTTTGGATTGCTGGGTAGGGACATAAAATAAAATGGACTTTATAGTGTAAGTTGTACAATTCACTCTGTTTGCATCATTCGGTAGGTGCTGCTCCATTGATTCTGGTACAGCTAGATATTTTTCTCTAACCACCCCCAAAGTTTGATAGCAGAAAGCCTAATTTTCTGAAACCAACAGCATCAATTGCTGTCAGGTGGGTGGTCTCACACTGTCTTCTCCAACTTATTACGTGCCCTACCTATCATATTGAGTGCTGAAATTAACTCCACTGATTGATCAGGAGGGGTAGGGACTAGAGAAAACATTCCCAATTCACCCGAATCAGTGGAGCAGCACCTGTTGAAGCCGGTGGAGTTAGTTAAAGATTCTAATGCCACAATTTTGTTAGAAAGTCAATAGCGCACCCATAGTAAGTTAGACAAAACTATCTACAGGTGCACAATGTTTACTATCCAGCATGAGCCACTAGTCTAAGCCTAGATTCAAATGAACATGGATGAAAACTGCCTTGAAAAATGTCCATTTTTCATGGCCCCAGTTTTACACCCAAGGGGTTTCCATGAATTCCTCATACATTTCAATTTGTGAAAATGCACCATTTTTGTCCCAAGTCCATTATTTTGACAACTAACTGTCAAAATATCATTCATTTGACTAGCCCTCATTCACAGAAAGGGAAATTAATGCGGATGTGTGATGGCCTCTTTTTATTGTTGTGTGAATACAGGGTAAGTGTACACTGCCTAAACATTAGGTAGGATTAGTAAATCTGCCCCATTGTTTGTAAAGTCCCCTTCCCCCCCACTCTCTCGGTGACCGTGACATTAAGTTGTCTTTGATTGCTTTTCAGTTACTTGAGGAAAATCATTTGTCATTGTGTGTTTAGGAATCCTAATTTTCTGATGTATTTAGAGTTACTGAGCTCTTACCTCACTTGCTGTTTGCCCGATTCACTGCCATGGTTTTAATAAAAGTCAAGACTCTTGCTGTTACCTGTTGACATATTGTGTTTGCTATTCTCATTAACCTTTTCCTTTCATTAGTGGTTGTACCTTTTATTCACAAATAACCTTGGTTTATAATATCTAAGGTCACATTTGCATTTTCGATGTATTTAATTTTATTTTAATATATATATATTTTTTGTGTTTAAGTAATGGGTGATTAACAACTTTATTCCTCATAATTTTCTTGTGCACAGTAAAACAGTATTTTTGCCATATTCAGTCATCAGTATTAATAGTATATGGGACAGCTATTCCCGAACAATTATTCCACATATTTTAAGTCACCAATAATTCTTCCTGTACCAATAATCGATGCATGTAAATGAGGCTTTCACTAATGGAGTGTCGCGGGTTGCTGACCCCTAGTCTAGAAGTATCTGTTATGTGCTGTAGAGTCCCTTTAGGAAAGTATTATGAATTATGGTACTGGATTTGTTATATCTGTTTTATTTCCTGATCTTGTTATTGTATTCACCTTTTAACTATTACCACATTTTATTTTTCTGTATGTGTGGCAGTAGGTACAAAACTACCCGGAATGGAATGACTTTTGTTTACTGCATATTGTATGATCTTTCAGCATAGTACAAGTAGGTTAAGTAGTGTTTATTTGGTTTCTTTCTAGATTCTCTGCAAGCTCAGCTCATAAATATGGGAGTAATTCCTACATTAGTGAAGCTCCTTGGAGTTCACTCTCAGAACACTCCTTTGACAGAAATGTGCCTTGTTGCCTTTGGAAATTTAGCAGAGCTTGGTAAGTATACTAAAGCCTGGACGCAAATGAAAATCTACAAAAGCTAAAGTATTTGCTTAGTTAAGAAGTTAAGCTCAAAATGCATGTTGCATTTCAGTTTAGTAGTATTACATATATACATATTAACCCTTAAGTACTATCATGGTGTCTATCATATCCCACTATCATATACATATCATTATGATAGGCACCATGATAGAACTTAAGGGTTAAATAAGTGACCTCTTTCTAAGAGTTTAGACAGGATTAATATCTGATCAGTGTTCAGTGATGAGGCTCTTCACACAACTGATTGGTGGGAGTTCTGGTTGTCAGACCCCCACCAATCTGATATTTATGACCTATAGTATATTAAAATCATAGAAAAACCCTTTAAATTCAGTTATTACATTTCTTGGTTAAATATTCCAAATGCTTGAAGAGTACTCCTTTAGTGGCATTAGTTTTCATCAAAGACATCATGCACACAGTGGTGCCTTGCACTGTCTCCTATATGGTGCCTTTATATAACTATATTATCAAGATTCGGGGAGAGAACCTCTGCAATAAAGTATTTCCTTTTTTTTGTTGTGTTTTTTTTTTTTTTTTAGAATCGAGTAAAGAGCAGTTTGCTTCTACAAATGTTGCAGATGAACTTGTTAAACTTTTTAAAAAGCAAACCGAGCATGAAAAGAAGGAAATGATTTTTGAAGTCTTGGCTCCTCTTGCGGAAAATGGTAAGAATTGATTTAAAATTATTTCTTAAATGTGAAAGGATTTAAAGTAGTCATGAACTATGTTGTTTGCCTCCATTATCCTGCTACCAGTGCATATGGAGAGCGTAATCAGCTGTGCCTACAGCGCTGCTTAGGGCTGAATGGATGTTGCTGAAATGTGCCAAAGTTCGATCAGCCTGCTCCCGCGTATTGGCTCTGCTACATTGCTGCATATGCGTAGGATTCCCAGCTGTATGTACATTTTTGCATATGGAGAGCCTACAGAGGTGTGTTACAGTGCTGTGTAAGCTCCACTACATCGGGCAATTGTGATTACATGGGTTTTGTTATGTGACTGTCTGAGAAGCTTCTGTGTTACAAAGGGCTGAACGGATGTTGCTGAAATGTGCCAAAGTTCTCCCCCATCAGAGGCAGAACAACACATTCCCCGTCGTACTCACTGAAACTCTACACCCGATATACTCCTCTTGCCCACACACAGACTGCATGTTCTGTAGTCTCCTGATCTTCTATGAGACTCCATTTTCTTTCAGCTTTCACACTGTCCAGCTTCATCCTATATAGCTCCGCCCACAAAATAGTATGTAGCTCCGCCCACTGCCTAGCATGATCCTATCCTAGAAAGGCTGAAGGACCTGTGATGATGTCATCACAAATCCTTTAGTGTTGTGTGAACCTAAATTCCTTCACTGCGGTCGTATAGTGACGTCATTTACTGGGATAAAAAGTAGCCTATGTTTTAATCCAGGTTCCTATCTATGTATGTGGCAAATTTTATGCAAATCTGTACAGCCGATTTTGCGTGATTGAGGAACAAACAGTATAATATATATATATATATATATATATATATATATATATATATATATATATATATATATAGTGTGTGTGTGTGTGTGTACAAGTGTATCTCAATAAATTAGAATATCATCAAAAGGTGTTTGTTTTTTGTAATTCAATTGAAAAAGTAACACACACATTATTATATTGAGTCATTACAAACAGAATGAACTTTAAGTGTTTATTTATATTAATGTTGATGATTATGGATTACAGCCAAGGAAATCCCAAGAAGTCGTTATCTCAGAAAAAAAAAAGGGGGGGGGGGGGGAGTCAAAAACAAATAAAAAAATGCCCGTGGCGGGAAGGGGTTAAGTAATATGCTCCAGACATTCCACCTCTTCCACTGCATAGTGGTGGCACTGGGATACTGCAGCTTTGTTCTGATTACTTGAAAAGGAGTTGAGCTGCCTTCAGCTCCTTCTTTCTCTATAGTTTCTGCACCCAATTTGGCAGATTATTGTCAGATGTCACCCTCCCCCCCCCCCCCCCCCCAGTAACAGTAAGCAGATCCTGATGACCTATACTGTGGATAGGTCATTGGTATGAAAACCCTAAGGGGGCTGGAAACTAACTTTAAGACGGTGGCTGTTAAATTAAAAAACAGAAGTTTTCACTTTTAATAGCGATTACAGTCACGTGAAAAAAAAAATACAACTTTGAATACATAATCAGGACATAATAAATATTAATTAAAAAAATCTTAAAGTCTCTAACAGAATCTTAGAATCTCTCTCTCAAAATCGAAGTAATTCATCTGTATAAAAGCAAAAGTTTTAGCGGTTTGCATGTCTAGAGAATTCAGGTATTAGTAAGGATAAAAAGACATCAGCAACCATCTTGGAGAAGCTGTGATTGCAACCTTTTGGTCTAGGAAAAATTGTATGGCCATTTCCAAAAAATTTGAAGACCATTTTACACTGAGATTATTCTCCAGCAGAAAATCTTCAAGACAGCTGACGATCTTCTCTGGAGTTGATGTCATAGTAAAGTCAGAGTCTGCAGTGCTCATAGAAATTGCTAAAAAACAAATGGCTACATCTAAGACTTTACAGGCCTTAGTTAGCATGTTAAATATTCAAGGTCATGAGAGTACAAGTAGAAAAAGCCTGAACAAGTATGGTTTGTTTGGAAGGGCTGCCAGGAGAAAGCATCTTCTTTCTGAAAAGGAGTATAGCTGAATTTGTTGTTTTTTTTAAATTTGCCAAACGTGGCATTGTGTATTATTGCCAAACACATATCAGCATATCCGCACAAGCACCTCATACTAACTGTTAAGCACAGTAGTGGTCATGGTTTGGACTGATTTTTTGTTCAGCCACATGACTTGAGCACCTTGTAATCACTGCATTGAGCATGAACTCCTCTCTATAGCAGAGTATTCTAGAATTAAATGTGAGGCCATTTATCCAACAGCTAAAGCTTGGCCAAACTGAATAACGCAACAGGACAATGATCTCAAGTGCACCAGCAAATCTACAACCACATGAAGAAAATAATCAAAATGTTGGCATGGCCCAGTCAAAATCCGGACCTCAACCCAATTGAAATGCTGTGCAGGACTTTTAAAGGGATTATATCATTAGCATCCCGTTTTTAACTAAGCCCATGTTGGAACACCTTTAAGAAAGGCGATTCTTCCCCCACGTTTAGAATTCTTCTCTGCGCCCATATTCAGTAGATATCCTGGTTTTCGTTGTTATGTTAATCAGTCTCCAGACAGCACGGGAGGCGTTCCCTCGTACTCAAGCAGCACTGGAGGCATCCCCTGTGCGGCTTGAAACTTTCCAGCGCCGCCTCCATCTTCTTCTCCCCCCTCTTCTTCCGCATCACTGTCACTTCTTCATCCAAAAGTGCCAACTGCTCGTGTCCATTGGCCATTCCCCTGTGACCAAATGGGAGAGGCCACAGGGGAATGGCCGATGGGGACACACAGTTGGCACTTTTGGATGAAGATGTGACGGTGATGTGGGAGAAGAGGCGGCGCTGGAGAGTTTTCAAGCAGCAACGTGGTATTTGTTGAAAAAAAAAAAAAAAGGGGGGGGGGGATTCTAATTATAGAATCCTTTTAATTACAAAACAAATGTGTAAACACGGTCTGAGACACTAAATCTTATATTTTTTTGATATTATTCTTTTCAGCCATCTAGATAAACCTTGTTCAGGAAATACATTTACTTTGAACGGGTCCTCCTAATGTTATTCCTTTTTACACTCAGTTTAAATGTCAATGACAGATTCTACCTTTACAATGTGGCAAAATATGAACTATGCGTGCAGTTTTCTCTTTCATTGTATGTGTTGTCCGCTGCCTGTTCCACCTGTATAATTGCTTGTAACACATGATAAACAACCCGCTACCAACTACTGTGTTGTGACTTGTCTGAAAAGCCAAAGTGACCTTTCTGTAAGAAGCAGAATGCTGTGTTCATGCTGACTTGTCTCCAACTGTGTCCGCTTCTGACAGAGGCTGTTAACGCAATAGCAGAAATGCAATTTGCTTCCAGAAGGAAACTGCAATGTGCTAAAGCCTGTACGTCATTAATAGGGTTTCCCAATAAACATAACCATACTGAAATTTGTAGACCATTAAGAGTTAAACATTTAGCAAGGATAAATAATTAAACATTTTATAGAGTTTTAAAGACTTCGTCTTACCATCTTAATGATAGTCTTTTGTCATGATCAGTTGCCATTGGATATGGCCATGACTGCAGGATCACTGTTTGGCCTGGCACTTGTCAAAAACCCAGCCATGATTTCTTCGTTGTGGCTGGATTCTCTTATTGTGCCGGAATATAGGAAGAGGCAGAAACGGTGCATGCACGTCTGCCACCAAAATAGCTCTGATCAAGCAAAACTTGGACTGCACAAGATTTCTGAAGTTTCCCTGTGGTGTCTAAAAGGCCAGTAAGGTAGGGCCTCCATAGATCAGATTTTTTCCAGCACATCTCACGGACTGTTAATTAGAGATTTAGGAGCTTAAAGGGAGTCTATCATTAGAATTCTGTTTTAAGCTAAACACGCGTTGGAATAGGGTTAAGAAAGCCTTAAAAAAGGCTATTCTTCCCCTACCTGTAGATGTCTTTTCTGTGCCGCCATTCCTTAAATATCTTGTTTTTCGCCCATATTCTTAGTTTTCTTGCAGCACTGAGGGCTCAAACAGCACAGGGGATGCCCCCAATGCTGTTTGAGCGCTGAGGACTACCCCCAATGTTGTGAGAAAACTAGCATATGGACAAAAACCAGGATATATAAGGAATGGCGGTGTGGAGAAGAATAGCCTTTCTTAAGGCTGTTCCAACGTGGGTTAAGCTTAAAACGGGATTCTAATGATAGGCTCCCTTTGAAGGGGTTTTCCCATCTACCTCTTGCCAGTTTGCCTACTATCTCGTTTGTTAACCTCTTCAGCAAGCTGGTGGGTGGACTTTGACTGTTTGGACAGGCCACTATAAAGTACTCCAGAAGATATAGACATTGCCTTTACTATGAGAAATTATTATGATTACTAGACATCTATAATAACGCAGTTAAATTATCTGCACAGTAAATATATATTATATTAAACAGGTTTGGAGAGAAAAAAATCAACATCCTACAAGGACAGAAAAGCAACTTGCATTAAACTCAGTTCTATCTTTGTTTCCTTAGACACAGCAAACTGCAATTAGCTGACATGATTGCCTGGATGGAAGAGCAGTAAATAAAAGCTCTGAAAGCCACTGTGATCTGACAACTCAGCCCCCCTCCCCTCCATAGAGTAGCGAGTCACATCATCCATTCTATAAGCTTAAACAAGGAGAAAGAACAGGCTGTGTGCCTTGTCAATGATATGTAAACAAAGGGAGGAATAATTTCACAAAGAAAGTAGCATTTCTGAAGTAAGTAGGAAAACTCTTGAATTTACATACAATAACTATAAAGATATGAACCATGAGATGGGAATACCCCCTTTAAGAGCCCAAATCAACACTTTGAACTCTGCCATGTTTCTCTAACTATTCCTGAACATTTTTTGCAGTGCACTGTGGTGCATTATCCTGCTGAAAAAGGCTACTGCCATTAGGGTATACAAATATCATGAAGGGGTGTATGTGGTGTGAAACAATATTTCAGTAGGTGGTATGTGTCAAAGTTGCATCTACTTAAGTGTTAGGACTCTAGGTTTCCCAACAGAATATTGCCTAGTAAATTACTCTTCCTGTCAAAGGCCCTTCTTTTTCAAGATGGGAATTGGCGTGGTAACTTTTTCAAACATTTGTAGTACAGTAGCTTCTCTGTGGTTTCAGACCGGACAAGCTATTCATTCCATACATCTATCATTGAGCTTTGGGTGCCCATGACATTGTCACTGACAGTGTTTCCTTTCCTCGAGCACTATTGGTCGGTATTAACCAATGCACACCAGCAATATACGACCAGATGAGTAAATACCCCACCCCTTGATGGGTACTTTTGGCTTCAGATAATCTCTTACTCATTTCACGTGTCGGTGCTTTCAGTGTTGCTGCTTAACAGGTGTATGTATTGTAAATGGATAGAAGTAGATTCTGGCATTAGCTGATGTATGTGGTGTGTGATCCTTGAAACCTCAACGTTTTCTTTTGGTGGTGGTTCCGGCAGAACATCAATAAAGTGTGATTGTTGATTCATGTTTAACTTCACTTCTTTTCACGAGACTATGGGATGAGGTTTCATATCATCATTGATGTGGATAGAGTGTTACTGGTTCAGTAAAAAAACAATGTGTTTCTAGTACAGTGTTACAAGCCATAAGGTGACTCCTGCAACCACTTTGGTCGATCATGTCTACTTTCTCCATGTAATCTGCTACAGAACCAAAGCTTGATCCATGCTTCAGAATTGCCCTTTTGTGCAACAGATGGGAATAAAGGGGTCTGCACCAGAAAGGAGTTCACACTATTGTTGTCGTCACTTTTTGTATCCCCCAAAGCTACAGTTATTACTCTACTCTTCTTTGGGCTGAGTATTGAGGAAAGTTTTGAGGGCAATTCATGATCCGGCAGAATTTCCACATGGCACATTACATCATATCATCCTTTACCATCCATTCTATATACCTGCAGTTAGTATTCTTTATTTACCCAAGTAATATATATTTAAAAAAATTAGAATCGTATAGCTTCAATTTTTTTTCTAAAGCAGTGTATGCTAATCTATATTCCTGTGTTGCCATAGTTACTGAAAGTTAAGTACTTTGTCTGCTCCTGGTCGCAGCAGAATGCATGAACACTTGTGTTACAGCTTATTGATGCGCGCTGTATGGAGTCACTCATAGGGAAATGACACTGATACAAAGCATAGCCATATTAACTAGGTAGGGAATACAAAGGATATGATACTGTATCAGATACATTGTATACTTTTCTCTTTCTAATGGAAACCTATTTTTCCAAAATAAATAGCCCCATCGTGCAGAATCTAGTATTTTCCTTTCCATTGCTGCCTCTCTGTAATCGTTCGGCTGCAACAAAGTGAAGTTTTAGATTTTTGAAAGCATAAAAAGTCATATGTAAAGTAACCTAAGTAGTCACAGCGGAAGGTCCCGAGGAGGGGGATGGGGAAGGAAGCTACAGCCTATCACTCTGTCCTGATCACTCCTCCTGGGCATGATTGACATCTCCCCTTACTCTTTGACATTATGAGGGGGATGTCAATCTTGCCTAGTTGCCATGATTCTCAAATGGACGGTATAACTAGGCTGAAGCTTCCTTACCCTCATCTCCCCCTCCCACACACAGACACACATTGGGACTGTTTTAGTTTATGCACTTCACTTTGCTGAAATAGAAAGATTACAGAGGGGTGCTAGTGAAAAGGGAATCACTTGGTCCTGCATATGATGGGGCTATGGAAAAACAGGTGTCCCTTTAAGTCGGCTCATGGTTGGTATATTTTAGGTCATTATTTTGCATCGGTAATGAATCTGGCACATTGGGACACATCACATCCCTTTGTCTAGACCAGGGGTAGGGAACGTACGGCTCTCCAGATGTTGCAAGACTACAACTCCCAGCATGCACACTTGCTCTGCTGTTCTTGGAACTCCCATGAAAGTGAATGGAACATGTTGGGAGTTGTAGTTTCACAGCAGCTGGAGAGCCGAAGGTTCCCTACCCCTGGTCTAGACACTTTCTAAATGTGTTTAGCAAAGCACAAGTATCATTTGTGTTTGGTGCAAATCATTAACAAACTGATATGTGCAAAATAAGGTGCAATTTATGCCAGAAAGGATGAATCGCTTCGCTTTCCACAATCCCTTTTAATTCAATTAACTGTTCCCTCTATACATTCACACAATAGATGGTATCTGGTGTGGTAAGATTTGGAAGCATGCATGAATGTCTGGGGAAGCAGAATGACCATTAATGCTATACCTTTATGCCTATAGATTGACCTTCTAGAAGCCATATTTTTTTTGACCTTTCACAATTTGGTATTGCTATAATCTTAATTGTTTCTCATTGTGCCCATGTTTAAAAAAAAATAATAATAAAATGTTGGAATTGTAACCTATTCACCAAAATGGAAGGTTATGAAGAACTACCTTGGTGTGTCCTCCTGTAGATATTCTTTCTTTAGTATCATCATGGGCTGTCTATGGCTGCTTTTAGTACTGCGGCTCTGCTCTTTTTTGATGTATGCATAGAGACCAGACATACTGTATGTGTTTTTGCTGACTCTGCACATGGTGACTATGTATAGTCTGCACCAAACAGGAAGCCAAAGGAAGACACCTGTAGGTTCTCAATGTGCAATGGTAGTCTTGTATCCTCCTCTGCAGAACTGGACAGGTTACACAGTGAATGCTGCACTGGGCGTGATGCAATTAGTAAGTGTCTGAGGACATGTTACTGTGTTTTCAACAAATAGGAAAGTAAAGGGGGGTTTCAGGTAAAACATTGAATTTCGGGATGCCCCTCCATGTGGTGATCTGCCATCAGATTAACATCCTAGTAATATCAGAGAATAAACCATTTGCAAATGTAGAAGATCTTTCAACAGTCAAAGCCTTGGAAACCTGCAGTGTGTGTGTGTGTGTGTATATATATATATATATATATATATATATATATATATATATATATATATATATATATATATATATATATATAATTTTTTTTTTTTTTTTTTTTGTAGGGTTGCCCCTAGGTCAACTCTAGGAAATATTGTGGGTTGTTTTTTGTTTTGTTTTTTTTCTCTCCAGGGTTGCTCTGAGGCTGACAAGGTTGGGAAACCGTGTAATGAACAGTAATAATGCATGTCCACCTGTCGGCTACTAGTCATAAAGGTCTTTTTTTTTTTTTCTTTTTTTTTTTTTTATTACCTTTACACAACTATAAGAACTTTACATTACTGATAATATAAATGTTAATAATATTGATTTTCAGTATCCTCCCTGAAATTATAAATCATTTTAGGCAAGGAAATCTCTTTAGATGAATTGTCAGCTGTCAAAATTTCCTCATGTAACACAGTCAAGTTCCACTCATTAAATTCAGTTTTGTTTGTTCTGTAAAGTATATACGCCTCGGAGTGCATCTGAATATTGTCAATAGGAATAAGCACGGCTTTTCTGTGGGGGATAAAGCTGAAATTCCTAAGGCACGCTTGGCATCAGAAAGGAGAATTGTGTGCATGTCAGCTGTTCTGTGTTGGAAAAGCTTTGCCATTTAATATGCACTTAAAGCAACATCTGTTATACAAAATAATCATCCTGACAAGTGACTGCCTCTGGAAGGTTGACGTTTATTTAAGGCACTGTGTGGGTGTTGCATTTGAAATGCATATTGGTAATCTACATAATATTAACGTGTGATGCTCTCTTGTATGCAGAAATCTGGCAATCACAATCACCATTAATAAATGAAAATGTCTAGTACAAAGAAGTCACACAGCCAAGGTGAAGGGCGCATAAAATGTACATGAACTTTGATGTGGGTATATATGTGCAGCCCAATGTGTGTGATCCATTGTAAATGCACATTTATCACATGAAGATTCTTTTTCTGTGGATTTCCAAAAATATATGTAGCAGAAATTGTCTTTCATGTGTGAACCCACCAGTGAACAGCACATACCTATAATGTATCCATAGCTTTCCTTTCACCCAAATGTGTCCCGTTGACCTATTAGTGTACATTGGTATACTGCTCAGTATATGCCTTTTATATTTGTATTCAGTAGGTGACTTCTACCACTATGGAGTGACATTTGTCAGAGCCTTCTGTTGGATGTATATATGTTGCCAAATCTTGCAAACAAATATCCCCAACAAAAGACTTTAAGGGGTTGTCCAGTTTCAGATAAATATTGAGAAATAATTATTGTTTTTATAATAAACAAGTTTCCAATATACCGTATATACTCTAGTATAATACGAGGCCCCTAATTTTACCACAAAAAACTGGGAAAACTTATTGACTCGAGTATAAGCCTAGGGGGGGAAATGCAGCAGCTACTGGTAATTTTTCAAAAATTAAAATGGTCAGAGTTTTTGGGTGCTGGGAAAGTGGAGGGGGTGTTTTGGTTGTCTGTCTGCCCCTTCCCTGAGCTTGAGGACTGTTTTTTTTTTTTTTTGTTTTTTGTTTTTTCCCCCCACTTGGAATTCAAAGGGCTGGGCAATTAATCGGAGAATAACTGAAACTGAACAAAAACCCGGATAACCAACGTGTTTTTTTGCATGTTGATTGGTTCAATTCAGTTGTTGCAATATTTGCGAGGTTCCACCTGCAGTATTGTTTGGACCGAAACTAACACTACTGAACTGAAACTGCTATTATACTCTGGGGGTCTCTTTAGTGGAGGCCCAGGGAAGGTAAGCAAACAAATCAAACAGCTTTACTCACCTCTTCTGAGCTCTAGCACAGTTCCCTCTTCTCTACTGAATGACGTCTGGGATAGCTAAGGCCTTTGATTTAGCCTCGTCGGTCAAGTGGCGTCACGATGCTTGGGTCTAGGTCTCACAACATCGCGTGACCCCTGAGGCCCAATCAGCCACTGACCTGAGCCTAAGAGAGGCGAGTATTTATTTATTTTATATTTGAGCACCTCCACTGGGCTAATTACACTCTGGGGTCTGAAGAGACCACATAATAGCAGTTTCATTGCTGTTACTTCTAGTGGATAAAAATCAGTCCATGGTCATGTGTATATCACACGAGCATGGACATTATACAAATAATATTGGTCTGAAAGTGGACAACCCCTTTAATCCTGATTTTGACTTTGGTCATAATCGCCCGGTCCTAGGACAAGTCCATGGTCCTGTGAGGCTCACATCTGCCTGGTAAAGAGTTGTGCGCCTGTGTGCTCGTCACCATGGACTTTTTTTTTTTTTTTTTTTTTTTTTTAATATCCACTGGAAATAAGCAGAATGAATGAAAGCAAGTGGAGATCTAGGAAACCATGAGTAATTAATACAGGAGTTGTACAAACAATAGCATTCGTCTGTCGCTCAATAAATTATAAAACAGGACAAGTGTATCAGATTTGTAAGAGACTTAATTAAAATTAGATCAACATATGGCACTGAGGTAAAAAAAAATAAAAAAATCTAAAACTTTTAATATCATAGTTTAAAAAAAGGTAGCCCACAGAATAATAAACAATGACTATGTAGAACCAATAAAAAAAAAAAAAAAAACACCCAACGACTAATCAGAATGAATAGCGTTCCAAATGACTTCAAATCAAAGACTGTATTTGGGGTAAAAAAGATGTCTCTTACCCATAAAGATAGTGGGAGTCAGAAGGCAACAAAAAGGTCCAGTAACTGCTCCTCAAAAAGTCTCTGCCTGCCTCCCATAAAGAACTCCTGCCCTTACACGGGGTATTCCCAGAAAACTGCACCTAACACAAATCCCTGTAAGTGGGAGTAACAGGGATTTGTCTTAGGGTGCCTTCACATGGTGTTTGTTTTTTTGGGTTTTTTTTTTTTTTTTTTTTTTTTTTAATAATTAGTATGTTTGTGTTGTTTCTTGTAGATGCTATAAAGCTTCAACTAGTGGAGGCTGGCCTGGTGGAATGCTTACTCGATATAGTCCATCAAACTGTGAACAGTGAGAAGGAGGATGACATTGCAGAGCTGAAGACTGCCTCTGATCTAATGGTTCTTCTGCTTTTAGGTGGTAAGTACACTCCTGATATTTTGATACCTTTATTATGCTTTATTATGTTTCTATGTAAGTTCTGTTCACTTTTATGGAAGAAAAAATAAAACAAAACAATTTGTCTACCTGCTTGGAAATTTCCATATTCTCAGCTACCTCTGACCCTCCACAGAGGCAGGTATTCAGTCATGGAAGGATCAGATGGGTATACTTATATAATAGTGGTGTTACAAGACAGATCTACCTTATGTCAGTAAAGCAATGTGAGTGGACACTCACAAGCATGTACTCCTCTTGTCATCTATATGTGCTGTTATATTTGTAGATGGCAATGAATGTCAGAGGCAGCTTAAAAACATAAGTGTGAACAGAAACTTAGCTATTTTACACGGTAGCCATTAAAAAATATATATATACACATAATGAGGCTACAGAATACCTAACTACATCCTTTGGCAAGTAGCACTAGCTATTCATTTATTTTTACTTTACTGTACAATGCAATAGAAAGAGCCATAACATCTAATTACAGTTCCAGATTGTAATACTAATAGGAATTGGTCAGCTAGAGATCCGCAACCTCTTGTAGATTGACCTCTCTGGTGCCACTAGTGCAATCCCATCTGTCAACTAAGCCACTTTTAGGGGGCACTGCAGTAAGTGTTTCTGGGGGGGGGGGGGGGGGGGAGTTTTTCACAGCAACAAATTAGCTCACGTTCCAAAAAAGAGCGCTATCTCTCTAGTGCCATCTTTTGAGAGGTAGGTGACCTAAGTTCATGTCTGACCCTTTAACAGGCCTTGCAACATTACTGGGATGTAAAACCAAGCCAGACCTTTATCTATAGACAGCGATTTCTGTATGCAAAGGTAGATACGTAGAAGTGTAACCTAAACGAAATTGTAATTTATTGGGGAGATTTATCAACAGCGCAATTTCATGCATCAGTCTCGACTTCCGTGTACTAGAGTAAGATGTGGTTTAAAGGGTTGGCCAGGGTTTTATTTTTATCTATGGACTATCCATAGGATATAGGTAGATGTTTTAGGCCATAAATATCCGATCGGAGGGGGGCTGACAGTTGGCCCATCCATGGATCAACTGTTTATGGCTGATCCTTTCACCAGTACCATGCACAGAATGAACCAGAAGCATCGGGCCCTGTATAGTGGTCAGGTGATGTCACTGCAGCTCAGCTCCCATTTGACTTCAATACAGAGACTAGAACCAACTGCTTTGGGTGTCTGAAACAGCCCCAAACAGCTAATCCACACAGGGCTGGCTGTCACCCCTTACCAGTCAGATATTCGATTTTTGTTTCATTTATTAAGATATTTTTTTTAAATAAATTAGGTGCATCTGTAGCCCTCTGCTTTCCAGAATCTTTGGGGGAGGGGGGGTTAATGCAGTAAAAAGTCACAAATATTTGCACTTCAAAAATAGGTTTGTGTAGAAATTGACAACTTTTTAACAGCCTTTTTACGTAAATGTCTTCAGTTACTCTCCACTCCCCCCTCCATTGTTTCATCTGGTCTTTTGATTTGTTCTATGCTTATGAATTTGTTTAAAAATCTTCCTTTTTATTTCCACAGATGAGTCCATGCAAAAGCTGTTTGAAGGTGGAAAAGGCAGTGTCTTTCAGAGGGTTTTGTCCTGGCTTCCATCTCACAATCATCAGCTACAGTTAGCTGGTGCCCTGGCAATAGCCAATTTTGCTAGAAATGGTAACTTTCTTTTTGTAGCTGCTGTAGGCTACTTCAGTCTCTCCTGTTATTTATAAACTGGCAATATTGTCTGCAACTCCATTTACATCTGTTCCTGTATCCGTTGTAGCTCAGAACCACGTGCCTGTCAAGTTATGCGCCATATTTACACATTTAATTGTATCTACTAGTTTAAATCACTAGAAACAAGAAAAAAACACATATTTTGTAATCTTAAATTCACATGTTTTATAATTGGCAACCTTTAAAAATTGTATTCAGGGATGGTGGGCATAAAAAATTATCTGCAGATACATCCACAATAGTGTTAAATACTCACTGTTCCCTTGTTCACCCTCTGCTTGGCTTTATTTTACTTTCTGCTCCTTGTATCATTATTTACCACTCTTACCTTCAATGAAATCACAGATATAATCAATCACTCCGATATCTGAGGTCACATGCTGCAGTGATGTTTCATTTGCTGGCTGCACTGCTCATAGGGAGGGATAGAAAGCTTGCTAACAAAGTGTCACAGCTGAGGTCAATTACCTGCAAAATAACTCAGATAAATGATCCCAAATTTAAACAGGACATGTATTAGGAAGTGTTTTCTATTGATGCATCCTGTTATTTGGCCAATACTTTTTAAAAACTGGATAACTCCTTTAATTTTCAGGGGGTCCCTCGACAAACGCAGGGCAACAAACATTTTTTGAAACAACACTACCTGCTTAGGCAACATTCCCTATATACAGTTCAAAAAAAATCTGGACTAAATAGTGTAACAGAACTGTTTCACACAGTATAATTCTTCTTTTAGTTGTCCGCCACAAAGTACAGACATCCCGTGTGCACTGCTGCTGTATGGGCTGAGCTGAGTGGCCTAGAAAGTTTCTGTATTTACTAATCAAAATATCCCAGAATTCTGTCTTTGCATATATGCAGCAGATGTATATAATTTTTATTTTATTTTTTTTTATTAAAAAAAAATAAAAATAGACCAAATCGATAACCAGAGCATGGCTTTTAGTAAAAGGGTGTGTCCTAAAAGCACCAACATTGTGTCAATCTTGTGATGTAATATATTGCTATTCAGTAAGACAACTGGGAGGTGTCTATATTTTATAGCAAAATGCACCAAATATATCATCTAGTCTGTGCACTTTTAATAAATTTGGTGCATCTTCGGTCTGCTGCCTTAGTTTTAAATGGAGTAAATTTAAGACAGTAGTTATAAATCTCTCCCACTGATCATTAGGCTACGAGTCACTAATACTAGTTTACACCTATCTTGTATATACTGCCTATCAGGGCTGACGGTAATCTGTTTAATTTAGATGGGAACTGTATTCATATGGTGGACAATGGCATTGTGCAGAAGCTCATAGATTTGCTAGACAGACATGTGGAAGATGGCAATGTAACTGTACAGCATGCTGCTCTTAGTGCTCTAAGAAACCTGGCAATTCCTGGTAAGTAATCCATGTACTTCCATAAATTGGTTTTATTTATTAAATTTTCTGTTATGTGCAGCATTTTCTATTGTGGGAAAAAGAATGAGCATCATATAAGGACAAAATGGCTTTACTTTTAAAAGTAATTTTCAATTTTACAGCAAAACTGTCCACCATAGCACATTAGCAGAAAAGAGTGGCTTATCGGCCTCACAAATCTACCAAATACATTTCATGACTACATGTCAAAGATGTGTAATGAGCCTCGGACATTGTGACCCTGGGAAGCACTTACTGACCCAACACTGAACATTGTGCTGTCATTGTCCTTTGCACACCTATTCAAAAGCAAGAGATTTTAATAAAAGATGTAGCAGTGAGGTGCAAAAAGTAAAGGCAAAAATTACACATGCAGCTAAAGGTAAATACAGTGATTATTCTGACGCATTATGATGAATGTTCTTTGCACTAATATGAACCAGCCTGGTGCTCTTTCTCATCTTTATATGTAAACAGCATAAATGTGCTAACGGAAGAATATCTTGTGTTTCAGCGGTTTCATTTTTTATTTTTTAGTTGTGAATAAAGCAAAAATGTTGTCTGCTGGAGTAGCAGAAGAAGTGCTGAAGTTTCTGAAGTCAGAAATGCCTCCCGTACAGTTTAAATTACTGGGAACACTACGGATGTTAATAGATGCACAAGGTATGATCATGTTGTATTGGGTACTAAGATTTATTGGTTTTAGTCGCTATGAATAGAGACGAGCGAGTACTATTTGAAACGGCAGTTTGGAATAGCACGCACCCATAGGAATAAATGGAGGCAGCCGGCACGCAGGGGGTTAAGCGGCAGGATGCCGGCCCCATCTGCGTGCCGGCCGGCTCCATTCATTGCTATGGGTGCGTGCTATTCCAAACTGCCGTTTCGAATAGTACTTGCTCATCTCTAGCTATGAACATAAAGTTTACATAAAAAGATTCCAATATCTCCTAGGCAGAAAAGAAAAGTTGGATGAAATATTTGTGTGCCATTGGCCACAAGTGCAGTGGAGTCAGGGAAAAAGGTAAGCTAGATTCACGCTACCATCGGTGCTCCGTTGTTCTAGTCTGTCAGGGGCCGTGAACAACAGACAAGCGGACCAGTAACACATGAAGCCTGGTGGACCCTTTGATGGTCCGTCAGGTGTCCATCGTGTATAAACTGAAACCAGCTCCATAGTAATTCAGTCAGTAGCTTTTTAAAAGGAGTCTGTTCGCATTAAAATCAGTATCAAGATAATGACAGTCCATTGTAGGACTGTTTCTACACTTTCTAGTTCTAATTTACAGTTTGATTTTCATGAAAATCTGGATTTTATTCCAATACAATTTAGTCAAAAAGGACTAAGTATGACAAAGCATTTATGTGCTGTAGGACCGCACTCTGTATATTGCTGCCTGTCAAGGAACCATCACATTCAACATCAATCCTGCAAGTATTGACGGCACTCAATACCGATATTCGGTGCAATAAAGGATTCTTTATTTAAAGAGGACCTTTCACCATTTTGCCCACAGGCAGTTCTATATACTGCCGGAAAGCTGACAGTGCGCTGAGTTCAGCACACTGTCGGCTTTCCCGATGTGGGCCCGGTGTGAAGAGCTTACGGTCCGGTACCGTAGCTCTTCTATGGTCAGAAGGGCGTTTCTGACAGTTATCCAGAGACGTCCTTCTTCACAGCACAGCCAATCACGCTGTGCTGTGAGAGCCGGGAGGAACTCCCCCCTCCTCCCTGATAATGCTCGTCTATGGACTAGTACTGCGAGCAGAGGGAGGGAGCGTTTCTCCCGGCTCTCACAGCACAGCCCGATTGGCTGTGCTGTGAAGAAGGACGTCTCTGGCTAACTGTCAGAAACGCCCTTCTGACCATAGAAGAGCTACGGTACCGGGACCGTAAGCTCTTCACACCGGGCCCACATCGGGAAATCCGACAGTGTGCTGAACTCAGCGCACTGTCAGCTTTCCGGCAGTATATAGAACTGCCTGTGGGCAAAATAGTGAAAGGTCCTCTTTAAGTAACACCATGTGAGTTAAAGGCTCATAGACATATAGTCTTGTAGAAAATTCTATCCCAAACATTTTGGTCATGTATAGTGACTTTTCTCAATGGTAATCTATAATTAGACACATAATGTAATCAATATGAGTAGATATTTTAGATAAGTTTTACACAGAAAAATATGATGTATAGCCAAACACATACAAAAATAGCATACCAGTAAAACAAGGTAAACTATGGTATATTAGTTACATCAGTTCAAAAGCACATGAAAATATATATATTCTGGTTTTATATGGATTGAGAAGATAAGACCTAATATGAGTATGATTATAATGTCCTACCAAATGTAGGAATAAAGGATGGATAAATACAAAATATGTGACATAGATGGTAAATGAAAGAGATGGAAATGGAATACAAGTACAAAAACCAGTACAAAGTGGCAGATATCATTCAAGCAATGGGGGATGGAAAGGGAAGCCTCAGCAGGAGAAGAAACACCCCTAAAGCCCTTTTCAGACATTTGGTTCTGGTGGTAGTTCTCCCTCATGATTGTTTATGTACTATTACCATGTGTGTGTGTATATGTATGTGTATATAATAAAAATATATATATATATATATATATATATATATATATATATATATATATATATAGTGGGGGAGTAAGCTCAACGGTAGAAGCAGTGGACCCAGACAGTCAGAGACAGACGCCAAAATCTGGTACAAACAGGTTTTACCCTGTGTGTTTATTTTTGCAAAACTGGCAGAAACAAAAAGAGGCCTTAACTTCTGGCAAAACAAAACCTGCTCGGCTGAGCTGCTAACTAAACACTTGAAAGCTAACTATACGTGTGGCTTGCTCCAACCACATGGAAAACAAAGCCAAACAAAACAGAGACTGTGTTCACACAGGTCTCACCAGTAGACAGGCTTTTAGAGACCGGACTCGGCACCTCCTCTCTCCCCCAGGGACTGCCCAGGACTGAGGTCTTGACAGGGGTTTATAGACCTGTAATGAGGCCCAGCTCCCACCTGTGCGTGTGCGCCTTTCTGCTGTAGGAAAGAAGTGGTTAAATATCACAGGTGAGGTTTTTGCTACAGCCCTGACCTGACCTCACTCACCACACATAAGAGAGCAGTCTGGGGGAGATATAGCATCCTTCCAGGACTTTGCCTGTCACTTTCTCATACATATTAGGTATCCCTGTGTCCAAAAATGCCTGCAAACTTTTTATTTATTTTTTTTAGAATTATTTTTCCCATAACAAAAAAGGAAGAAAAATTAAAAGGCATTGTGCCTCTTTTATTCAGAAATTTTAATAAAAACAAATCAACTTCAGATCTTCCCTAAAATGATATTAATGAAAACTACGTCTGCCCTGCAAAAATGGTGCCTTATGCAGTCCTGTACATGGAAATATAAAAAAGTTATGGGTGTCAGAATTTGTGGAATACAAGAAATGCATCCCCCCCCCCCCCCACACACACAGTTCCAGATTTTTTTTAAGGGGTTAAAATGTGAAATTTAGTATTGCGGTAATGCTGCAGACATATTACATACAGGTGATGTCATTTTGGCTGCTCAGTGAACACTATAAATACGAAGCCTGTAAGAAAGTCACTCTAATGCGGTTTTTGTCTAATTCCAATTTATTCTGAATTTTTTTTTCAAGCTTTCCGGTACATTGTACAGAATATTACATTTGTCCCACAAACATTTAAGCCCCCATACCGCTCTGAAAATAGAAAAATAAATGAGTTATGGCTTTTGAATTGAAAAATGGCTACAGCAGGATATATGTGATTTGTATTATATTATGTATAAGCCTAATTCAGGACATTGTATGTAATATAGATCATGTAATTTATGAGGTTCTTAAAGTCCCATTCAGCTGTTGCCTCAAGCAGTGGTGGTCTGCGTAACATTTTCATCATGGGCTATTCACCACTGCATCCCAGTATTTATACCACATATCTCATTAGATATAGTATACAGTTAAAGGCATCTGTTCAGCAGTGTGGCCTACTACAGTCAAATGAAGAAAAATGAAGAACATCAGATTAAAATAAAGCTCTACTAAGAAGATTATCGCAGGTTTGGATAGAAAGTGGATGGAAGGAAGGTTAATACTAATGGACTAGTAGAGAAGAAATAGAATAAAACCAATGATAAATAAAAAGGAGTTCCTGCAATCCGATATCAGTAACCAGGATATTATAGTTAGGGTTCCAGGTATATATTGCAGGGCTTGTAAACATTTTTGAAAAGCTGCTGTTTTTCTTGATTTTGATGAATATCTCAGAAACCTCTCTTTCTATTTTTACCACAATAGATAATTTTATAGTATTAAAAATCACTTATGGTTTTAACCTTGCTGCGTTTCAATGACCCTATGCGTGCTGTTCTGCAGCTTGACATGATGTCTGTGATGATTTTGTCTGGCATGAAAATGGCAAATTTAACCACATTGCATTGGCCACAATGTCACAGTGACAGTGTGTCAGGTCATTTAAGGCCATACATAGGGCCAGCAGAGGTGAGCAGCAGTATGGATAAAGGGCTATTCAGAAATTAACCAGGGTCATGTTTTTAGTTTTTCTGGAAATCAGGTTCAAGGCTTCATTGTTGTCTTTGACCGGAATTTGAGCGTAAGGCTTCCTGCATACAGGGAATATGAACCGCTCTATGGTTCAGCCAGATTTCCTGACCCAAACTCAATCTGAAGACTTGTAGTACAAGCAACATAGTGATCTTTGATACTAGGAGCCCATGCCTTGCCTATGGTTCTACTATCCCATACTATACATATAGTACAGAAGAGCCGTAGGGAGGCAGGAATCCTAGCATTGTAGATCACTATGTTGCTTGGAGTTCAGGTCTCCTCACTGGGATCTGGTTAGAAAATCCAACTAATGTGCAAGAGGTCTAAAGGGAAATTGTCAACATGTTTATGCTGGTTTGGGCAGCATGTACTCCCAAGAGGGTTCCTTATGACAGAGAAAAATTAATGTAGAAACAAGTTGGGAACAGTTATATAATGGCATAAACCCTTACTAGAACTTAAAGGGGTTTTCCGCCCCGAATAGATTTTTCATACTAAAGACTTATCCACAGAATAGGTCATCAGTATGTGATCTGCAGGGGTCCACCACCCTGACTCTCACAGATCAGCTGTTCTGGCATCCCTCAGATCCCGGAACAGGGAACATGTGCAGGCTGCTTCTATTCAAGTAATAGCAGATTCAAGCCTATTCAATAACAGTGGATTTGTGCAAGGTCTACATGTCCTGTGGATAGGTTATTAGTATAAAAAATCCATTGGTAGTTGGAAAAACTCTAGGACACATCCACAGACAACCTTTCATGTCCTCGAGCACCTGCGGCGTTATATACCGATGACATTGAGCAGTGAGGAATGCCCCTTCCCCCGCCTCCTGACAGTACTTGTCCATAGACTTGTACTGGGGGGGGGGGGGGGGCGTTCCTCACCGCTCACTGTCATCACTGGGCAGTAAGGAACACCCCCTCTGACAGTACAGCGCTATGGACTGTACTGTCAAGAGTGGTGTTCCTCACAGACTGTCAGAAATGCAGTAACAGTAACGGCACCAATCTCTTCAGCAGGGGCACAGAACGGGAAAGCCGACAGTACGCTGAACTCAGCTGCAAATGTCAGAGTACCTGAAAGGTCCTCTTTAGGTTCTGAGACACAGCACAACAACCAGAGTGACTTTTATTTTTTTACCATGTAAGCTGAGTTTCTTGTACTGTTGGTATAAATTATCTGAATTTGGCGTGCTCCCATATTGTCATGGATATTACATTAACATGTTTTTCATCTTAACAGCTGAAGCTGCTGAACAACTGGGGAAAAATACCAAACTTGTTGAACGTCTTGTAGAGTGGTGTGAAGCCAAAGACCATGCTGGTGTTATGGGGGAGTCAAACAGGCTGCTCTCAGCTCTCATACGACACAGCAAATCAAAGGTTAGTATAAAAAGTCATAAAGCTAATGGTAGGATTAATTACTTGGCACACCTAGTTCATTGAAACTACTCTACCTTGTGAGCCATATTCAGATTTCAGCAGTTATTTAAAGCCATCCAACTAAAAGTAAAGGAAAAACCTATTAAATATGAAAAAACAAGAAAGCGTAAATTTACTACCATCTGGAGATATGTGTATTTTTAGCATGGATTTTGAAACTGGTAAGTGTAGCTGGTTTGTGGCTAGGATTAGAGATGAGCGAACACTAAAATGTTCGAGGTTCGAAATTCGATTCGAACAGCCGCTCACTGTTCGAGTGTTCGAATGGGTTTCGAACCCCATTATAGTCTATGGGGAACATAAACTCGTTAAGGGGGAAACCCAAATTCGTGTCTGGAGGGTCACCAAGTCCACTATGACACCCCAGGAAATGATACCAACACCCTGGAATGACACTGGGACAGCAGGGGAAGCATGTCTGGGGGCATAAAAGTCACTTTATTTCATGGAAATCCCTGTCAGTTTGCGATTTTCGCAAGCTAACTTTTCCCCATAGAAATGCATTGGCCAGCGCTGATTGGCCAGAGTACGGAACTCGACCAATCAGCGCTGGCTCTGCTGGAGGAGGCGGAGTCTAAGATCGCTCCACACCAGTCTCCATTCAGGTCCGACCTTAGACTCCGCCTCCTCCGGCAGAGCCAGCGCTGATTGGCCGAAGGCTGGCCAATGCATTCCTATACGAATGCAGAGACTTAGCAGTGCTGAGTCAGTTTTGCTCAACTACACATCTGATGCACACTCGGCACTGCTACATCAGATGTAGCAATCTGATGTAGCAGAGCCGAGGGTGCACTAGAACCCCTGTGCAAACTCAGTTCACGCTAATAGAATGCATTGGCCAGCGCTGATTGGCCAATGCATTCTATTAGCCCGATGAAGTAGAGCTGAATGTGTGTGCTAAGCACACACATTCAGCTCTACTTCATCGGGCTAATAGAATGCATTGGCCAGCGCTGATTGGCCAGAGTACGGAACTCGACCAATCAGCGCTGGCTCTGCTGGAGGAGGCGGAGTCTAAGATCGCTCCACACCAGTCTCCATTCAGGTCCGACCTTAGACTCCGCCTCCTCCGGCAGAGCCAGCGCTGATTGGCCGAAGGCTGGCCAATGCATTCCTATACGAATGCAGAGACTTAGCAGTGCTGAGTCAGTTTTGCTCAACTACACATCTGATGCACACTCGGCACTGCTACATCAGATGTAGCAATCTGATGTAGCAGAGCCGAGGGTGCACTAGAACCCCTGTGCAAACTCAGTTCACGCTAATAGAATGCATTGGCCAGCGCTGATTGGCCAATGCATTCTATTAGCCCGATGAAGTAGAGCTGAATGTGTGTGCTAAGCACACACATTCAGCACTGCTTCATCACGACAATACAATGCATTAGCCAGTGCTGATTGGCCAGAGTACGGAATTCAGCCAATCAGCGCTGGCTCTGCTGGAGGAGGCGGAGTCTAAGATCGCTCCACACCAGTCTCCATTCAGGTCCGACCTTAGACTCCGCCTCCTCCAGCAGAGCCAGCGCTGATTGGCCGAATTCCGTACTCTGGCCAATCAGCACTGGCTAATGCATTGTATTGTCGTGATGAAGCAGTGCTGAATGTGTGTGCTTAGCACACACATTCAGCTCTACTTCATCGGGCTAATAGAATGCATTGGCCAATCAGCGCTGGCCAATGCATTCTATTAGCGTGAACTGAGTTTGCACAGGGGTTCTAGTGCACCCTCGGCTCTGCTACATCAGATTGCTACATCTGATGTAGCAGTGCCGAGTGTGCATCAGATGTGTAGTTGAGCAAAACTGACTCAGCACTGCTAAGTCTCTGCATTCGTATAGGAATGCATTGGCCAGCCTTCGGCCAATCAGCGCTGGCTCTGCCGGAGGAGGCGGAGTCTAAGGTCGGACCTGAATGGAGACTGGTGTGGAGCGATCTTAGACTCCGCCTCCTCCAGCAGAGCCAGCGCTGATTGGTCGAGTTCCGTACTCTGGCCAATCAGCGCTGGCCAATGCATTCTATTAGCCCGATGAAGTAGAGCTGAATGTGTGTGCTTAGCACACACATTCAGCTCTACTTCATCGGGCTAATAGAATGCATTGGCCAATCAGCGCTGGCCAATGCATTCTATTAGCTTGATGAAGCAGAGTGTGCACAAGGGTTCAAGCGCACCCTCGGCTCTGATGTAGCAGAGCCGAGGCTGCACAAGGGTTCAAGCGCACCCTCGGCTCTGCTACATCAGAGCCGAGGGTGCGCTTGAACCCTTGTGCACACTCTGCTTCATCAAGCTAATAGAATGCATTGGCCAGCGCTGATTGGCCAATGCATTCTATTAGCCCGATGAAGTAGAGCTGAATGTGTGTGCTAAGCACACACATTCAGCACTGCTTCATCACGCCAATACAATGCATTAGCCAGTGCTGATTGGCCAGAGTACGGAATTCGGCCAATCAGCGCTGGCTCTGATGGAGGAGGCGGAGTCTAAGGTCGGACCTGAATGGAGACTGGTGTGGAGCGCTCTTAGACTCCGCCTCCTCCAGCAGAGCCAGCGCTGATTGGTCGAGTTCCGTACTCTGGCCAATCAGCGCTGGCCAATGCATCCCTATGGGAAAAAGTTTATCTCACAAAAATCACAATTACACACACGATAGAGCCCCAAAAAGTTATTTTTAATAACATTCCCCCCTAAATAAAGGTTATCCCTAGCTATCCCTGCCTGTACAGCTATCCCTGTCTCATAGTCACAAAGTTCACATTCTCATATGACCCGGATTTGAAATCCACTATTCGTCTAAAATGGAGGTCACCTGATTTCGGCAGCCAATGACTTTTTCCAATTTTTTTCAATGCCCCCGGTGTCGTAGTTCCTGTCCCACCTCCCCTGCGCTGTTATTGGTGCAAAAAAGGCGCCAGGGAAGGTGGGAGGGGAATCGAATTTTGGCGCACTTTACCACGCGGTGTTCGATTCGATTCGAACATGGCGAACACCCTGATATCCGATCGAACATGTGTTCGATAGAACACTGTTCGCTCATCTCTAGCTAGGATGTGTCTGCTATATTGACTTTGCAGGTACAGTAGCCACAGATTTGAAAAGCACATGTTGTTCCCAAGTCACTGGTTGTAGAGTACTTTTACGTATGGTATGTGGCTCCAACATGAAAATCCAGCTCAAAGCTCCTGTTATTGGACTGATCTCTTTTATCTATCATAAAACCCACACTTTCATCATAGAAGAGTGTATTACTTTAACTATCCATTGTCAGTGCAGCTTTGGTCTCTTCTTCAGGCATTGTTTGATCTACCAAGTGCCAGAGGAACAGACCCAAACTCTCTTGAACACATGAAGTTATACATGCGCAGTCCTTCTACCCCTAAACAAATGTTAGGCTGCCCCCATGCACACTAAACTCAGCAGAAACTACGTGTAAAACCCTTCATTACTGTCCATAGATTATACTTGGTACTTTTATTTCCCATGTTTCCAGATTCCTTTTTTTTTTTCTTACTAAGCAAATACAATATTTAATATGAATCTGTCAATAGACTTTATTCTTTATTTAATTTCTTAAATATGTGCAAGCAATTCTTATCCCAGTGGAAGGAAGGAAGTCTTGCTTTTAAGAGGAAACCAAACTCTTATTAGTGAATGCCTGCCATGACGGGGTATCGGAAGTTGCTAGGAACAGAATGATTTTCCTCTTTAAACTCCTAAGTAAATGCAAGAGACAATACGTAGACAGGGAAGTAAACTGCTATCATCTTCATTGTGACTGTGTGGCAGAAACTAATGTATAATCATCAGAAACTTCCTGTACAAAGCCTGTGTTGGAACGTGCCATGCAATTTCATCATTCTGAAAATTGTGGTGTCTGAATGGCACTTAGAGGCCCAGTCCTATATATAAAGATATAAGCAGCCAAGACACAAAGGGTATGTTCACACGGCTGAATTTGAGGCAGATTTCAACTCAAAATGAGTTCCAACTTCCACCTGAAATATGCCCCCCATTCTTTTTGATTCCCATTCTTTTTTTTTTTTTTCTTCTTCATCCAGTAGATGTTTTTTCAGCTAGCAGAAAAAGATGTCATGCTTGACCTTCTGGTGGATTGTCCCTGATAACTTCCACTCAAGCATATGGGAGGCAGAAGAATTCTGCCTGGCTGGTATAGAATTTGCAAATTCCACAGCAGGTTCTGTGATTGAATTTGGTCAAGCAGAAAAATTTCAATTCAAATTCCTGAAGCTGAATTTTTAAGCTTGTTCAAATTCCACGAGGAGAACATTCCCTAGGGCTCTAATCACGTTTCTTAGCTGTGGAAATGCAGTAATCGTTTTCTTTAATGTGCATTCTGCATACATTGTGCTGCTCCACGTGCATACGTACGTTTTTGACATCTGTAAGTTTAAAAAAACTGATGAATTTCATTATTTTTTTTTTTTTTTTGTTGTGTCAATGGATATAATTTGGATGTCCATTCATATTTCCGTTCATTAAATAATGCTCTGTTGGGTCCATGTGTCTGTTTTGATGACCATATATAGAACTTATCACTCTTTTGACTGTTCATTTTTACCTGTGTCAAAAAACAACCTGACAGGTAAATACATTTATGAGGTTACAAAACTCATTGGTTTTTAAAACGCGATATTCCATGATGGAACCAATTTCGCGCTCCGTACGGTAAACACAATGTTGATGCGTAGATAGGATTAAATGGATTTATTTAAAGATAACGCGTTTCGGGGATATCTCGATACCTTACAAGTACCACCCCTTCATCAGATACGTTCGCGGGCTTCTCCTGAGGTTTATACAGCAACATGGCTTGCCACATACAGCATAGACACGTGAAAGCAGTAAGAATAAGATCTGATGAATGGGTGGTACTTGTAAGGTATGGAGATAACGCGTTTCGGGGTATCTTTAAATAAATCCATTGAATCCTATCTACGCATCAACATTGTGTTTACCGTACGGAGCGCGAAATTGGTTCTTCAGTCTAGGATTAAGTCCCAGTCTTTATATATATATATATATATATATATATATATATATATATATATATATATATATATATATAATCTATATCTCGGCCTTGAGCCGTGCCACCGAAGACACTGCCATACAAATACGGTACTGTGACACTCAGGTGTGTTTTTAAGAAAAGACATACAACGAGTGTGTTGACAGCAAAATTTTATAAGGACATTTATACGGACATTATGTCAAACTCCTGTTAGCGCGGCCCTACTTGATTTCTTTTCTCTTCCTCCATATTCCATGATGGAACATGTTGGAAACGACTGTTTGGAGTGGAGAGTTTCCTTTCCTACTTTTGTTGTTGTTTGTTTGTTCACCATGGACATTAGAAGTGTATTTCCTGGAGGACATCAGTGTAAGTACTTGTAGTGTGTGCTGCTGTACTACATTTACAATAGAAAAACAAAATTACTTGTGGATATACACATGGATGCAACTTTGACATTAGCTCAACCACTGGAGACTTTGTACTTTTTTTTTATCAAAAGGATAACCGTTTAATGCAAATCTGTTTTCTTTCATTGCTTGATTTCTCTTTGCCATAGGATGTAATTAGAACCATTGTCGAAAGTGGTGGCATCAAGCACTTAGTCACTATGGCAACCAGCGAACATGTAATAATGCAGAATGAAGCACTTGTTGCCCTGGGATTAATAGCAGCATTAGAATTACGTGAGTATTTTAAAGGATATATTCCTTCCTGTTATTAACTCACTGATGCTGCACTTCATTTGTCTGGAATTACATCTACAAATCCTCTCCTTTTTCTGTGACTTATGCTTTTGGGAAGGCTCTCAGAAATACACACAACTATAGTTTGTGTGTGTGTGTGTGTGTGTGTGTGTGTGTGTGTGTGTGTGTGTGTATATAGATATATTATATATAGAGAGAGAGAATAAATAATTTAATCTAATCTGTACAGAGATGGGACAAGCAGTGAATGGCAACAAGATTCTGAGCGACCACAGCCAAATAGCAATCCCATCATGTACAAAACAGCAGTTCTTGTGGAGTGTTCCCTGTATGCAATGGTCAGTACTTAGTAGAATCAGTGCAAGGATAGACGGCTGATAAGTCAGTGAAAGGACCATTGGCCTCCCAAGTTCATTGATGCACATAGGGATTAAAGGCTACATTGTCTGTTCCAATCCCATAGAAGAGCTACTGTAGCACAAATTGTTGGGATAGTTAATACTGAGCAGGAAAGTAAGGGGTCAATTCTCAGTATATCACAGCTTTCTATGTAGTTGAGCTTGTAGCCACAGACCAGTCAGAGTACCCATAATGAACCCTTGTTATTGCCGAAAATGCATACAGTGGACATATGAGCATAAGAAATTGGCCAGTGAAGCAATGGAAGAAGGTAGTGTGGTCCTGATGTGTGATTGTACAGATGTGTCTTTCCTTTCCACTTGCCTGGTTATGTCCAGATGTGTGTTATAAAATGACCATGATTTCAAAATCGCATGAATTCTGTAACAAGTACCAACTTTATGCCAATTGAAGAGTGGTCACGTCTGTAAAATATGTGAAAGGCCGGATGCATGTTTGTCACTTACCTGGGAAAAGATGGCACCGGCATGTGATATGGGAAGAAAGCAAACCAAGAGAGGCAATGTTCAGATGGGAAACCTTAGTTCCTAGCGTTCATGTGACTCCTACTGTGACAAAGCAGTTTCAAAGCTGGTCATCTTGTGTTACACCACAAAATCCACAAGCCCCAGTTTTCCCGGGTTAAGGACAGTAACCCCGGGGCAGACAACGGCGGTAGTGTTAACGGCCCTTTACATAAAGAGGACCTCACATGTCCTCAGGCACCTGCAGCTTTATATACAGCTAAAAAGTATATAGCTCTTCCACAGGGGACACATAATGGGAAAGCCAACACTTTGCTGAATTCAGCGCACTGTTGGCTTTCTAGCAGTATATAAACCTGCAGTTAATATTGTTACTGCCTTCTGTCAGTCATAAGGATTTTCAAAAACCCTGGGAAAACTGGACAGGGGACGGCTTGCTGGCGACCAGCTTTAAAACCCGTTCATTTGAATGGGTTTTTAAAGGTTACCTTCAGTGCCCGTATGCAACCTATCTGCCCGGTTTTTTTTTTTTGTTTGTTTTTTTTTTGTTTTTTTTTTGCACGGACAAAAAGCTGTACATGCAGGACTTTTGTTTCTGTGCAAAAAAAAAAAATGGTTTCCCCACGGAGAGGCTACATATGGATACTGATGGTTACCTTTAAAAACCCATTCAAATGAACGGGTTTTAAAGCCGACCGCCAGCAAGCCGTCCCCTGTCCATTTGCCCCGAGGTTTATGAAAATCCTGCTGACAGACAGAGGGCAGTAACAATAATACGGTAACTTTATATAGCAGCAACATATTCTGCAGTACTTTACCAATTGGAGAAGGTATAAACAGACAGTATTTGATAGTACAATGTGACAAAAAAATGAATATATCAAACAATATGCGCTTACTATCTATGTTGAAATAGGGAGACGCAAGAGGTAAGAGGGCTTGTTCTGTACAATGGACTAGTCTTTTAATAAATAGTCATATAACTGGCGCTTTATGAACCTGTCACCAGCCGGTATCTGTAAATATACCGATATTAAGTGAAGGGAGTGCTGGGTAACGTCTAGATTGAGGGGACAGGTTCTGAGGAATAGAGTAGATCGGATAGCTTAGGATAAGAAATGTTAGTGTAGTGTGCGGAGGTGTAGAACAATGTGATGAGGTCACGTGATAAATCTGCCTAAATACATGTGATTTTAGGACATGTTTGAAGCTGACGTAATTGAATAAACTAGATTTCTTTCTTTTATTGTTTATAGGTTTAGTGTTTCTATAAATGTTACTTTAAACCAAAAAACTGGTTTTATTGGTGACCGCCGTAAAATAAAAAGAGCAAGTTTGTCTACAATTTTTTCAGATGATATGATCAGCATTAGTCATGAGCGAGTAGTATTCGATCGAATACCTCGCCGATATAGGAATGTGTGTAATCAGCCGAACACCAAGGGGTTAAACGTATTGAATATTCAAAACATTTAACCTCTTGGTGTTCGACTGATTACATGCATTCCTATGCTGGTGAGATATTCGATTGAATACTACTCGCTCATCACTAATCAGCATCTGAACTGTTAAAGTTTTAAAATCCATTCCAGATTCTGGAAAACACAATTCTTAAAATCTTGTTCCCGTTTCACAGCTGTTGTTGTTTAGGAAAACTAAGTTTGAGATCTTTTTGGGCATGTACCAAGTGGATTTGCATGTTCTCTGCCCACAGTGGTGCATGTAATAGGTACAAGGAGCATAGAAAATGATGGGACATTTCAACTAACTTCTGCTCTACAGTTAAGGATATTGTAAAAATACTTGTAGAAGTTGCAGAATCACTGCCTGTAAGGCCAGCATCATATGAGCTGTACAGGACCATTCTCCCCTTTTTCAGATCTGGTTACTTTTTCTGTTTGCAATTAAGTTTTCCATGTCTCTTATTGTTACTGAGCCTCTTACTTTTTCTGTTTGGTGTAGAAACCGCAGAATGTGAGCTAGAAAGTGCCAAGCTAGTCCAGGTTCTGCATAGACTGTTATCAGATGAAAGAAGTGCTCCAGAGATAAAGTACAATTCTATGGTTCTGATCTGTGCTGTTATGGGCTCTGGTAAGTAGTATACATTGTATAGCATAGTATGTGTAACCCAATATATGTTAATATTTTTTACAACATTAAAGTGTACCTTCACTTATAACTTATCATAAAGGAATACTAAAGGTGATTATAAGAAACCTTGTAATATATGTTATTAAAGAAATAGGGTTCCTTCTTCACTTATCAGGCGGTACTACTTTTTATGTAGAAGTCCATGGAGAGGTATGGGGAGGAGGCTGCTGGAGAAGATACATAAATAACTGCAGCTGCCAGATTCTACTAACACTGTGAGGGACCTCTTCTTTATTCTTAGGGCTCGTTCACACGGGGCAAGAAGGGGGCAGATTTTGGTGCTGAATCCACATCAGAATCCGCCCCCTCACAATAGAGGTCTATGCAGACCGCTAGCTTACTTTTTGTCCGCGAGCGGTATGTTCCCGCTCACGGAAAAAAGAAGCAAGCTGCCCTTTCTTCAGGCGGATTCCGCGGCTGATTTAGCCCCGGCATCTGCCTCGCTGCAGCACCCTCCGGACTAGGCCCATTCATTTGGTCCTACTCCAGAGCGGGAAGCCGCGACTGTCGGAAGCCGCGGCAGGCGCATTTTGGTCCTATTCTGACGCAGCTTCCCACGTCACAATCAGGACCAAAATCCGCAATTCCGTGCCCCGTGTGAACTAGCCCTTAAGATAAGAGCTGGTCATTGCACAGAATGAAGCAAGAAATCAATTAACAGCCTCCACCTCTCCCTCTCCATAGACTTCTGTCTGTGAGGTTACTCCTGAGATGGATTCTATACCGATAAACAGTTGGAGTGACGATAAGGAGTGAGAAGGCAGAATAAGAGAAGCAGGAAACTTTCACTTAAGTTGTTTTATAATTGGAAGTATGCTATAAATGTTGAAATGATACCTTTACAGTTACAAATGAAAATTATTCATCCACCATTGCAAATTCGGTTTATTAGTACAATTAACAAACCTGCAGCCTTTTCAATAAATCAAACAAGAACAATTTAAAGTGAGTCTGTCACCAGAGTACAGGATATTAACCCCTTCCCGCCGATGGCATTTTTTGATTTTCGTTTTTGACTCCCCTCCTTCTAAACCCCATAACTTTTTTATTTCTCCGCTCCCAGAGTCATATGAGGTCTTAATTTTTGCGGGACAATTTTTTCTTCATGATGCCACCATTAATTATTCTATATAATGTACTGGGAAGCAGGAAAAAAAATTCAGAATGGGGTGGATTTGAAGAAAAAATGCATTTCTGCGACTTTCTTACGGGCTTTGGTTTTACGGCGTTCACTGTGCAGCCAAAATGACATGTCCCCTATATTCTGTGTTTCGGTACGGTTCCAGGGATACCAAATTTATATGGTTTTATTTACATTTTGACCCCTAAAAAAAATTCCAAAACGGTGTTAAAAATGTTTTTTTCTAAAAGTCGCCATATTCCGACGGCCGTAACTTTTTTATACATAGGTGTACGGGGATGCATAGGGCGTCTTTTTTTGCGGGGCCGGGTGTACTTTTTAGTTCTACCATTTTCGGGAAATGTTATTGCTTTGATCACTTTTTATTCAAATTTTTATCAGAATTAAAACAGTGAAAAAACGGCGGTTTGGCACTTTTGACTATTTTTCCTGTTACAGCGTTTACCGAACAGGAAAAATATTTGTATAGATTTGTAGAGCGGGCGATTTTGGACGCGGGGATACCTAACATGTATATGTTTCACAGTTTTTAACTACTTTTATATCTGTTCTAGGGAAAGGGGGGTGATTTGAACTTTTAATACTTTTTATATTTTTTTATATTTTTTTTTTACTTTGCATTTATTAGACCCCCTAGGGGTGTTGAACCCCAGGGGGTCTGATCACTAATGCAATGCATTACAATGCTAATGCATTGCAATGCATTGCAAAAAAGCATCATCTCTTTTGCAGGCTGTATACACCAGCCTGCAAAAGAGAGAATTTGCAGACCGGCTGGGAGCCTTTAACAAGGCTCCCGGCTGTCATGGCAACGGGGGGTCGGCCCTGGATCATGCTCCAGGAGCCGGCGATCCCTGCCAAAATGGCGGCGCCCATGCGCCGCCGGGAAAATGGCGCCTCCGGCGCCTTTGACAGCAGCGCCGGAGGGGTTAATGCCTCCGATCGGTCCGGGGACCGATCGGAGGCATTAGAGCCGGTTGTCTACTGCTTAAAGCAGTAGACACCCGGCGGCTATGATGGTCGCCATAGTTACAGACCTGACACGCGCCGTACTATTACGGCGCATGTCGGGAAGGGGTTAAACCAGCAACACTGTTAGATCAGGCTCACCTGAATATAACCTCTTTTCCCCATGAAAATTCACATTTCCATTGCCAAGATATTCATTTACTTCACAATATGCAAATGACAGTCCAGAGCACTGAAGGCGGCTCTATTGCTCCATACTACGATGCCCCACACTACTTTAAAATGCCACAGGGCCGGGTGAGATTTCAGCAGTGCTCCCTGGCCCTATAACTTAAAGGGATTCTACCATTAAAGCAACTTTTTTTCTAATTACCACGTCGGAATAGCCTTAAGAAAGGCTATTCATCTCCTACCTTTAGATGTGGTCTCCGTCGCGCCGTTCTTTAGAAATACCGGTACTTACCGGTATGCTAATGAGGTCTCAACAGCAATGGGGGCATCCTTCTTCTTCATCTGCCTCCTCCCCTTGTCTGTCGTCTTCTTTCTTCGTCATGTCTGACGCCTGCGCAGTCGGCTCTGACAGCGAGACCCTGTTAGAGCGACTGCGCATGGCAGCCATATTTCCAAGGCTGCAATTGCGCGTATGCGCAGTACGCTCCTCACGTCTTCGCCGAACAGAGTGTACTGCGCATGCTCAGTAAGGTCCATACAGCCCTCTAAGGCCTGGATGAGTTCACTCGCACGTCGGAGGGCTGTAAGGACCTTACTGAGCATGCGCAGTACACTCTGTTCTGGCAGACAGTTCTGGCAGCGCCTTACCCTACCCTCATTGGCAATGGCCTCCAGTTCACTAATATTTTCAAGTTTGTATGCTGCAACCTCCTTCAAAGGTTTTCTGTGGGTTTCAAAACAGGCATCTTTGATAGTCATTCCAGAATCTTCTAGGACTTCTTCTGAAATCAAGTCTCAAGAATACTATATTAGTTGTGATAAGATATTGAATTGTTCTTTTTCATACCTCAAACAGCTGAAAGTTTTCATAAACTTTCTTATTAAACTTAATTTGCATTGGGGATGAATCATTTTGAATGCAAACTGTATTTAGGTGATATTTTGTTTTACTGCTTTGTAGCCCTACATTAGGGACCATACTTTCCCTTTAAGAGAGTGTGACTAGCTCATACCTGCAGCAGCTATTCTTCATTGTACAGCTGCCCTGGATCCCTCGCCACATTTACCCAATGCCAAGGGCGCTGTCACATGATCACACCAACATTCTTAAAGTCCCAAAAAGAACCCTTTAATTATCCACTTGGTGTTTGTAATATATAGCTATATACTGTGAAGGTTTATGGAAGTCATCTGTTTGGAATTGTAAAGCGTTGTCTGTATCTGATATAATCCTGTTGCTGTTTTGCAGAGCCCCTCCACAAGGAAGTCCAAAGTTTGGCGTTCCTGGACGTTGTTTCAAAATTACGGAGCCATGAGAACAAAACTGTAGCCCAGCAGGCCTCGCTAACAGAGCAGAAACTGACTGTACAGAGCTGAGACTGGTCGGCAACCATTGTCAATCCTGCTGATTCCAATGTCTCCTGTGCTCTGCCCCAGCCATATCCCCACCATCTGTATCACTTGTGCATGTGTGTTATGTTGCCACAAAAAAAACAGATGAACTGCTGTAGGTACAATCGTAGGCACTGAAAGATGAAAACTAAGCCAATCTCTTCTCATTACTGTCTCCCTTGTATACTTGTTGCTTACCTCCAAGGGGAATATGTGCATGTTGTAGTCCTCTAATGTAAAAGTGATACTCACTGACCCCTATAACAAACCTGAAGTGCATAATAGAGTATTACTAGAGTCTGGACAATACAGGAAACAGCCAGTTCTTTTTGGAATTGGATTATCATACGTAGTCACAACAGCTCCATTTTTGGTGCATTAGTTGCAGGCTAGAAAGGGAATGTATTGCCACTCATTCACTAGTCTTGCCTGTTGCTGTCAAACTTGTGGTACAATGCCCAGAGACAACTAATAAAATACAAATGCCCTCTTATTTTGTGTCTGTGTTTCATCTCGTCCTTTTATATATTATAAGTATGTCGCAAAAACTTGGCTGTTGCTTTTAGGGAATACAGATTCATTTTATAAAACAGTCACCATTTTTCCCTATGAAATAAGCAGGTCAAGATCGCCTACTATATTTTTAGAGAACACAAGCATGGTGCTCAGTATTGAGTTCTCTTCTGTGTTGGCCCAAAAGTAAGGTGGACTATTTTATCTGCTCACAGGAGCTTACATTCTATGAGGAAGTAGGGGGGCACAAGAGGTAAGAGGGCTTGTTCGGTCCAATGGTCCATCTATCTTTTAATAAATAAGGTCGTATAACTGAAGCTGTATGAGCCGTCACTAGCCGGAATCTGACAGTATACAGAGTATACAGAAACTATGTGCATGGAGTGTATAGTAATTTCTAGATGGAGGGGTCAGGTTCTGGAAAATAGAGTGGGAAGAACAGAATAGTGTGCGGAGTTACATACGTAATACTTACTGGTCAAATTCATAAATCTGAATGCATTCTATACTAACACTCTGACATGAGGTGATACCCACCATGTACCCTTAGTTGGCATAATTTGTATTCATTTGCTCAGTTTGTGGCTGATAGAGCTGTCTTATTTACAATCTAGTCAGACCCTGTCCCTTAATTGTAGCTAAAATATGATATGTTCTACAAATATATATTTATTTTTTCATGCTATTCCCATTTTAATCCTATACACTCCACAAGGAATTGAGGTCAGATGTGGCTGGTTTGGTTTGAGAAGCTATTGTACACCACTGCCCCCTGGTGGCAGAACATAATAAATGTGTGTATAGCCATCAAACATAACATTGATTGAAATAAAAATAAGAAAAACCTGTCTGATATTGTGTGCCTCTCTCTTCTAATGTCAAAATCACTCGGACACCTCGAGACACGGTCTTCACAAAGCTTCTGAAGGTGTTATGTGGTATCCTGTACCAAGACATTAGCAGAAGATTGGAGGATGGCCAATAATGTACCAGTATTTAAGGTCAACACCACCATACAAGGTAATGACAAACACATTATATATCTTTATCAGGGATCAATAAAAACACATAAAAACTACATACAAGTGAATAAAGGTTCTATTTCCAAGACGAATGTGTGGGCAGCACGTACTTCGGGGCACGTCGTCCTGGTTGGGCCGTATAGCTATTACTTTGCCTGCACCCCATCACTGTTATTTATGGTATACTAGCTGGTACCCGCGACTTCGTCTGCAGTGATCGTAGAAGTGGGTATATACAGGCGCGGATAAGGTTTTCGTACTGTGTATAAGGTATGGGATATGAAATGTAACTTTGTATCTTGTTGCTGTAATTCTGAGAGCACATGAGACTTTTGTGTTGGATGTAATTTGTATTTCAGCTGCTATACGGTGTTGTTATAGTGTCTTTGGGACAGAGTTATTTCAAGTGAATATACTTGGATATACGATATGGTATGATTTTTTATTTGCCACCAGTACATGTAAGTTTTGGGCACAGGATACTCTTGAGCAAGCAACATAAAGTCTGGCCCTGTGCATGACAGTGTAGTAACCAGTGGCGGATCCAGGGTTTGCGGGGCCCTGGGCAATTGACTTTGGCGGGGCCCTACGCGCAGCGCGCCGCAGCAAATTAGGCCCCACCCACTTTTATGTTGACTCCGCCCATTCTCATTCATTATTCATGTGATTCCACACAGTATAATCCTGATGCATAAAACTTAACATTTATTCATTATTATTATAAAAAGTGCTCACAAACAATAACTTTAAAAATTCCACTATTGGAGATAATACATAGAAAAATGCTCATATGTGCTAATGAGCCCACAAAATAGAGATTTTTTGGCAATGTCACTTTAAATGATAACCATAAAGCATACTGACCACCAACTGTTCGTTATAGTCTGCCTAGTAAGATGACAAAATGAACGGTCTTACCAGATGTCAGGAGTGGGAGTCTCATTCAGGACCAGGCCCATCACAGGAGGACGTTCAATCCCTGTTGTTTACCTGCCGATGCGTGCTAGCCCCCATTGACTCCCGCCCTGACAAGGGCAGTCCCAAACTAGCCCTCAAGCAAGACCCTAGTTGTCCCTACGCGTTTCACAGCGCAGTAACGCACCGCTCATCAGGGGACCTTACTTTAAACTTCTAACCGCAGACTCCTCTCATCTCAAACTCATGCCCACAGTGGTAGGACATCTAGATAGTTCAATCTCCTAGCGCTCGCTAAGTGTAGTGACACTGGCAGCACCCGTTACTCCAATCAAGAACTTTAAATACCTTTGTGGCGCTCCTCCCCTTACCTGTATTGCCAGGGGGTAAATGGATACCATTCCAATTTTGGCGCCATCTCGCGCATACTCATGACGCCGCTCGTATCGACGTACTCCCAGTATTCATGTCTCACGGGATCGCACTCCCGATCCCGCGCATGCGCAGTAGTTTGCCGCACGGAGCTTCACAGCATACTCCGTACATGCGCAGTAGCGCTTCTCTGTCTATACAGACGTCTGAATGAGGAAAAAGGGTTTGCACAAATCCAATCAGTGCACTCCAGCAATTATAAACAAACATATAACCCCTAGTTTCAACAATTTTCTATCCCCATCCCCCATACTTTCCTAGGAACGGTGAGTATATTGTGAAACTAACCTCATCCACCTCATTGCTCATTAAGCATTTACTAAACCAGATACTGTCCCTCTTTATTGGTCTGTACGCATACCCTAAGAAATAAACTTTTTAGTAGTTTTCACAGAAACTAGAACTCAGATGCCGAGAATTTTTACGGCTAAAGAGATTACCCAAAAATCTCCTAGATAAAGCAGCAATAATTTAGTTGCTCATTCAAACCCCGTGGAGACTCCGTTTTTAATCTAAATATCCATTTGGCTTCTCGCTGCAACGTCATTTTTGACCAGTCCCCTCCCCTTTGATGTGGCTTAACCAGATCAATACCCATAAATCGTAGACAGTTTAAATCTCCCCCATGACAGGAATTAACATGTCTCGCAACTGGTGTATCCCTCTGATTTCGTATGTCCCCCAGATGCTCACCAATCCTTCTTCTAAGCTCCCTATTTGTTTTGCCTACATATTCTAACTTGCATTGACAAGTGATCTTATAGATCACCCCTCTTGATCTACATGATATGAAGTGTCTGATTTCAAAGACTTTTTTCAGAACCTCAGAAAAAAATTGTTTGCCTGTCTCCAGATTTTTGCAGGTAGAGCATCCACTACATTTAAAGCAACCCTTTGGTGGGGACAACCATGTTGGATTCTTTTGTATATTCAGGTGACTATGCACCAGACGATCCTGCAGGGATCTACCCCGGCGAAACGTTATCTGTGGTCTATCTCCAACTGCCGCTTTTATATCTGGGTCAAGGGTTAGAATATCCCAGTGGCGCTGCAATATTTTTCTCACCTCCGATGCTCCATTGTCATATGTTCCAATTACACGGACCACATTGTCCGAGCTCTTGTTTCTCTCTCTAGCTCTTAACAATTGGGTGCGATCACAAGCCAAAGAGGATTTGTAAGCCTCTCTTAATATCTCATCTGGATATCCCCGTTTTCGGAAACGGGACCTTAATTCTGCCGCCTGATCCACAAAGGCCTGCCCCCCAGAACAATTTCTCTTCAGTCTCAGGTATTGGCCACGAGGAATCCCCTTCTTTAATGGGTACGGATGACTGCTGTCCCATCTTAAGAAGGAATTTGTGGCTGTACTTTTTCTGTACACCTTTGTTTCAAGTGTACCATTTAATCCCTTTGAGATTAATACATCCAGAAATGGGAGCGAGGAACCACCTATTTCATATGTGAATGATAGGCCTATTATATTTACATTCAGATGTTCAACGAATTTCTGGAAAGATTCAGGCGTACCTCTCCACATGACCAGCACGTCATCAATGTACCGCGCCCACAGTTCAATTCGATTGGTAAATTCCTCATACTCCTCCCCAAAAACCACTGTCTCCTCCCACCAGCCCAGGAGCAAGTTCGCATAAGTGGGCGCACATGGATTCCCCATGGCGGTGCCCCTGAGCTGGTGGAAGTGCTGCCCTTTAAAGACAAAGTAGTTATGGGTGAGGGAAAATTCGAGAAGATCGAGGATGAATTGGCTGTGGGCGCGGTACTGATTCCTTCGCGAACGCAAGTAATGGCCAACTGCTCTCATAAGGCCTCCACATCAATAGAGCACAAGATAACCTCCTCATCCAAGCATATTCCCTCCAGCTTACGTAGTAAGTCAGAGGTATCCTGTATGAATGAGGGAAGAGAAGTCACATACGGTCTAAGCATCTTGTCCAGATATATACCCACATTCTGGCATAAGCTGTTAACACCCAACACTATTAACACCCGACACTGTTAACACCCGACACTATTCAGTAATATCCACTAATAGGGATATTACTGAAACCGAGATGTGTGTTTTGAGTAGAGGCCTTTCCTTTGTTCCCAGCTCTGATCTTGACGTCTTTAATTGGGTGAAGGATTTACATCTCTTCACCCGAAAACTTAGGTGGAAAAAGTTTTTCTGTAAACAGGACGAGAGGTTAAGCTCAGAGCTGGGTATCTCAGTGGATCTGTTACCTGATGTGAGACTGCTAGCAGGTTTAGGAGAGGAAGGTGGGGAAACAACTGGCTGTGGTCCTTTTACGAACCTTCAGGTTAAAAATTCTAAACTTCCCCCTATAGGTGAAATATCCTGTATTGATGTATTTCTTAGTAAGGTGACATCGGACCTAGAGAAGATTAAGCACACGCATTGCCCCCTAAATCTAAACAGAGCCGAAATGGAAGCTCTTAAAAAACTGGAATCCAACAAAGAACTGGTTATTAAACCGGCGGATAAGGGGGGCAATGTGGTGCTTATGAATGTCTCCCAATATATTGGGATGTGTGAGTCCTTACTCCTGAATAAAGAGAACTATGCGATTCTGCAAAGCAAGCCAACTGTAGAATTTAGTGGCGCTTTACGTAGTTTACTAATGGAAGCAAAAACGTCTAATTTGATTTCTGATAAGGAACTTGAATTTTTGATGCCACTACATCCAGTGGAGGCGACTTTTTACTGTCTGCCGAAAGTCCACAAAGGCCTGTCCCCCCTAAAGGGACGTCCAATAGTGTCGGGTGTTAACAGCTTATGCCAGAATGTGGGTATATATCTGGACAAGATGCTTAGACCGTATGTGACTTCTCTTCCCTCATTCATACAGGATACCTCTGACTTACTACGTAAGCTGGAGGGAATATGCTTGGATGAGGAGGTTATCTTGTGCTCTATTGATGTGGAGGCCTTATACTCATCTATACCGCATCAGTGGGGCATGAGAGCAGTTGGCCATTACTTGCGTTCGCGAAGGAATCAGTACCGCGCCCACAGCCAATTCATCCTCGATCTTCTCGAATTTTCCCTCACCCATAACTACTTTGTCTTTAAAGGGCAGCACTTCCACCAGCTCAGGGGCACCGCCATGGGGAATCCATGTGCGCCCACTTATGCGAACTTGCTCCTGGGCTGGTGGGAGGAGACAGTGGTTTTTGGGGAGGAGTATGAGGAATTTACCAATCGAATTGAACTGTGGGCGCGGTACATTGATGACGTGCTGGTCATGTGGAGAGGTACGCCTGAATCTTTCCAGAAATTCGTTGAACATCTGAATGTAAATATAATAGGCCTATCATTCACATATGAAATAGGTGGTTCCTCGCTCCCATTTCTGGATGTATTAATCTCAAAGGGATTAAATGGTACACTTGAAACAAAGGTGTACAGAAAAAGTACAGCCACAAATTCCTTCTTAAGATGGGACAGCAGTCATCCGTACCCATTAAAGAAGGGGATTCCTCGTGGCCAATACCTGAGACTGAAGAGAAATTGTTCTGGGGGGCAGGCCTTTGTGGATCAGGCGGCAGAATTAAGGTCCCGTTTCCGAAAACGGGGATATCCAGATGAGATATTAAGAGAGGCTTACAAATCCTCTTTGGCTTGTGATCGCACCCAATTGTTAAGAGCTAGAGAGAGAAACAAGAGCTCGGACAATGTGGTCCGTGTAATTGGAACATATGACAATGGAGCATCGGAGGTGAGAAAAATATTGCAGCGCCACTGGGATATTCTAACCCTTGACCCAGATATAAAAGCGGCAGTTGGAGATAGACCACAGATAACGTTTCGCCGGGGTAGATCCCTGCAGGATCGTCTGGTGCATAGTCACCTGAATATACAAAAGAATCCAACATGGTTGTCCCCACCAAAGGGTTGCTTTAAATGTAGTGGATGCTCTACCTGCAAAAATCTGGAGACAGGCAAACAATTTTTTTCTGAGGTTCTGAAAAAAGTCTTTGAAATCAGACATTTCATATCATGTAGATCAAGAGGGGTGATCTATAAGATCACTTGTCAATGCAAGTTAGAATATGTAGGCAAAACAAATAGGGAGCTTAGAAGAAGGATTGGTGAGCATCTGGGGGACATACGAAATCAGAGGGATACACCAGTTGCGAGACATGTTAATTCCTGTCATGGGGGAGATTTAAACTGTCTACGATTTATGGGTATTGATCTGGTTAAGCCACATCAAAGGGGAAGGGACTGGTCAAAAATGACGTTGCAGCGAGAAGCCAAATGGATATTTAGATTAAAAACGGAGTCTCCACGGGGTTTGAATGAGCAACTAAATTATTGCTGCTTTATCTAGGAGATTTTTGGGTAATCTCTTTAGCCGTAAAAATTCTCGGCATCTGAGTTCTAGTTTCTGTGAAAACTACTAAAAAGTTTATTTCTTAGGGTATGCGTACAGACCAATAAAGAGGGACAGTATCTGGTTTAGTAAATGCTTAATGAGCAATGAGGTGGATGAGGTTAGTTTCACAATATACTCACCGTTCCTAGGAAAGTATGGGGGATGGGGATAGAAAATTGTTGAAACTAGGGGTTATATGTTTGTTTATAATTGCTGGAGTGCACTGATTGGATTTGTGCAAACCCTTTTTCCTCATTCAGACGTCTGTATAGACAGAGAAGCGCTACTGCGCATGTACGGAGTATGCTGTGAAGCTCCGTGCGGCAAACTACTGCGCATGCGCGGGATCGGGAGTGCGATCCCGTGAGACATGAATACTGGGAGTACGTCGATACGAGCGGCGTCATGAGTATGCGCGAGATGGCGCCAAAATTGGAATGGTATCCATTTACCCCCTGGCAATACAGGTAAGGGGAGGAGCGCCACAAAGGTATTTAAAGTTCTTGATTGGAGTAACGGGTGCTGCCAGTGTCACTACACTTAGCGAGCGCTAGGAGATTGAACTATCTAGATGTCCTACCACTGTGGGCATGAGTTTGAGATGAGAGGAGTCTGCGGTTAGCAGTTTAAAGTAAGGTCCCCTGATGAGCGGTGCGTTACTGCGCTGTGAAACGCGTAGGGACAACTAGGGTCTTGCTTGAGGGCTAGTTTGGGACTGCCCTTGTCAGGGCGGGAGTCAATGGGGGCTAGCACGCATCGGCAGGTAAACAACAGGGATTGAACGTCCTCCTGTGATGGGCCTGGTCCTGAATGAGACTCCCACTCCTGACATCTGGTAAGACCGTTCATTTTGTCATCTTACTAGGCAGACTATAACGAACAGTTGGTGGTCAGTATGCTTTATGGTTATCATTTAAAGTGACATTGCCAAAAAATCTCTATTTTGTGGGCTCATTAGCACATATGAGCATTTTTCTATGTATTATCTCCAATAGTGGAATTTTTAAAGTTATTGTTTGTGAGCACTTTTTATAATAATAATAATGAATAAATGTTAAGTTTTATGCATCAGTGCGCTGCTAAATAATTGATTTACCTGTTGCAAATCACGTCCCAAGACATTGTTGGGGAGACGTGAGGGCTCGATATTTTTGCTGGTTTATTCACACAGTATAATCCTCCTACAGTCACCCGTAAATTATATGTCCCCCCTCCATCTCTCCCCATTTTCATATACACTCTTCATCTACCCCTAGTTTCATGTCCCCCCCCCCTATCTCTGTCCGCAGTTTCATGCCATTCTCCCCCTTTACCTGCCCACAGTTTCATGTCCCCCCCCCCGTCTCTGCCCCAGTGTCATGCCGTTCTCCCCCCTTCATCTGCCCCAATGTCATGCCATTCTCCCCCCCTTCATCTGCCCCAGTGTCATGCCATTCTCCCCCCTTCATCTGCCCCAGTATCATGCTGTTCTCCCCCCCTTCATTTGCCCCAGTGTCATGCCGTTCTCTCCCCCTTCATTTGCCCCAGTGTCATGCCGTTCTCGCCCCTTCATTTGCCCCAGTGTCATGCCGTTCTCGCCCCTTCATCTGCCCCAGTGTCATGCTGTTCTCCCCCCTCCATCCACCCCAGTGTCATGCTATTCTCCCCCCTTCATCTGCATCAGTGTCATGCCGTTCTCCCCCCCCCCCTTCATTTGCCACAGTGTCATGCTGTTCCCCCCTCCCCTTCATTTGCCCCCCAGTTTCATGCTGTTCCCCCCTCCCCTTCATTTGCCCCCCAGTTTCTTTGGGCCCCCTCCATCTCTGTCCCCAGTTTCATGCTGTTCTCTCCCCACCCCCTTCATCTTCCCCAGTGTCATGCCATTCCCCCCCTCCCCTTCATTTGCCCCCCAGTTTCATGGGCCCCCTTCATTATTTTCCACCTTAATATTTAATACAAAACAAACACTTACACTCACCTTCTATCACTCACCTTCCATCGTTCCCCCGACGCTCCTCTCTCTCTCTCCAGTCACATACGCGATGCAGGAGCTGTGACCTCAGCTCCTGCTTAGCTGCGGCCCGGCTTGCATGTGTAAGCGTGATGTGATGACGTCATCGCGCCTACACATGCAAGCCGGGCCGGAGCTTTAAAGCAGGAGCTGATCTCACAGCTCCTGCATCGCGTATGTATTCAGCTCATCGGCGGACGGACGCCGATGAGCTGAAATCCTGACAGGCAAGTGCCGGGGGGCCCCCAGAGGCTCTGTGGGCCCCGGCACTTGCCCGACTATGCCGAGGCTGACCGGGACCATTTTGTTAGGGCCGGGCCGCGGGGCCCCGCTAAGCTCGCCCGGCCCTGGATCCACCCCTGGTAGTAACTCCATGTGCCTCTTATTAATAGCAATTAACCCCATCATGTCCCTCACATTAACCCTTGTGTAAGAGTTACTGATATGTGAGAGACTTGGAGGTAATAATTAAGTATCTTCATTATTGAGGTCTTTTATTATTACCTCCATATGTCTCACATAGTAGTAACCTTTATATGAGGCACACAGGGGTTAATATGAGGGACATGATGGGGGTTATTCCTATTAATGTGAGGCACATGGAGTTACTAACATTAAACTAATAACCCCAAATGCCTGACATTAATGAGAACAGTAATCCTATGTACCTGTGTGTTTTTCAGTTTCACTTTGCTAGCAGCTTCCTCTCCTCGGGGAATCCTTGCAGGATGCAGACCACTATAGCAGGCACAGACCTGAGCGATTAAGCTCCACCCCCTGGGTTTCCTGCACCCCTCTCAAAGGGGAGTGTCCTTATGCCTCAGCTCTAGCAGCCCACTGAAGAGACTCGGACTGCATTTAACTCTTGCAGGTCCTGTGCTGCTGGTGTGCCAGTGAAATATGGCAGGAGTGCCACTCTTGGCATGCTGACCTCTGCTGTAGAGGGTAATATGAATTTTGTGGCTTGCTATGGTCCAAAGTGTGTGAGATTGCAGAGATAGTGATGTGAGTTTGGGTTTTGTGGGGGTCCTGGGAAAAACGTATGTGCGCTATTGTGACGAAAAGTAGCCTATTGCGCAATCGAGTGTAGTAACTATGTTTGTGGAAAATTTCAGCTTGCTATGGTCCAAAGTGTGTGAGATTGCAGAGATAATGATGTGAGTTTGGGTTTTGTGCGGGTCCTAGGAAAAACGTATGTGCGCTATTGTGACGAAAAGTAGCCTATTGCGCAATGGGGTGTATTAACTATGTTTGTGGAAAATTTCAGCCAATTTTTCGGTGGTGCGGGTTTTGCGTGATTGACTAACAAACATCCGAACATCGAAACCCACAAACATCCAAACTCACAAACTTTCACATTTATAATATTAATAGGATTGTTATACTGTCATTTATGAGGTCGCTTTCTCCTAGTTGCTAGCATTGATCTAGTTAGATCTATTTCCTAGATTGATATGTATATTCAATTGGTGAAGTAGTCATAGTTGAATTATTAGCCATGATTCCCATATCATGTATATTATGTGAGCAGAATTATAGAAGTGCTACTATAGTTTTTATAAATGTTGATTTGCAATTTATTTAAGCTACAAAATCTATATTTATTTCAGACATGTAGCCAAGGGTTGTGAGGATTCCTAATAAAGATGTATAGTATGTGTCGTAGGATGTGATACCAATTGGTATCAGTCCCTAGTTGAATAAGTTTAGTATTTAAGAAGGGTAAAAAGGTGAAACTTCCATCTGGTAAGTTTTACATTGCTGGTGGTGATGTAAAACATTTCAAGGTATTCTAAGTGATGAACTACATGAGTATATAGCAGGAGATAATATAATAATTGATCAACTTCATGGATTCATGAAAAACAGGTTGCGATGAGTTTCCATGCTTGGAAGAGGTAAGTGCAAACGTGGATGCTAGTCATGAAGATGATGTGATATATCTAGACTTTGAAAAACCATCTGATACTGTACCACACAACAATCTTGTCCTAAAGCTACAGATGAAAAGATTTGGGGTTAATATATGCACATGGGTAAAGAACTGGTTGAAATATGTGAAAATGCCATAAAGGTCACAGTTGGGAGTACTCCTTTACATCTCCAAAATTGTCAGGTCTTTTGAGGTCTTGTTTTTGAGCTGTCTGGAGATGTACATCAACATTTTGCCTGCTTATAGGACAATTCTTTGGTGAGCATATTCACATCCATTTTTTATTTTATATTGGAGTGTGCAGTGGTATAATAAGTCTTATGGGCCCAGGTGCAAACTTTTGTGCGGGGCCACCTACCCCCTCCATACAGCAAATTTTTGACAGTGATGTTTACGAATGCTGTAGCGGTATCTCAGATGCTTGAAAGGAATACAGCTGTAGTACCCACAACTGCGGTTATCAAGAATATGATGAGTGAGCAGTGCGTGGCATATAATACATACATGCTCCTCCTCTTCCTGGCGCCCTTAGTGGCTGCCTCGATACAGGGCTCCAAGCTGGGAGCAACCTTATCTTTCCTTTCTCACTCTTTTTCTCTGTATCTTCAAAAATCCTGTAACCAAGAAACTAGCACTATGAATTAACAACTATAAATCGAATGGAAGACCCTGTGGAGTTTTTTGTTCCTTTTGTTTCTATTGTAAAGCATGGACTCAAGACCTGGTTTCAGCTGGTTTCCTGTGTCTACACATGTGCCTATTACCATCCCCCCAGGACACCATGCGGCATGGAGGAAAACCTACATGGAAGTGTGGACTTCTTCGTTCAAGGAGATGATTTTTGGTGTCTATTGCTGATGTGTGAGGATGCCTACAGCTGACTGGTATTTCTTTCTATTACTGTGTACACGTGGGACTCTGCTACAGCCTGGAAACCTACCATCACCCACCTACCCCAGGAGTTATGGAAGCTTGGCAAGAGAACAGCACCATGTATACCTGGATGGCTTCAGACTTCTTTGGGGAAGTAGAACACAGTGGTAAGGAGGAGGAGGAGGGCTTGTGATGAAGGACATTTGGGGCATTTTTTTGTGGTTAATGGACAATAGTGCTGATGCAAGATACCGAACTATCAGCTGTGAGCAGGAGATCTCACTACCTACCAAAGGAACTGCCACATGTTATCATGATAGCTGCCTATGTCCCCACCTCTGCAAAAATGTTTTTTTTGCCTGTTATATCTACATGCTGTGACCCCCCCTCCTCGTGTCCTCCAACCACATTCGGCTGTATTATTAACATCACTCCACACAGAGAACTAAATGATCCTGCAGTGTGTCTGTGTTTCTTTCGTTTTAGTTGCTATGATTCATAGGATTTCTCTATCTGCCATGAGCTTGTATGTGTTTCTCTCTTGTTATATACTACTGTACCATCTATGAAACTGTATCACTGAAATTTCCCCATTGTGGGACTATTAAAGGAATATCTTATCTTTATAACAACAATACTGGGAGCTTTGTGCTTTGGGAAACAACTGATCTGCAGCATCCTAACAGTCTTAGATATAAAGATCAGTGGGGGTCCAATACCTGGACCCCCTGCCGATCAATTCTTTGAATTTACTGTGGTGCTTTTGTGAGCGCTGTGACTCCTTCCCTATTTATATTGCACAACATCAGTTTTATAATCACCAATGTTATTATAGCCTGTAATAATAGTGCACGGCTGCTATAAAACAGATGGCGTGTGGTGTGAATAATGGAGGGGCCCCACTCAGCATTATATGCTCCAGAGTGGCCCCCCACACAGTATTATATGCTCCACAGTGCCCCCCCACATAATATTACCCACTCCACAGTGGCTTCCACTCAGTATTATATGCTCCACAGTGACCCCCACTCAGTATTATACAGTTGCCCCCCCACTCAGCATTATATGTTCAGCAGTGACTCCCACACAGTATTATATGCTCCACAGTGGCCCCCCCACACACAGTATTGTTTGTTCTTCAGTTGCCCCCACACAGCATTATATGCCCAGCAGTGGTCACCACACTCTATTAAACACTGCACAGTGGCTCCCACGGTATTATATGCCCGGCAGTGTCCTCCACACAATGTTATACGCTCCACAGTGGCCCCAACACAGTATTATATGCTCCCAACAGCCCCCCTCCCCTGCTCTGGTGGTATTATTATACTCTGGGGTTTCATCAGACCCCAGAGTATAATAATCGGGTGCCCTTTCCTGGGCATCCTCGCTCTGGCTGTTTTCAGCATCTATACATATTACACTTAAACGGGTTTTACTTGAAAGGGGTATAATTGAAACTGGATGTCTGCAGAGGAAACTTTTGCAGACTTTCTGCGGGAAAAACAAAATATATGACTATAATGGCTTGAAATTGACTTGCACTGCATTTTTCCTAAATACAGTCACACAATTTCAGTTTCCGATAAGGCGTTATATGCCACTGGGGACTTTATTATATAGATATGACACTGATATATTACTTGTTGTGAAGTCTTGTCAGCAGAAAGTTTATAACTTGCTGAGCCTTCAAGTTTTATTATCTCCCCAATATGAGAAACTCATAACACAGTGAAAGGTTATTTGTTGTGTCATTTTTAGTGGACGCCAAATGTATATAGTAAAACTCCTGGAATCCAGAACAACATAACTTGGAAATCTTTCTAGTTTTCAAGATTATAGACACTGGGTTGGTAGTACCAGAATGAATCAATTAGTAGCACAAGAATAGGTACTCCTAACAGAAAAAATTGCTAAAACATAACTTTTAATAGTCTACCTAAAATCTAGGAACTCGGTCCCATATATAAAGTGAAATCTGTGTCTATAAGCTTTGAAGTTGTGGGTGGAACCGATACAGGTTATATCATTATATCTTTAATCGGGAGAGATTATGTCAGGGTTTCTGACAGATGGGATTAACCCTTCACTTTGGCTCGAAGAGGCCAACGTGGTTTTCTCTGAACATGAACTAGTGAGAAATGAACAGTTTAATAACCTTAAGGACACTTTCAAGGGACTAACCAAGATCTACCGTGAGTTTATAAGGGGGTGGTGGGAAGTGCAGGGACTAAGTATTTAGAACACAAGATCGTGCCAAGAGGGCTACGGAACCCAACACAACCCTCACCCAGAGTCAGATCACCGCATGTTATGAACCTGTGGACAAAAGAAGTAACAGAGTCCTCTTTACGTCTCATAGGGATTATCTTGGAGGAAGAGAAAAATAACCTGGCGAAGTTAGAGCCTAAATTGAAAGAGTGTATCAGTAAAGCTCAGAGTTACTCGTCTGATCCTGATTTCCCAAAAAAGGAACGGGAATTACAAAATAATATTGAAAAACTCACTAACCAGATTAAGAACCGTAAACATCAACAGTTCCAGAGGGACTTATTAGAGTTCAAAGAAAATAGAGCCTATACAGACCTAGGGAAATCGGGACAGAATAGTGATTTGTCATCCTCTGAGTACGAAACGTCCGATAGTGACAGATATAGAACCAAGACACGCAGGAGAGGTGGGGGCCAGAACACAAGAGGCAGGGGAAGAGGTAGAGGTATACCCCAATCTGGTGATAGCTCTCGTAATCCCAATCCCAGTGGTTTTTTAGCTCAGGGTCCCCCAATAACACAATACTTATTGAGAAACAGGACGGAACAACAGACCCCAGGTTAGGAAGTAATAGAGAAGACTCATTACAGGTTATCAACTTATCCAAAAAGGTTCTCACGGACTTAGAGATTTCGGTTCTGTCCAAGGGTTTATCGTATGTTCCTTTAACCTCTTTTCATCATTTTGATTGGGTAAAAGACATTGCGCTGTTTATGAGAAAATTGCGCTGGTCCAAATACATGGTGTCTGTGGATAACAGAAGGGCAAGGGAGTTAGGGGTGGAGGTAGGCGATCTGGAAGGCATCCGGATTCTGGAGAGCCTGCTCTCCGAAAATGAGGAACAGCCAAATCCCCAACCCCTTACACAGCTGAGACCCTGTAATCGGAATAACCCCCCGCCTGGTGATTATAAAAAATATTGACATATTTGAGAAAATGGTAACAGATGAGCTACAGAAACTAGCCTCAAATTTGAGCTTCAGGCGATCTAACATGGGGACAGCACAAATGAATGCCCTAAAAAATCTGGAATCCGATTGTTTGATTGTCATTAAGGCATCGGATAAAGGGGGGAACATAGTGGTCCTTGATCGGGACCACTATGTGTCTATATGTGAACATATCCTCCTAGACCCTGAAAATTACACTGTCTTACCCACAGACCCGACACCATAATTTACGAGTGATTTGATCATAATTCTTGACCAGGCCAAGGATGAAGGTCTTATCTCACAACAAGAATATAGGTTCATGTGTCCGAGTCACCCCCGGGTCCCTACGTTCTACTGTCTACCTAAAGTGCATAAAGGGTATACCCCCCTCAAGGGCCGCCCCATAGTCTCGGGCATCGACGGGCTGACACAGGGGATTAGCAATTATCTTGACATCATTTTGCGTCCCTTTGTGTTGGAACTCCCGTCGTATGCCCGAGACACTATGGATGTCCTCCGACACCTGGAGGGCATCCAGATACCACCAGGGGCGGCCCTTGCATCACTGGACGTGGAGGCGCTCTACAGTTCTATACCCCATGATCTGGGGTGTAGGGCTGTGGGGCGCTTCCTTGGGACCCGGGGGACACAATATGACAGACACAGTGCCTTTATCCTTAAACTGCTTGAATTTACCCTCACCCACAACGTGTTTTTGTTTAATGGTCGAGTGTTCCATCAGCGGCGGGGCACCGCGATGGGGTGCCCTGCCGCACCGACCTACGCAAATCTTTATCTGGGAGCGTGGGAGGAGGATATAGTTTTTGGTGAGGCCAATGAACAATGGAGTCAATATATCGTCGTCTGGCTAAGATATATAGACGATGTGATGATTGTTTGGTCTGGATCTACCCAATCATTTGATGAATTCGTGTGCCATCTTAACAACAATCAGCTTAACTTGAGGTTCACGTCCATTATCCATCCAAAGACGATTTCATTCCTGGATATCGAAATTACGATATCTGGCACAGGCGAACTGACCACTACCCTATTTAGGAAAGAGACGGCGACCAATTCGCTATTGCGATATGATAGCCATCACCCCCAGCCCCTGAAAAGAGGTATCCCGAAGGGGCAATTCCTCAGAGTGAGGAGGAATTGCTCTGAGTTGGCAGAATATGATAGACAAAGTCAGATGCTAATGGGGAGGTTCCTTGACCGGGGGTACCCACGGCAGGTCCTAGAAATGGCCTACAGAGATGCTAGAGATACCCCGAGGGAATCTCTTCTCACACCTAAACCCAAGAAAGGAAAGGATAATACCATCCGCCTTATAGGAACCTTCGATAAACATGCACAGGAGGTCCGGCAGATCCTGAGGACATATTGGGGAATTTTACTCCAAGATCCTGATATACAAAGGGTTATTTCACCAACAGCATCAGTAACGTACAGACGGGGCCGAAATCTGGGTGATATTCTTATGCAGAGCCACCTGGAGCCAGACAAGAAAACTACATGGCTAACTCCCGAATTAACACCGGGTACACACAAATGTGGCTCTTGCAGGGCTTGTGGCTATATTAGAAAGGGCCGTGAAGTGACAGCATATGCCACGGGCAAGAGGTACACCACAAATCAGTTTATTTCCTGCTATACGGAGGGTGTTGTCTATGTCATCTCGTGCCCATGTGAATTAAACTATGTGGGTAAGACCAAGAGACAATTTCGAAGACGCATTCTCGAACATGTGGGTGATGTGGTGAGGGGCACTGACACTCCTGTGGCAAATCATGTTCGCCAAGTCCACAGGGGAGACGTGTTTTGCCTCAAATTTCAAGGAATGGAATGCATCCATAAAGATGAGAGAAGAGGTAACTGGGACAATATGATTCTGCGTAAAGAAGCGCAGTGGATTTTCAGGTTTAACTGTGTTAGACCAAAAGGCTTAAATGACAGCCTGTCATTTCTTCCTTTTTTATAAAGTGGTTTACGGAGGGTGTCTCCAGAGAGTATGGTATGGGGTCATATTCAGTGGGGGGTTCTACCTAGTTATGGAGCATCCAGCTTAATAAGGGACAACAGGGGTGGTCATTTAATGAGGAGACTCAAAGATTTGGGACCCTTCTGCATTATGACGTGGTAGCCTTATTTAATGGTTGTAGACATCATGAGCGGCACGCGGCGAATACCAGTATGTGGGGTTGTGGTACATTTCCATCTCTAGCTGTACATATGGGTGTCGTTTATTAGGTGACATCTATAATTACTCACCTTGCACGGCATACCTACGGAACAAGTAGGACCACGAAAGCATAGCGTGGTGTGTTTCTTTCAACAATCAGTAATAGCGGCGTTAATAGCCATTCTATGTACAACTATATATATTTGGATATGGAGACTTATAATAGTCTTTATAGTTCAGTCCGATGTTGAGTTCCCTGGTGGATATGTTTGAATCCAATGTCGGTGTTATAGCCGTGAGCCGATTGAATTGGGGCACACATAACTAATTCTATATAGGTGTGCTGCGAAAGGCTCAAATGCACTTACATTTCTGGGACTCACAGGACTGGAATAATTAATACATCGGATGCGCCCCTATAAGCTGATGCAGAAGTGAGCGGACTTGATAACCCTTGTCAGTGATGCCCCACTGAATGTCTATCAGTGGCATGATTGTGGCTGTACTTATGCCGATGCAGAAGTGAGCGGACTTGACAACCCCTGTCAGTGATGCTCCATTGAATGTCTATCCGGGACATGACTGTGGCTTTATTCAAGCCGATGCATAATTGAGCGGACGTGTTAACCCCTATCAGTGATGCTCCATTGAATGTCTACCCGGGGCACGATTGTGGCTGTATTGAAGCCGATGCAGAAGTGAGCGGATAGCATGTAGCCCGGACAATGTGCCTAATCGCGAGTTAAAAATCTCTCCCCCCCAACCTGTCACGGATCCCATGACGATCATATATCTGAAATAAAACTGAGGAGATACCTACCATGAAGTATACTTACCTGTTTAGGGATTCATCACGTTGGTTTTTCTTTTGAGTCTGGTACGGCGACTGTGCGAGGAATCAGTCTCCTCCCCTATCACGCCCATCATGACGTTGTCCGACCAGCGACATTCCGTATGGTCGGCTTGCGATGGGCGGGGTGGAGGGGGAGGAGCGGAGACCGGATCCCGGCCTTTTTAAACGCAGCTAAGACAGCAACCAGCGTCGGACTCGCTTCTACACTGCAGCCCACCATTTGGGCTGCAGTAAATGTGGTTTTAACCGCAATTTATTTATTTTTTTGTGACGCTCTACTGGTTACTTGAATATCACTCTCCTGAGGAGTTAAAAAATGAAACGCGTAGAGAGGGACTTATCTTTATATCTAGCCCACCCCTGGTTGTGAACACTGCCGAGGTGGCTATACTTGACTCATGCAGTCCATTAAGCAATCTCCTTATCAAAAGAGGGCTCCCATCAGCCTAGGGATCTGAAATAGAAAGCTCTCAGTGGAGCAATAGCCTTAAGAGACATAAGGGGATACAATTGTAACAACTCAGGTATATATATGAGAGCTACAATGTATGCCTGATGCTATCATGCCATACTTGACCGACCAGTTAGTTCAAGCTGTGACTGCATGTAGTCATAACTGAGTGTCATTAGGGATACGGAGTGGAGCTCCCACATGAGCTCTAGTGTTAGTATATCGCCGGTGTTGCACCGTAGGCAATAACATAGAGCTATATTGGGGACATCCCCTGCTCCTCCCCCTTGTCAATTATTTATTGTGAATATAGGGCTGGGAGTTGAAAGAGTGCATTACCCCTACCCTTGGTGTTTTTGATTTCACTTTATATATGGGACCGAGTTCCTAGATTTTAGGTAGACTATTAAAAGTTATGTTTTAGCAATTTTTTCTGTTAAGAGTACCTATTCTTGTGCTACTAGTTTTCAAGATTATTAGAAAGTGTTAGAAATGTGTTTTGAGTGTCTGAAGACATGACAAAAATGACAATTTGTAAAATGGGTTTAGATCCAGTAACCAGCATTTGTAAGAATTCATGATTACCTTGTAGTGCAGTGGCGTAACAATTGTCTTGTGGGTCTGGGTGCAAACTTTTGTCTGGGCCCCCTTCCCTGGATCCCCCTTCCCCACATTGCCCCCTCTCCCCCCAGCGTTGACCCCCACAAAGTATATGCCTAGCAGTGTCCCCATTCCCCTCCCCCCACAATATTACCAGCCCAGCTCAGTATTATATGCTCCCAAAACCCTCCCTCCACTCCGGTGCTATTATTATACTCTGGAGTCTCTTCAGACCCCAGAATATAATAATTGAAGCTTCAGGGAAGGTGAGTAAAATAATACTAATACTCGCCTTCCCTCACCTTTCCTGGGCATCCTGGCTCCGGCTGTCTTCAGCCATCTTCCCGACATCTCTGCTAAGGCCTGTAATTGGTCCTCAGCGGTCACGTGGGATTGCACTGACATCATTACGCCACTTTGCTCCATGTGACAGCTGGGGCCTAATCACAGGCTTCAGTCTGATGACGGGAGAGGCTGCTGAGCCTAGGAGAGGTGAGTATATGTGTTTATAATTTTCAATGACCTCCCCTGGAGCAGTATCTATTGAAAAGGGGCCCGGTGACATCCCTTTTCATTTACAATATATATATAGTGGTTGGAGAACCAGGCTTTCCCCATCCGCTGTCCTAGTGGTACCGGGCCCCGGCCATCTCCAGCTGGCTGCAAGCCCTGTACCTTGCCTGGCCCACAACCACGATCATTACTCCACTGTTGTGGCAAGAACACGATAAAATAAGCTGGCCACAATAAGGAAATCATAGCTAGCTTTCTGACAAGTGCCAGAATATAGAAATAAATGGTCATATCCATTTGCAACCAATCAAGACAAAAAGCTGTTACCTTAATATGGTTATAGAAAATCTTTAAAACTCTGCAAAATTTGGGGTCATTTATATTAGCAAAAATGTTTAACGTTTAAAGATCTACAAATTTAACCCATTCCCAACATATATCATACATGTACGGTGGAAGTTGGAACTTTACACATGGCGTCCAGTTAGGAGCTGAGCCACGGGTCTCCATTATTTGATTATTGGCATTATCCCTTCAGATGCCTCAGTCAAATGTCTCCGAAGCATCTGAAGAGCAGTGCCTCAAGGGCGCCATCAAGTTGAGTAGGATCACCGTCTCTTGGAATGACTTCCATTGATATAACAGCTGGGAGCCGTTTAAAGGCTCTCAGGCCTGTCATTACTGAGCTTCTACAACCCCTGGCAAAAATTATGGAATCGCCAGTCCCTGAGGATGTTCCTTTGTTTAATTTTGTAGAAAAAAAACCTAAAGGCATTTCATATGGCAACTTTCTGACTTTAAGAAACACTAAAAGAAATAAAAAAAAAAATAATTGTGGTAGCCAGTAACAGTTAGATTTTTAGAACAAGCACAAGGAATAAATTATGGAATCACTCAATTCTCAGTGCAAGCAGTTATTAAAGCCAGAGGTGGTGCAGCAAAGTACTAGTGATGTGTTGGAGTGTTATTTTGTTTGTTTGTTTTTCATGATAATATAATTTTTTCCTCAGAATTGAGTGATTTCATAATTTATTCCCTGTGTTTGTTCTAAAAATCTAACTGTTACTGGTTACCACAATTATGTTTCTTGATTTCCTTTAGTGTTTCTTAAAGCCAGAAAGTTGCCATATGAAATGCCTTTAGTTTTTTTTCCATGGCTGTGATCTGTTTTTTTTCTACAAAATTAAATAACTGAAGGAACATCCTCAGGTACTGGTGATTCCATAATTTTTTACCAGGGGTTGTATTATATGCTGCCATAGGCAAAAGATACCATACAGTAAATGCTGCAGCGGGCAAAATATGTTACTCCTGTGGTGTATGTAGAACTGGACTGTATGTGGGTTTTATAGAAACCAAGGGAATGACCAAGAAATGGAATAAAGGGATAAAAAACTGAATCATCCAAACCAACTCTATTTAAAGGGGTTGTGCCATCTCAAGGATCCTATCTAGACTGGTAGCTTATGTAAATTGAAGCCTCTTTCTAAATATTTTGCTTTAGAAATTCTGCTTTCTTTGCCTGGTATGTGAATTTATTCCTCCCATTGTTTACACAGTGTTGCTATAACCACGGACCTGAGAGATGGGACAAGTGACTTCACTTAGTGCCGGCAGGGTAATCCGTTCAGCTAAATGCACTTTGCTGATAAAGTCTGGTCTGTTATCTCTCTATGTAAACACACAGATAACACTGAGTCTGTTCTGTACAAGCATCTGCATATTATCTGACCTGCAGAGGTGTTGTGAGACTTCTCCAGCCTGTTTAGCAAGAGGGAGGTGAGGGAGGAGAAATACAGAAAGTGAGACGCAGACACTGCATACAGCCTGGCTGAAAGGCTAAGATGGGAAAACCCCTTTAAGAACACACCATAATGCTTCCTTCATCTTACTTGTGATGCTGCAGGAAAATGAACTGTGTTCAAGGCTGTGTTCACACTACCATTACAAATGTCTGTTGCTGTAATTTTGTGCAGTTTACCTCTTGGAGAGATATTATTAACTGCTATACACGCCTCTACAATGCTTTCGAAGACATTTTCCCAGTTCACAGACTTTGAGAGGCGACGTGTCTTTATAGAATAGCAGGATGTTTGTTTCATTTAATTGTCCACATTCTGATCTGTAAGGAGCAGTGGTAATGTGAGGACACACACACACTAATACAGTAAGTAATAAGCACAACCAGTTATCAGTGTTTCCTTATCCACAATTCATGTCGCACCTTTTCAGACCCCAGAGTATAATAATCGGAGACCAAGGGGGGGTACAAACATAAAAAACACTGTCACTTACCTATCCCCGCCTCCGCTGCAGTCCTCAGTGGTGTCGCCCAATTTCAATGACATCAAGAAGTCACATGATTGATGTCAGATATGTCACACAACTAGGCCGAAGCCTGTCTGTAGTGTGGAGAGGTAAGTAACTGTTTTCTATATTCCCTTACCTCTCCCAGGCCTCCGATCATTATACTCGGGGGTCTGAAAAGACCCCCGAGTATAATCATAGTGTTTGTGGGGCCTGTGGCATCACTTACCGATCCCGGCCCCTGCCAGGATCGGTAAGTAAATGGGGCCTGTTACCAGTTGGAGTAACTCCAGTCGATAACGACCTATTAAAAAAAAAAAAAGAAACAAAAAAAACGCAGCGGTAGCGGCTGTCGCCGGGCCCCTAATGTCCCGGGCCTTGTGGCAGCCACTACCCCTGCTACCTCGGTAGTTACGCCACTGGACACCACCGATATCCACTCCGCCAGTGTCGGACAGGAGGCAGACTTCCATCTATGTGCAATGAGTAGCTTTACAGATATTTTTATCACTGACTGTCTCGACTTGAGCTCAAAACCTACATTCCCTATTAAGTAAGTCTTTGGAGTAAACCAATGCAAATACAGGAAGAACCTACGAACTGCATGTAGAGTGTTGTCCTCAGCTGGATTTGAACCAAGACTGTGGGGCGTATGGTGTGTGTCTTTTTTTTCCTGAAATTTGGTTGTATCTAGTCCTGCATGGAACTGTGCAAATTATTTCAACTTAAAGCCAGTAGGTGGCAGCGCTGCAATCCACATTTAGAAAAGTATTGTCTTACAGTCAGGTTTCAGGTTTGGTACTTTATAACAGAGTATAAGCAGTCTAAAGACACACTTTTCAGATAGGCTTAATATGTTCTTTTACCTAGACTGGAATATACAACATTAGACCAAATAGTGAGCAAATAGTCTGTGTGTGAGATACTCAAACCCAAGGATTGCTTTAACCATAGAGCCAATAGTGCACTTGCACATGGTTATGGAGCCCCCCTCAGGGAAGCGGGCAATCCTGCATTTCAGGTGCTGCCCCTTTGTTGCAGGCGGTGGTCCCCTATTTCCATTCTATCTTCATCCTCAGGACACAGATAGATGAATACAGTGGGTGGAGTACAGAGCTATCATCTTCAAGCAGTTACTAGGAAGGCAAAATGTACTATCATAATAATGTGTTTTATCAGCACATGCCTCCCAACATTCAAAGGACAGAAAAAGGGACAGAAGGTGCTGTGTGCGATGCACACTGCGGCAAATTTAGCTCCATCCATTCTCATCCATTTTTCTATGTGCCCCATACAATATAATGCTCTTACAGTCACCCTAACATTATACACCCCCATATTATAATGTTCTCCTCCAATTGCGCCACATTATAGTCCCCTCTCCTGGTGTTCCAGTTTAAACTGGGGGAAACTAGAGGGGGACATTAAACTGGGGAAGCTGGAGAGTGGCATTAAACAGTGGGGTTAGTTGTATAGGGACATTAAACTGGGGGCTGCTGGAAGGGGACATTAAACTGTAGGATTAGATGTAGGGGAACATTAAACTGTGGGCAACTAGAGGCAGATATGTCCCCTCGGTTTAATGTCCTCCTCCAGTTGCCCCCAGTTTAAGGTCCCCCAGTTTAATGCCCTCCTTCAGCTGTCCTCAGCTTAATGTCACCCTCCATCTGCCCTGCTAGTTTAATGTTCCTCTTCATCTCCCCCAGTTTAATGTCCGCTCCTCCATCTGCTCCCAGTTTAATGCCCCCTTCATCCTACCCTAGCTTAATGTCCCCCTTCATCTGCCCCCAGTTTAATGCTCTCCTTCATCTCTCCCCAGTTTAACGTCCCCCTTCCATCTGCCCCCAGTTTAATGCCCTCCTTCAGCTGTCCTCAGTTTAATGTCACCCTCCATCAGCCCTGCTAGTTTAATGTTCCCCTTCCATCTGCCCCCACTTTAATATCTCCTCTCCACCTGGCACCAGTTTAACATAATAAAACAATGGTACTTACCTCTCCACGCTCCCCTTCCCGCTCTGTGAAGTTTCCTCCTGGACTGTTCAGGAAGTTGCAGGTGCAATGTAAGTGATGTCATCACATCACACCTACAGCTCCTGGACGTGGAGCACACAGGCTAGTGGTGAAGCAGGAGCTATCTGCGGATGGCTCCTTCTACACCATTGTATTTAACTCATCTGCGTCCAGAGATTACACAGATGAGTTTATACCAGGACATACCTCCCACCGACTGGGGCAGGACCCTTTCCTGTTTAACTACAGTGTGACACCATACCCCCTCACCTTTTCATTGTCTCCTCCCTTATATTTTGACCATGCTTTCTTGTGTTATTATTTCTTTGTATTTACTTACTATGTATCTGCATACATTTCATCTGGCCAACCTATTTTGTGAAAGTTTTTCTCTTTCTTTGCATTGTATTAGTGTTTTATTTTTATGTAAAAAAGAAAACAATCTCGCCAAAAGTGGAATAAAAATGCTGACAAGTCTTAATGTTGTTGGAATCCGGCTATCCTGCTTTGGGTTTATAGTTCAGGCTAGCGGGTGTTACAGTGTAAAGTCAGGACATTGAGACCAAGTTTTGTTTAGGCCCCCCCCTTAAAAGGTTTATTCAGGTTATTAAAATTGAAGGCATATGCTTAAGGATCAGCTTGTTTTCAAGTGTGATCACTGTCGCCCCTTCATTGTATATCTGCAATGTCGGCGCTGTCCATATTCAGTATGCCATATTTTCCATAGCAGCTGTTTTGACCATTGTATTGTTTCCGATTCAAATAAATGCTGCTATAAAATACCATATTCTCCATACTCCGTGGAGGGGCCACTTGAGGACAATGTATAATCATGTTGTGCTGACTTAGAGGAAGGTAAATATCCTGATGTAGTGGTTGACAAATGCCTCATATTGGGGGGAATAAAACCTTCTTGACTACAAATATGGCAATCAGAAAAATCTCTAGATCCATCTCCAGAAATATAATACCCATGACTTATAATCAGCTGCGTTAACTAGGAAGATGCCGAAGACCCTGACTGACCCCCCCCCCCCCCCCTGCACGCTCTATTATGCCCCGTGCTCACAGTATTATGCCCCATAGTGGCCCCTGCACACACTATTACGCCGTAAAGTGGCCCCTGCACTTAATATTATGCCCCATCATGGCCCCTGCACTTAATATTACGCCCCATAGTGGCCCCTATACACAGTATTTTGCACCATTGTGAACAGCCATGAACAATTATTATACTCTGGGGTCTTTTCAGGCAACATGAAAAACACTGTCACTTACCTATCTCCGCTGCAGTCCTCAGTGGTAGACGCAGGTCCCGGTCATGTGACGTCATGGACATCAGACAACTAGGCTAGAAGCCTACCCAGAGAGGTAAGCAACACTATTTTTTATGTTCCCTTACCTCTCCTGGGCCTCCGATCATTATACTCGGGGGTTTGAAAAGACCCCCGAGTATAATAATAATGTTTGTGGGGCTTGCGGCGTCACTTACCAATCCCGACCCCTGCCAGGTAAGTAAATAGGGCCTATTAAGAAAAAAAACTCTGCAGTAGTTATGCCCTGCTTGTAATATTACTTTTAAGACATGCATATACCAATATGACAATATGTCTAGTTCAAACACTAAGAGCACTTTTACATGGTCAGTATCTTATATCAGTATTTGTAAATCATGTATCCAAAATCAGAAACTATTGTAATTTATCTCTATAAGTCTCAGATTAGTGAAGCAGCCCAAGGTAAGGCATTATGTTGTCTTTACAGTTTAACAGGTTGTGTGTTTGTCACGCCTGTGCTCAGATTGGCAGACAGATGCAGGAAGAGCTTGGCTTTGTCCTGCTTTGACCTGTCTGTAGCGCTTTACAAGTAATCATTTACATGCATTATATGTCCCAGACTCAATTATAATGTTACTGCGTGTTCACGCAGAAAGTAATAGAAGTGGTTTTATCTACTCTTTGTCATGTCATTTAGATTCCGCCCAGAAGGTATATACAAATTATATAGACAACAGGCGGTGCACGTAGGTCTGACGCCTTCGGAATGAAGAAAATCACAGAAACAACACAGACATTTTACAAGCTTTTAATTTCTATATTTCCACAAAAAAAGCTGTATGATAAAACCTGAGGCAAACGGGGGAGATTCTCCAAATTTACTCGTAATAACACTCACTCTAGGCTCACAACTGCATTTGGTTTTCGGGACCCAAACAGCTTAAAAATATCACTCTGTTTATGTTTGACCTCTCAAAAGAGTTGATATATTATTTTTTTTCTGCATAACTGCTCAATTTTGCTTGCATCTTGATTGCGGTGGGAAGCCATTTCACAAACCGGACCAAAATGCGCCTGCTGCGGCTAGCCAAGACTGTCGTGGCTTCCGATGGTAGCAGCTTTCCGCTCCGAACTAGGCCCAAATAAATGGGCCTAGTCCAGAGGAATTGTTTTGACGCGGACGCCACGGCGCTTTCCGCTGTGGAATCCGTGTCAAGATAGGGCAGGTTGCAGGAAACGACCGGCTCCCATTGAATTCCGCGTCAAAATCCGGACCAAATAACTACATGTGAACTAGCTCTAACTTATGAAGATCAGAAAATCACAGCTGGGACTGTGCAGGGATATAGATGAATGTGTATGAATGTTGATATTACCAATGTGCATTTCTGTTGTCAGGACACAGAATTGTGGGGGTTTTGTTGTTGTTCTCCTTGCACCTGTCACCAGCAGTAGAACAGCTGCTGTGAAGCTAATGGTCCTGCAAGCGAAACACAAGGAAGAACTAAAACATTTATCTGCATTGCAATGAAGCCTGTGACACATGAACAAATAACACAAGACGGGACACACTACATCTTGTCTTTATTTTGTATATTTAATTACAACTATTAACAATCCCAGGCTGCACTGGATGCCTGGTCCTTTAAAAACTGTACAGTTGTACTTTCATTGTGTCAAAGTGGTAGAAAAACATCCATCGCCCTCAAAGAAGTGAGAACATTCTGAAGGACTCACAGTAGGATTAACAAGTGATAAATAACTGTACATGTTATATAACTGTATAAAACAGAGCTAAATAACTGGCAGTCCTAAAATCAAGTCTAAAATAATTCATCCATGGTGCTTGGGTAGTCATGGTTTCTTCAAGAGGATCCTTCACTTTTCATTTTACAAGTCTTGTGCATACAGTCAATAATATAAGGACATAGAAAACTGTGACATACATAGAATAATAAAGGCCCTTCATTATGGTGCAGAATATTAGCACCAAGGACTGACGGGTCAGCTAGTTGTTTCCCCCTCTACGACTCTTCAGTTCCTCACTCTTTTATTTGCCTTTCAGTTCCTCTAGGGCAGAGAATACAGAATACAGCAAAGGTTCTCACTTCCCAGTAACAACAGGGATGGGACAAAGCAGGGCTGGGCCCTTGTTATTCACAGGCACCACAGTAGCCATATGTTCTGTTTTTCCATACTGGGAAGTGAACACAGAATTTATTCCTTAGCTTGAAAGATACTTTACCCACTTCTCATCACTGGCATTTTGGGATGCCATTAAAATGTCACTTGTTTTTTTTCTTTAATATTGTACAGGTAGGTGTATTTGGAGGATTTTTGTAATACATTTGGGTACATATATTAAAAACTGGCTCCAAAGTCTTTCACTAAGGCCTGGTTCACATCTGCAGTTGGTATTCCGTTCAGGAAGTCCGCATGGGGACCCCACAAACGGAATACTGAATGCATTAGTGGCAAGTGGTGAGCTTATGAAAGCCCTCGGACCCCATAGAGTATAATGGGGTCCGTGTGTTTTCCGTGCGGTGTCTGCACGGAACATACGGACACAATAGTACTTCATGAACTACTTTACTGTCCGCATGACTCGTGCGGACTCTGTGCGGAAAGCACACGGACCCCATTATAGTCTATGAGGTCCATGTGCTTTCACTGCTCACTTGCTTGTCAATGCGTTCAGTATTCTGTTCAGGGGGACCCCATGTGGACTCCCCAAACGAAATACCGAATGCAGATGTGAACCAGGCCTATCAATGCCCTATACTTTACAAACTGACTATCACTACAGTTTTCCTACTTCTATTCTTTCTCCACTGTATATATAATTTATTTCACTGTCACTGCCTATCACCTGCTGTTACTTCTGATCTCGCTCTCCTCTTGACACATCCATCTACTCGCTCATTACCTAGTGCCAGAAAGGGCGACAGATCTGTGCTGTTAGCGATCACATATAACAGTAAGTGTTGGTCAGAGACTGTAAAATTCGAAGAGTGTGGGGGTAGAGGCTGAAGTCCCCTTCCTCTACTGACTTTTCAACTATTGGTCACGCGGCCTACTCTGCTCTCCTATATGGACCTGTAGCAGGAGTAGAGTAGAATTTATGGGGGCATTCACACGGAGTTTCCGTGCACTGATTCTGACACGGAACTCGAAAAAAAAAAGCCTCCCATTGATTTCAATTGGCACTGCACGGAAAACGGAACCCATTGAAGTCAATGGGAGGCTCTGACACGTCAGAATCCATGCCAAAATACTCCGTGTGAATGCCCTTATGACATCACAGATAGCTAGAGCGGTGGCTGGGGAAACTGAACAAGAGGACTTCCAGAATTCTATTGCACTCTCCAAACTAAGAATGGGGGTGATATGGAATCAGTGTATATATTAATATAATAGTAATCTTATCCAGTGCAGGGAATGTACCGGTAAGCTTTATTTTTCTCTGCATTTCCCCTTTAAATAGAGATGAGCTGCAATTCACTTTTTAGCTCTGTTCAACCCTTAGAAATATTTTAAGACAGTGTTAATAGGTCCCCTTTAATTATCAAGCTAATGAGAAAAAATTCTCAGCATTTTTTTTCTCCATCATTAGTGTATATCAAAATAACTTGGTATGCAAAATCCTTCACAGACAGAACACTGGATTTGTGGATACAAAAAATTTGCAATTTTGAAATCTGCAGCACGACTTAAAATACATGCAGATATTTTTTTTACATCATGTGAACATGTATTTTAAAAATCCTATTCACATGCATGCGGTATCTTCAGTACAAACTGTAGTGTGTGAAACAGTGTCTTTAAATGACAGTCTTATTATTGTACATAGCTGAATTTGTCATGAAATTATTTTTCTTTACTAGTTTATAGAATATAATGGGAGAATTGAGTCCCCTAAAATTCTCTTAACGTGCACCTATCAGGTGATCCCTGCACACATGATGGAAATATCATGGAGGGAGAACAATTGAGCTCTGTCAGGTAAAGGATTATGTGGTTTGCAGCTAAATTTTGGTGTTTAAGGCAGAATAAATCTTGATAGGACTAGGAGAGACAGCAAGGGTCCTGTATACTCCATCCACACGCAGGGATTGACACCTTTGCCTGTATCAGTGGGTGCACACAAAAGTCTGCCAGTCGCTAAGCAAGGTACACCAGACTCTTGCCATCTCTCTTAGGAGTCCTGTCAGGATTTACTCTGCATTGTACTGAGGAATACTGCTGTAAATCCTCTAATCCTGTATGTCACAGAACTCCACTCCTCTATCACACCCGGCTCTTAGATGAGGGAGTAGAAATCGTCTGAAGGATCTCTTTAAATCAGTGAAGCCGCTTCACACAATGTATCCTAATGGGGGAATACGGAGTAACAATATTGAAGAAATCAATATGAGCAAATTTAGATCTCTCTGATTATAGTCATTGTATTAAAAATCATGCAATAGTTTCACCTGCAGTACTAAGTAAAAGCACAGAAAACATCCTCAGCTACAGACCATTTCTCCAATATGGCAAATAGAGCATCAATAATAGTAACTAGAATACGTTGAAAATTCTGCGTGTTAGGTTAAGGCCCCACGAGTCGTATCGGCAGCACTAAAGCGCTGCGGGAAGAACCGCTGCGTGAACGCATTGCGGTTCTTTCCGCAGCGCTTTTAAGAGAAAGTTCACAGAGTTTTCCTCTGCGGACTTTCTCTTAACATTATATCTACGGGAAAGCCGCCAGCATTTCTGTAGATATAATTGACACGCTGCGATTTGCAAAGCCGCAACGGCTTTGCAAATTGCAGCGTGATCGTGCTGCGATCTTTTCTGCAAAGTGGGGATGGGATTCGCACTTTGCCTGCACTGTACAACGTCGCGATTTTTCCTGCAGCATCTCCGCTGCGAGCAAATTGCAGCGTTTCCAGTCCGTGGGGCCCCGGCCTAAAGCTGAGAAGATTTATGGATATCCACTTTGGGGTGGAACATGTTATACAGGTTGATAAACATGGCTGCGTTTCTCTCAGAGTAGATTTGGAGGCTGTCTACCAATATTTGGACATCCGGTTTTTGTGACATCTCCTCTGCTTCTGACAGTGCGACTGCTAGACTGGTCTCAGGAAACCCTCAACTACTATAACTGACTTTGATAAAAGTGAGTTCTGCCACTGGCTAAAGCTGGCATCTGGCCATTGTCATATTAGACTAAACTGGCAAAGTGGCATAAGATTAGCTGTTACCAGAGAATACACATTATGGCTTCAGTATACAGTAGTCTGCCGCCAGTCTTCACATGGGTAAGGTCTGCAATGAGGAGTCTGTCATTTATGTCATCCATTAGAGCAGCAGTAGTCACTGACCCAGGAGGCCATCATGTTGCCAGGCAACCTAAAGTTAAGTGTGATTTTATGTTTTCTATAAAAATGTACTTGAGATTTTTTCTATCCATCACAGTAGGATACCGATTCACAAGGAAATGCATTTGATATGTCAGATATTAGCATCAAAGGCCTTTGAAGACTTAAATAATGAATTCAGCGTTTTCCTTTTTATTCTCTGTCAAACATTACTACGCCAACCTCAAGTGAGTCAAATACTCAAAAATGAATCCTTTATCAAACAGTGATGTGTGTTTTCCCTCAGATTGTCTGTATTCCATCTAACAAAGTTGCATCTTAGTGAATATTTCTGTGTGAAGGTAGGACATGTACGGATAGAAAGACAGGCACAATGATCACATAAGCACATAGCTGTTCTTGCCATTGGTGAATTGTTACACTGCATAAAACACCATCAAAAGCACAGACGATTTGTGATGTGCGGAGTCTCTGATCTAATGGGGTGCGTATTAGCCACTAGCCATGATACCAAGTGCCAGTTTTCTCACGCTCAGTCTATTAAACTAGACTGTAAACTTAGAAACAACATCTGAATTGCTGACATCTCATGTAGTATTTACAGAGGGTGTTATCATGGTAAACATCCTAGGTCAACATCTGACTGTTGTGCTATCAATAATACATCTGCCATAATGTGTGCATTCATTGTGTGCCGCAGGATGGTGAGACGATGTCTTTTCACGTATATTCTGTAGACCTTACCACATGCAGTCAACAACATAATAAAGCTCTGGGATTGTTCGCGTTCACAATCACCTCTCTGTAAAAAGTTCTAATGCTTTGTTGCATGGAAAAGATCCGAGCTATTAGCTTGTGCCATTAGTTATGAAAAAAGCCGCCAAGGAATTCTACATCGCTCAAAAATGAGATGTGAACATTCTTGGCCCCGAACCACAGGATCGAGCTGCCAGGCTGAGTATCTGCTTCCAGTGTCTTCTACTGAGCTTGGTCTCTACACGAATAGCTTTACCAACTGGCCCTGACAGCTTCAATGTCACTCACCAAATTCTGAGCCAGACATATGCCAAATATCTGTGGGAGAAAATTGAAATGTTTGTAAGTGAACCAAAAACATATAATTCATTGATAAACTATCTGTATGTACAGTATCTCTTATTTATACAACGCCCAGATATCTCCCTACAGATGTACAACCTGCACAGTACTGCTGACAGTATGCTGGTGTACTACTGTAGGTGCTGCAGACTGTTACCATTGGGAAATCTCACAGTGCACTGATGCAAATATAAAACAGAACAGTTATTCATTCTGTTATAACAATGATCCCTTATAAAACACCATAAATTGGTAATCACTCTTTAAATATGACACAATTGGTTGTCAAGATACAATATAGGTAACATTGCATATGGTGGCAACAGCTGACATCTAACCCAAATAGAGGTACCCTATACATGTCTGTCAAAGAATAAATGTAACGGTCTTACCAGGATCTGATGGCAGTAGGAACCATGGTGTAGAGGGTTCAGCACAAGAGCAGAAAAATTCCCTATAGTTTACCCTGAATTGCTGACCCTTAATCCCCAAATTGCTCCCACCCTTACAAGGGCAGTACCAAGCTGTCCCTGTGCAGACCCTCTTAAATCCCATGCTACCATTGTCACTACATGGGAGTCATGTCAGTTAGCTCTCAGAAGATATGGGCTTAGTCTGTCTTGTCCTACTACTATAGGCAGGCGATGTTTTGTATGGATTTTGTCTTTTTCACACAATAGTTTCCTGAAGTCCCCTGATGATTGGTGCATTACTGTACCAGGAAACGCGTAGGGTATATTGGAATGAACATGCATGCTTATAGTGAAGGGATCAATGACTAAATCCAAAGTTATCAAGAGTAGCTGTTGAAATAAGGGATCACAACATTTTTTTGTGTTTTGCCCTAGTTCTTATGACCAATTAAGTGTCTATCTATCTATCTATCTATCTATCTATCTATCTATCGTGCAAAAGACATAAACATGTCTTGAACTTTTTATCCTTACAGAAGTAGCCATGCCCACATCCTACTAATGTGGCCAGAGGACCCATGTGGGACACCTTGATACTACATGAAAGAACACAGCTGCTGGTGGTCTGTCACCATGTGACTTATTCCAGGGGACTGATGACTAATGCATTTCTTTGCAGCAGCTATTTTGTAATTCACATACTGCAGTGAACAAAGAGAATTTGATGTATAAGATGTGTTATAACTCTGGCATTCATCCATGCCCAGATGTAGCAGACTCAGAGCCCAGTCTCACGGCTCACACTAGAGTTATGTTTCTTGCCATTGGGAAGCCACTAAACTTGACTACGAACTGACAAGAAAATTACAGTAATTGAATTTCGTAAAGCTCTTTATGATATGCGAGTGATATATAAATTTTGATAAGTGATGATAAAAGACCTGAATATGGAAACAATAATGAATGTTTAATTTAAGAAAACTCCAGACTAAGACCCAATTACCGATTAGCATAACTCCTAATGCACAGGGTCAATGGTGCCCGCGGCTACAGAGTAGCTCAGCCACGAACTTCATTCTTTATGGCAACAGGCTATTATGCAAAGAGTATCCCTTCTATTTGCAATGGAAGGGGAATAAGGAAAACGATTGAAAAATGGAACATCTACTTTTATAGTTTATAAATATATATGTCTCCTATTGAGTTCAGCCTAAATCCTGTGAGCTCCTTCTCGTGGCACCTGCAGTCAGCTAGAATTATATCATTTAAAGGGAACAGGGATTAAATTTCTACTTGGCGGAGTCCAACTGCTCAGACGCCCACTTATCATGAAAACACGTTTCATTTGTACCTAAATCCGAATGGAAAAGCGGTTACGCTGGTGTTCATCTCTAAGGGACTGCTGAAAAAAGCCATGTACATCTCTCAGCAAACTCCAGCAATTAGAGATAAATGAAGCAGCAGTATAGCAGTACACCCACTACTCCATGCAGATGGGGTGCAAAGTACCACTGTTCTCATGGTTAATAGAGTTACAAGAAGCCATAGCCCAATGATTAGACTTATTCTCTATTCTGTTAATGCGTAGAGAACAAGAACCAAAAGTCTGTAGTAAGGAGGAGACGCACTCACTGGTAATGATATAACACAAGAACTGGGATAGCCAAAAATAGGACCTTTATTGAGGTAGATAAAACAGCACAATGCGTTTCGGGCCATAGCGGGCCCTTTTTCAAGTGCAAATATGAAGGTCAAGTCAGGCCAGACGCATCTCTCCTCCTCCTTACTATGGACTTTTGGTTCTTGTTCTCTACGCATTCCTCTTCCGGTTATCCGGTATACCATCAGATCCACTGCCACTCTCACCTGGATGCTAAAAAAAGCCATCAAAGGGGTTGTGACTACTCACAACCCTATCAGGTGAGAGGCCAACTGGTTATTTCATTGTTCTTTACTAGAGATGAGCGAACACTAAAATGTTCGAGGTTCGAAATTCGATTCGAACAGCCGCTCACTGTTCGAGTGTTCGAATGGGTTTCGAACCCCATTATAGTCTATGGGGAACATAAACTCGTTAAGGGGGAAACCCAAATTCGTGTCTGGAGGGTCACCAAGTCCACTATGACACCCCAGGAAATGATACCAACACCCTGGAATGACACTGGGACAGCAGGGGAAGCATGTCTGGGGGCATAAAAGTCACTTTATTTCATGGAAATCCCTGTCAGTTTGCGATTTTCGCAAGCTAACTTTTCCCCATAGAAATGCATTGGCCAGTGCTGATTGGCCAGAGTACGGAACTCGACCAATCAGCGCTGGCTCTGCTGGAGGAGGCGGAGTCTAAGATAGCTCCACACCAGTCTCCATTCAGGTCCGACCTTAGACTCCGCCTCCTCCGGCAGAGCCAGCGCTGATTGGCCGAAGGCTGGCCAATGCATTCCTATGCAAATGCAGACTTAGCAGTGCTGAGTCAGTTTTGCTCAACTACACATCTGATGCACACTCGGCACTGCTACATCAGATGTAGCAATCTGATGTAGCAGAGCCGAGGGTGCACTAGAACCCCTGTGCAAACTCAGTTCACGCTAATAGAATGCATTGGCCAGCGCTGATTGGCCAATGCATTCTATTAGCCCGATGAAGTAGAGCTGAATGTGTGTGCTAAGCACACACATTCAGCACTGCTTCATCAAGCCAATACAATGCATTAGCCAGTGCTGATTGGCCAGAGTACGGAATTCGGCCAATCAGCGCTGGCCAATGCATTCTATTAGCCCGATGAAGTAGAGCTGAATGTGTGTGCTAAGCACACACATTCAGCACTGCTTCATCAAGCCAATACAATGCATTAGCCAGTGCTGATTGGCCAGAGTACGGAATTCGGCCAATCAGCGCTGGCCAATGCATTCTATTAGCCCGATGAAGTAGAGCTGAATGTGTGTGCTAAGCACACACATTCAGCACTGCTTCATCAAGCCAATACAATGCATTAGCCAGTGCTGATTGGCCAGAGTACGGAATTCGGCCAATCAGCGCTGGCTCTGCTGGAGGAGGCGGAGTCTAAGGTCGGACCTGAATGGAGACTGGTGTGGAGCGATCTTAGACTCCGCCTCCTCCAGCAGAGCCAGCGCTGATTGGCCGAATTCCGTACTCTGGCCAATCAGCACTGGCTAATGCATTGTATTGGCGTGATGAAGCAGTGCTGAATGTGTGTGCTTAGCACACACATTCAGCTCTACTTCATCGGGCTAATAGAATGCATTGGCCAGCGCTGATTGGCCGAATTCCGTACTCTGGCCAATCAGTGCTGGCCAATGCATTCTATTAGCTTGATGAAGCAGAGTGTGCACAAGGGTTCAAGCGCACCCTCGGCTCTGATGTAGCAGAGCCGAGGCTGCACAAGGGTTCAAGCGCACCCTCGGCTCTGATGTAGGAGAGCCGAGGGTGCACTTGAACCCTTGTGCAGCCTCGGCTCTGCTACATCAGAGCCGAGGGTGCGCTTGAACCCTTGTGCACACTCTGCTTCATCAAGCTAATAGAATGCATTGGCCAGCGCTGATTGGCCAATGTATTCTATTAGCCTGATGAAGTAGAGCTGAATGTGTGTGCTAAGCACACACATTCAGCTCTACTTCATCGGGCTAATAGAATGCATTGGCCAGCGCTGATTGGCCAGAGTACGGAACTCGACCAATCAGCGCTGGCTCTGCTGGAGGAGGCGGAGTCTAAGATCGCTCCACACCAGTCTCCATTCAGGTCCGACCTTAGACTCCGCCTCCTCCAGCAGAGCCAGCGCTGATTGGCCGAATTCCGTACTCTGGCCAATCAGCACTGGCTAATGCATTGTATTGGCGTGATGAAGCAGTGCTGAATGTGTGTGCTTAGCACACACATTCAGCTCTACTTCATCGGGCTAATAGAATGCATTGGCCAATCAGCGCTGGCCAATGCATTCTATTAGCGTGAACTGAGTTTGCACAGGGGTTCTAGTGCACCCTCGGCTCTGCTACATCAGATTGCTACATCTGATGTAGCAGTGCCGAGTGTGCATCAGATGTGTAGTTGAGCAAAACTGACTCAGCACTGCTAAGTCTCTGCATTCGCATAGGAATGCATTGGCCAGCCTTCGGCCAATCAGCGCTGGCTCTGCCGGAGGAGGCGGAGTCTAAGGTCGGACCTGAATGGAGACTGGTGTGGAGCGATCTTAGACTCCGCCTCCTCCAGCAGAGCCAGCGCTGATTGGTCGAGTTCCGTACTCTGGCCAATCAGCGCTGGCCAATGCATTCTATTAGCCCGATGAAGTAGAGCTGAATGTGTGTGCTTAGCACACACATTCAGCTCTACTTCATCAGGCTAATAGAATACATTGGCCAATCAGCGCTGGCCAATGCATTCTATTAGCTTGATGAAGCAGAGTGTGCACAAGGGTTCAAGCGCACCCTCGGCTCTGATGTAGCAGAGCTGAGGGTGCACAAGGGTTCAAGTGCACCCTCGGCTCTCCTACATCAGAGCCGAGGGTGCGCTTGAACCCTTGTGCAGCCTCGGCTCTGCTACATCAGAGCCGAGGGTGCGCTTGAACCCTTGTGCACACTCTGCTTCATCAAGCTAATAGAATGCATTGGCCAGCACTGATTGGCCAGAGTACGGAATTCGGCCAATCAGCGCTGGCCAATGCATCCCTATGGGAAAAAGTTTATCTCACAAAAATCACAATTACACACCCGATAGAGCCCCAAAAAGTTATTTTTAATAACATTCCCCCCTAAATAAAGGTTATCCCTAGCTATCCCTGCCTGTACAGCTATCCCTGTCTCATAGTCACAAAGTTCACATTCTCATATGACCCGGATTTGAAATCCACTATTCGTCTAAAATGGAGGTCACCTGATTTCGGCAGCCAATGACTTTTTCCAATTTTTTTCAATGCCCCCAGTGTCGTAGTTCCTGTCCCACCTCCCCTGCGCTGTTATTGGTGCAAAAAAGGCGCCAGGGAAGGTGGGAGGGGAATCGAATTTTGGCGCACTTTACCACGTGGTGTTCGATTCGATTCGAACATGGCGAACACCCTGATATCCGATCGAACATGTGTTCGATAGAACACTGTTCGCTCATCTCTATTCTTTACATCTCTACCATGTGTTATCCCAATACTGCACTCAGAGCGCTCGGTGTCTTGTTTTGTCTTTTGCTCTACACATCTATTCTGTTAATGGGGATCCATTGTATACATATACACATCCCTGTATATAGTAGATCCCTGTATAAAGGGAAGACATGGATCTATGTGTATATTTAAATTACTGTCCATATTCCCTGCTCTGTAGGTTGACAACATGGACCTGCTGCTTTATTTTTTTTAATTCTTTTTATATAACTCTTATAATATATTTCAAATACACTGTTTGTAAAGTTTTTGTGTAACAAAAACATAATTTTAAAATGTCAGATACTAACGCAGGACATAAAAAAAACAAACAAACATACTGTATAACTGGTTAGTTGGGTCAGCTAAATTTTCGTCATGCATCATAACATTTTTTACATTTTTATATGCTATATTTGGGGGGGGGGGGGTGTTAAGGGCTAAATACATGTTGATCCTGCCATTATAGATCGTCTGTAGGTGTAAAAAGGTCTGATGTAATCTTTTATAGTATCAGGCAATGAATATGCCCCATGGCTGTCTACACTTCCCTAACTCAGTCACCACTATGAAACTTTACATTAACTATAGTCAATAGCTGCAGTGACTATAGTGGATAAATCATCAGACTTGTACACAGGGAATAATCAGGGGTTACCACCCGCAGGGTACGGAGCTATATGTGGGGACTAGTGGATAGCATAATGGACAACAAGCAATGTTATACAGCCTACCTATGAGATTAACTAGCTTACATAGATGATACTGTGACAGCTTGCACTGGGAAATAAGTCTGCGCCATTCTGACATTGCAAGGGAGTGGGTTTATTGTACAGCTATAACTTAAGTATATCCTTAAAAACATAGTAACTCTTTAAATAGGAAATTAAATATAAGGACATCCTTTGCTTACCTGCAGTAATGCAATACCTATGAAAACCCCGGCTACAATGGTTAGATTATCTTGCAACCACTTCTCAAACTGAGGAACACAGCCCTTGGTATGAATTGTCGCTTGTTGGTCAAGTTCCTTTAGAAGAATAAAAAAATGCTTCTATGAAGTAATCCAAAGACATTTCGTCACTGTAAACATTGTACCTCCTTATAAGAAAAATCAGTGGATTAGGCCGAGACACATAAAATGCACAAACATGCCCACTATTAGAATGGAAGTAAATATAATAAAATACAAATATACTGCAGTTATAGAAATCTCACATATACATTACTGAGTGCTTGTCTATAGAGAAATTGTTAAAACAGTAGCCAAAGTAGATTGGTTTTGTAGCGACAGTGACGACAGAAAGTGCAGTCATATTTGTAGTCACCAGAAGTAATATCACTATATCGCTATTAAGCCCCCCAAACTTAAATAATAATATAATAATAATAATCAATTTTATTTCTATAGCGCCAACATATTCCACAGCGCTGTACAATTTGTAGGGTTCAAATACAGACAGAAAGATATATTACAAAGAAAGTCATTTCACACAATGGGACTGAGGGCCCTGCTCGCAAGAGCTTACAATCTATAAGCTAAGTAAAGACTCATACTTACTGACTTCTGCCTGACATCGTAGCCACATTGGGTGTTAATGACATCTTCCTATCAGAAATAGATAGAATTGGACATATTAATTTCAATAATGTAGGACACAAACTACATGTTGCCCACCAGTATCCCTCAGTATGTCCCATATTGGATAGGCATATTCAGAGATATTATTCTTTTGCGAAATACCACATCTGTACCAAAACTGTTTTCAGATTGTGGTGTGAAAAGGACATAGATAATCCTACCCATGATATTAGTTTACAGCTCTATTCACATATATGAAATTCATGGCTGAATTGTGTCCATAAAAAACGTAGAACGTGCTCTTGCTTTTGACAGATTGGAAACATAGGTCTATTTTTATAGAAAAAAAGCATGCAAAGTGGGATGATGAAAAACAGGACTGAGAATTAGCACATATGTGTGAATATATCTTAACTTACAGACATTATCTCCTCTTTGGCTTCATTCACACAAAGGTATTACTGGTCAGATATCACTGTGCATTATGATATGGTTCAGCATTCTTCAACAGCTGTCTTTTATCATCCATAATGCCGGTACCACTGACATATATACACTTAATACTAGGATAGTATATGAGAAAAGTAATGAAATACAAAGAATTCCCTTAGTAATATATATTTCATGCAGTCAGCGTTGTGAAAGAGTTATGGACGCTCTCTTATGAAGACTATGGGACTAATACTAGGAACCTACAGCAGGATCTTTAGTGCAGCAGGAGAATGGCACTCCGCAGCGCTCCCGACTGGCATTGGCATCTGTACAGTTGAAGTAAATATTCAGATTCCAGTCATCAGCTCCAAAAGCCCCACAGCACTGCCACTATGGACAGAAACAGAAATAAAATGGGAGAGATGCAATAAATTACTATCTTTACCATGTCGTGTAGTCAATCTGTTTCAATGGCATTATTCTTATTCTGCTGCATGATACAGAACATAAGCATAGACCCTGTACATCGACAAACAGAGTCCCTACAAGTCTATGTTACGGAGCCATGGGCGAGCTTATTATCTCCATATCGTGACATTATATCCATCTTATTGTGTTTCTTACAGAATTGAATCATTGATTTACACATCCCAAATGGACGTTGATAGGAACAATTGTGCCCCTAAATGTTCTTTATCAAACAAGAACAGAGCAAAAACTTATTTGTTGGCTAAATTCCGTATATAATCGAGTATAATCCGACCCGAATATAAGCCGCGGCCCCTAATTTTACCACAAAAAACTGGGAAAACTTATTGACTCGAGTATAAGCCTAGGGGGGAAATGCAGCAGCTACTGGAAAATTTCAAAAATTAAAAAGGCTGGAGTTTTTGGGTGCAGTAGATTCTGGGTGCTGGGAAAGGGGAGGGGGTGTTTTGGTTGTCTGTCTGCCCCTTCCCTGAGCCTGAGGACTGTTTTTTTTTTTCCCCCACTTGGAATTCAGTCTGGCTGAATATAGGGTATCTGCAGTGCTCCTATTAACCCCTTCCCGATGGAACAGGAGCACTGCAGGTACCCTGTATTCAGTAGACCGGGCACTTTCAGACACAGGGATACCTAATGTGTATGTGTTTCACAGTCATTTTCTACTTTTATATGTATTCTAGGGAAAGGAGTGATTTACAACTTTTATTTTTTTTAAATCTTTTGTTCCAACTATTTTATGGGAGATTCTATACATTAATATTGCGGCTGGTCATAGACCGCCCCCCCACCCCTTTTTTTTTGCTGACCCGAGTATAAGCCGAGGGGGGCTTATACTCAAGTATATACGGTACATCTTTGTATGTGGACATTGCATCTTTTCTGTAGTCCCTTGATGAAACACAGATATGTAGCAGAATGAGAGTATACCTGTCTGAAAGATTGTTCACATACAGTATCAATGATATACACGGAGTCTATAAACTACTGCAGATCATCATTGGTCAGAAGAACTGCCAGGGTAAAAGACTTTTACCATTTAAACCTGTAGAATTCATGGGCACACTGGGCAAATTTGTTGCGGCAAACTGTGGGGTGTACTCTGCTCTACTATAGTACAAAATCCACAGCGTAGGCTGCTGTAACAACTGGCATTACAAAAAATAGAAATCTCAAGAATTCTGCTGATTTTTATGCAGATTTGATGGAGATTTGTTTGTGTGAACATACTCTTAACGATAGACCTTGCCATTGCTGTATATGCCCTGAGTCTCGGCTTTACACATAATTTAATATCATTGCTTTCCTGAAATAATATGGTGCCTGGAGATAAACTGTATGTCCCCGGATTGTCCTAGCGCATGCAGACTTTTATTAGTCTATTCGGTGGATCCTAAATTATCCCGCACAAATAACAGATGCTAGCTGACAACTATTAATGGGAAGCCATTACAGTTCCCACAAGGGTTGTCACAAATCTTTATATTAACCCTGAAAGGCATATGGTTCTACTCTGTTACATTCTGTAACAATGCAGATTTATTTATTCTGGGAAACTAGGTGACAAGCCATAACGGCCACCATAAGTAGTTATCACCTAACAGTTGTCATCCATGTAGTAGACCAGAAGAATGGCTGAGAGGAAAATGTAAGTACTCCTCAGAGGCTCAGATATCCACCTTTTATGCAAGAATCTTTATTACTATTCTGAACAATTTAATATTAACTTAATGGACCGTGCATTAATATTCTACATTTGATTAACATTGACTATGTTGCCATGACATGTAACATCTTATCCTGATTATTTTTCTTTTCGATGTAACTAAAGCTCAGTTCACACTAAAAGTGACATCACTGGCCTGTGAAGATAAAAGGGTTGTACAGGATTAGAAAACACAGAAGCTTCTTCTTCTCAAGAAGTGATAGCTCAGCCCCAATGAACGAGACTGATCTGCAGCACTGCCCTGTGACTAAACGTTGTGATGTCATTTCTTAAAGGGATCCTATCATTCAAACACATTTTTCTCTCCCTAACACGTCGGAATAGCCTTAAGAAAGGCTATTCTTCTCCTACCTTTCGATGTCTTCTCCGCACCGCCATTTGCTTGAAATCCCTGTTTTTGTCGGTATGCAAATGAGTTGTTGGTATGCAAAAGAGGACGTTCCTGAAGAAGATGGAGGCGGTGCTGGAGAGTTCTCTCGCAGCATTGGGGACGCCCCCAGTGCTGTTTGAGCGCTGGGGCCTGCCCCCAGTGCTGCTAGAGAACTTATTTGCATACAGACAAAAAACGGGATTTCAAGCGAACAGCGGCGAGGAAAAGACATCTAAAGGTAGGAGAAGTATAGCCTTTCTTAAGTCTATTCCAACGTGTTGGTGAGAAGAAAAAAATGTGTTTGAATGATAGGATCCCTTTAAGAAGTAGAAGAAGAAGAAAAAAATCAGCTCTGTTTTCTTATCCACACACACTTGATACACAGTTGCTTTCCTTTTTGGCTAATATACGTCTAAAAATAAGACAGAAACATAGTGTGGCCCAAGCTCTAAAAGGGGTGTTCCTGAGGATAGGCCATCAATGTGTGACCCATGATAGACCATCCTCTGGGATCCTCATTGATCAGTAGATTCCACTTAACATCACTTTCCGTTTCTGTGGTACTGGTTCTGTGGTATCTATGGTACTGTAGCTCAGTCCTACTCAAGTATATGGGGCTGAACCACAGTATCAGAACTACACAGATATGACTGGATCTGTGTCGGGTACAGCATTGCAAAGACAGCAGTGTTCTTATGTTCTGCTCCACAAAGAGAATTTGTAGAGCTTTGATTCCCACCACTCACGTATTAATGGCCATTGGTAACAATACACAACAATATTGATTTTCCAGACCTTGGTCGTTTCCATTTTGCTTTCATTTACGTTAATGCGGTTTCCTACATCAATGATAAGGTTAGAAAACCATATCATTTAGATTAACATAAAGCAATGTGCAAAGCGGACAAGTACAATAAGAATGTACTGGGAAGCGGATGAGGAGATGCAATTACGTTCAGGGCATCAGTGATGTCCTCAGAAGTGAATCAGGAAGGATGTGCTGGACGTAATTCACTTGGACCTGAACTTTAGCGTTGAGATTTCATGTGCAATAATGACAGTGTTTTAAAGGGACAATCCACTGAATATTGTAGATTTTAGCAGTATTTCCCGCAAGTTAGGCCAGTGGCCAAGGATGCACTGAAGCAATTCATTTAGGTGACATTACAATAAAGTTTATGCCTGGAAAGTTGGAGGAACAGATGGAAATCCAGTTTCCTGACAGATAATGCTCCATGTTTTAGATGATTATGTTATAAAATGATTGATGATTGCAAGGAACTATCTGAAGCCCCAAATGACTCCTGGCTCGCACTCCTGTGCGGAGATAAAATTGTACTCTTCATCTGTTTCCCTTCTCTGCAGATAGCTGTTGTTACCACAAGATAAGCCCCGCAATTTGGAGTCATCATTGCAATGTGGAAGCCATCCAGCAATCAAGAGGAACATGCGTCTAAGCCTTAACTAAAACCAGTGGAGATGCCGCAAGGCTTCAGGACACTGCTTGCATTTTCAGTCCAAGAATAAAAACACTTTCTTAAATAATAGTTGGTTTTCACGATTCAAAGAATTTTATTTTATTTTTGTCTTCCCATATTGTGACCTTTATATCGTTTTAGTTCCACTCCAATAGGACTTCATGAGGAGTACACATATCTTAAACTTTATAATATGGGGAAAATAGAGAAGAAGAAAAAAGAATTAGCCATAGCTTTTTGTATAGTTCTCCAACCAGTTTTATTAGAGAGGGCCTTTCACCACTTGCACAAACTCCAACTCTTGACATCTTTAAAGGGATTCTATCATTGAAATTGTATTTTTTTATGTCTACCATGTCGGAATAGCTTTAAGAAAGGCTATTCTTCTCCTACTTTTCGTTGTCTTCTACGGGCCGCCGTTTGGCAGAAATCCCGGTTTTCGTTGGTATGTAAATGAGTTCTCTCGCAGCACTGGGGGTGGTCCCCAGCGCTCAAGCAGCACTGGGGCTTCCCCAATGCTGCGAGAGAACTCTCTCTGGCGCCACCTCCATCTTTGTTAGCAGCGTCGTCTTTGCCCTCTTCTTCCAGCACAGGTTTCTGACTTCTAGGCCTCGGGCCTTGGGCAGAGCAGACTGCGAATGCCCACAGGCCACGAGAAAATGGTCGCTTCCAATACTGTGCAAGTGCCCATTTTCTCGTGGCTTGTTGGCATGCGCAGTCTGCTCTGCCCAAGGCCTGAGGCCTAGAAGTCGGAAACCTGTGCCTGAAGAAGAGGTCAAAGACGACACTCACGAAGATGGAGGCGGCGCTGGAGAGAGTTCTCTCGCAGCATTGGGGCCGCCCCCAGTGCTGTTTGAGCGCTGGGGCCTGCCCCCAGTGCTGAGAGAGAATCCATTTGCATACCGACAAGAACTGGGATTGTAGGCGAACAGCAGTGCAGAGAAGACAATGAAAGGTAGAAGAATATCCTTTCTTAAGGCTATTCCGACGTGTTACTCATAAAAAAAGGGTTTCTATGATAGGATCCCTTTAAATAGGCACCACTCCACAGATTCCAGTCTAGTTAGAATTTATTCTCTAGCCTCCCCATTCCTGAGCAATTGGTGTTAGCTTCAGCACCCAATGTGCCACTTTGGCTCTCTGCTGTCAGGTAGGCAGTCCTGGACTGAAGAAGACAGCTTGGGACAACCTACCTGAAAATAGAGAGACCAATTAGCATATTAGGCACTAGGATTACCAAAAATGATTACTCAGACATGGTGAGGGATACAGATAAAAATGTAGCTGTTCACTTATTGAAGGTTTCAATGAGTTGGAGTTTTTGCTTTGTGAGTTTAGGTCTAAAAATCATGTTTCCATGATAACAGACTACAAACATAACCCATGTAGCCTGATCCTGCTTTCTTACTTCTTTTATCTGTCCTCTACTTATCTATAAACTAACTTTGGTAGTTTAGCAAGAAGTAGGGGACCGAACTCTGGGAACATGACTGAAGGATCAAACCACATATGTAGTATGTGACCAAGGAGGCACATAGGTTTGTATAGTGGCTAAGCAAAAACTGAAAGCTTGGAAATCATGACTGATGACCATGAAAAGCAGATATTTTGTCTAGTTTTTGCCGTGGGCAGGTGCACTGCAGGATGTGCACTGCGAGGACAGTGGGCCTGACACATGTGGCCTTGGCCTTAGAATGTCTCTTTATCCTGCATTTCAGCCACGTTGGTTGGAGGACTGCTCTACAGTTTACTCATGTACTAGATCATTTGTAGAGTTCAGTATGCAGCACAGTCACACAACCATGGTCCCTGAACTCTTCATAAGTTTAACATAATATATAATAACTGCCATGCTACAATATATATCTCCACTAAGAGACATAACTTGAAGCTTGTGGGTCCCAATGCAGAATCTGTAATAGGGCCTCAACCTTGTGCCATTTAGAATAGGTGAGAGACCTTTGGGGCTCCTTCAGGGCTGGGTAGTAGCTGCTACCATTGCGCCCCCTATATAACTTCCAAACAAAGCAGTGGGTGATGCCAGTACACACTTTGTTGACATATCCCTTGTCATTGGTATATTTTCAAAAAAAATTTGAGCTTCCACTGTTCTCATTTATTTGGGCAGACTTTTACACAGTAGCCGTATCCAGTGTATTGTACAGGATGTGCTTCTTTCCAGAATTCGGTCACTTAGGATTTACTTAATGTACCTCTCTTTGCCTGCCCTCTGTTCTGATTATAAATAGCTAGTACCGCTGCATAGTGCACTTATGTTTGCACCCTGCTGTGCCATACAACACTCTACCTAGTTGCACATTTGACAAGCTTGAAGCTCCATGTTTATGTAATTCCCAAGTGCATGAAGGAGAAAGTTGAAAGTCTTCTTTGCAAGCTTTTTAAACTCTGCCTTTCCACATATTTATTTGGATTTTGTTTTTTTATTTCTTACTTAACCACTTCAGGACCGGGCTATTTTTCCTAGTGCAGGACCAGACACATTTTGGCTCTTTTTCATACGTGCAATTTTGGCTATAACACTTTTTCTTTTGAGTACCGTATATGCAAGTATTTTTTGCCTTTTTTTCAGTGACACATAGCTTTGTGTTATTCCTATTGTTACATGTTTTTCCTTTATTTTAAAATCTGAGAAAATGTAGATAAAGAGGAAGTGTGTCTGTTCTTCATGTTTTAAATGCTGATAAAAAATGTTTAAATATTTTCACCTTACCGTAAATTTTACTATAGTGACACATTTATGTGTAGTTGGTGGCGGGGTTAGAATATGTGACATGGGTGTGGTAATGTTATCCTACTAATATTATAAATGTGAAAGTTTGTGTGTTTGGAAGTTTGTGTGCTTGTTCCTCAATCATACAAAAACCGCTGAATGGATTTGAATGAAATTTGGCACATAGATAGTTTGTAACCTCGATTAACACACGGGATACTTTTTATCCCAGTAAATGACACGGCTTCACAACTGTTATGAATTTATGTTCACATACTATATTACACTGGCTCCTGCAGCAGCTTATCTCAGGTTCTGATAAAGCCAGGTCTGTTATCTCTCTGTGTAAACACAGAGCTAACCCTCAGTGGATTGTATACACAATATTTACATATTATCTGATCTGCTCCAGGCAGTGCTGACACACTGACATGAGAAAACACCAGAATTCACAGAGTTCTCCTCAACCGGAGCTGAGGGGGATCATTGACGCCAACAAAACACTCATTATATGGCGTCTCAGCGAGCTGCTGAGATGTCAGAACAATCACAGGCACGGTGCAAGGAACAAATTCAGTGCCAGGCCAGCTTGAGAGCTGCCGAAACGTCGGAACAGGTGGATCATCCACACCAACAACGCACTCATTATATAGCATCTCAGCGAGCTGCTGTGATGCCGAAACAATCACAGGAACAGTGCAAGAAACAAGTTTAGTGGCAGGCCAGCTTGAGGGCTGCCAAAACGCTGGAGCAGGCGGATCATCAACACCAACAACATGCTCATTATATGGTGTCCCAGCCAGCTGCTGAGATGCCGGAACAATCATAGGCACAGCATGAGGAACAAGTTCAGCAGCAGGACAGTTTGAGAGCTGCCAAAATGCTGGAGAAGGCAAACCATCGACGGCAGCAATTTGATGAATATAGGCGGATCATTGACGCCAACAACACGCAGACGTCACGAGTAGAGGCTAGTCTTTTATATATACACTATACATTGTGCCCTCCATAAGATCTTAATGCCTTTGGTCATTTTAACATTACTTTCACGATTGCAGGGTCCGAAGTGAAGCCACATCATGGCAGCTCCCATAGCTGTGCAATGGGAAAGGCAGGGATGGCAAAAAACCAGCCCTTCCTTCCCTACGGTAGTTCCAGATGTAGCAATAGCTACAACTTAAAGGGCTATTCCCATCTATATAATTATTTTTAAATTTGTAGATAATTAAAAGTTAAACATTTTTGCAAATATAAGTAATTAAACATTCTGCAGAGTTTTAAAGATTTTCTCTAACTTTCTTAGTGGTGACAGTCTGTTATCTTGATCGGTTGCCGTGGATACGACCACCAATGCAGAAACTTTCTAAGGTCAGAAAATCCGCCATGATTTCTTTATTGTGGCTGGGATATCTTCTGATACATGTAGTGTCCCTGCCTGATAACCCAGGTACAATAAGAAAATCATAGCTGGGTTCCTGACAAGTCCCAGACCATAGAAAGTCTATGCATTAGTGGTCGTATCCATGGCAACCGATCAAGACAACAGACTGTCACCACTAAGAAAGTTAGAGAAAATCTTTAAAACTCTGCAGAATTTTTAATTACTTATATTTGCAAAAATGTTTAACTTTTAATTATCTACAAATATAGATATGATTATGTAGATGTGAATACCCCTTTAACCTTGCAAGAATGTATATATATGTCTTTGTAGGGTTCAGCGTGGACCGCCAGAACGTAAATAGTCAACAGGTGGTCCGAAACTATTTAAATAACTTTAGAAGTAATAAACAAGGGCTAAGCAATATTTGCCTAAGAACAAAAAGACATGGATCGCACATCCAAGTATTACACACTGATCTTCATCTCTGCAAGATCTACAAAAATAATCATGAGTTTCTAAGTACCGTATTTTTCGGACTATAAGACGCACCTAGGTTTTAGAGGAGGAAAATAGGGGAAAAAATTTTGAAGCAAAAAATGGTAAAATATTTAATATATGGGAGTTGTAGTTTTGCAACAGCTGCAAGGCCACATTGACAGGTGACCCTGCAGCTGTACGGGGATGCATAGAGTGTTTTTTTTGCGGGGCCAGCTGTACTTTTTAGTTATACCATTTTGGGGTATATACAGTCCTATGAAAAAGTTTGGGCACCCCTATTAATCTTAATCATTTTTAGTTCTAAATATTTTGGTGTTTGCAACAGCCATTTCAGTTTGATATATCTAATAACTGATGGACACAGTAATATTTCAGGATTGAAATGAGGTTTATTGTACTAACAGAAAATGTGCAATATGCATTAAACCAAAATTTGACCGGTGCAAAAATATGGGCACCTCAACAGAAAAGTGACATTAATATTTAGTAGATCCTCCTTTTGCAAAGATAACAGCCTCTAGTCGCTTCCTGTAGCTTTTAATCAGTTCCTGGATCCTGGATGAAGGTATTTTGGACCATTCCTCTTTACAAAACAATTCAAGTTCAGTTAAGTTTGATGGTCGCCGAACATGGACAGCCCGCTCTCAAATGATCTGAAACAAGTGATTATGAAGATAATCTTGTTTCCCTTAGTCCTAACAGCGGCACAATGTGGGGTATTTCTGCCCCTGTGTGCTGGTAGGACAGGCGGATTTTTAATTAGCCAATCAAAAGCGTGGCTGGCCCTATAAGAGGGCACAAGAACCTCCCCTCTGCGTGTCAATACAAAAGTACCTCCATATTTATACACAGTTTTATACATAAGATATGATTCCCAGGGTGGGAAATCTTGTGCCGCTGTTAGGACTAAGGGAAACAAGATTATCTTCATAATCACTTGTTCCCTGTCGTCCGTACCAGCGGCACAATGTGGGGATATAGCAAGTAGGCCCAAAGATGGGCGGGATTACTCCATGACAGAGCTCAAAATAGTTTGGGCAAAGGCAGAGGAATCGGACACCCGGTCCCTCAGGCGGTAATGCCGAATGAACGTGGACTCAGATGCCCAGGAGGCAGCTGCACAAATCTGATCCAAGGACAACGCACTCCTCTCGGCCTGAGAGGTGGACACTGCCCTGGTCGAGTGGGCATGAAGAAAAGATGGGACCGGACGCCCTTGGGCGGTATAGGCGACTTTTATGGTATCGGAGACCCAGCGGGATATCGTGGCCTTGGCGCCTTTATTCTTCCCCGTATAACTAATTAACAGGTTTTCGGCCTGCCTAAAAGGGCGAGTACGCTGCAGATAAATTTGCAGACATCTGATAACATCCAGCCTGTGCCATCTTTCCTCTTCAGATGAAGAGGGGAAGGGAAAAAATGCTGGAAGAGAAATAGTTTGGTTCCTATTTGCAGCAGATGGAATCTTGGGACGAAATCCTGGGAGGAACCTAAGCTGCACATGGTCCGGAAAAAATATAGTATATGGCTCCTCGGCAGACAAGGCTTGTAGCTCACTAACTCTTTTGGCAGTTGTAACTGCCAATAGTAGAGCCATTTTGCCAGTTAGTAACTTAAGTGAGACTTCTTCCAGGGGTTCGAATGGTTGGTCGCAAAGAGCGTTCAGGACCGGAATCAGGTCCCATTGGTGGACAGGGGTGTTCACCACCGGTCTCAGCCTAGTTGCCCCTTTAATAAAGGTGCTCACTAAAGGATCCTGAGACAAACGCCTCCCCAGATAGGCGGACAGGGCCGCTACGTGTACTTTGAGTGTGGCCGCAGCCAGACCTCTGTCTAGTCCGTCTTGAAGGAAGTCCAGGATCGCCTCAGTCGGGGGACCAGTGGAGTCCACTTGATGCTGCAGACACCAGGCATTAAAGATGTTACTAATTCGACGGTAATTCCTGTTAGTCGAATCCGCTCTGGCGCTGGATAGGGTCTTCAAGACGGCTTGTGACAGTCCTCTATTCCTCAATAGGGACTGGTCAACCTCCAGGCTGTCAGGTTGAGTCTCCTCAGATCCTGGCATCTCAGCTCTCCTTGGGTTACCAGATCTGGGAGAGGGGGAAGCCTCCAATATATGCCCTGACTCATTAGTATGAGCTGAGCAAACCAAGCCCTTTTTGGCCAGAACGGGATTATGGCTATTCCCGAGGCTTGGTCCTGTCTTATTTTGATCAATACCTTCGGTATGATTGGAATTGGAGGGAATATGTAAAACAGCCTGAACCTCCATGGGATGGACAGGGCATCCACTGCCAAGGGATCGTCCTCCTGGTATAGGGAGCAGAAGGTCCCTACCTTGGCATTGAGTCGGGTAGCCATTAGATCGACCTCCGGGAGACCCCATCTCTGGACGATCTGTTGAAAAACGTCTGGATTGAGAGACCATTCTCCTGATACGGTAATACCCCGACTCAGATGATCCGCTACTATGTTCAGGGAGCCCTTTATGTGAACAGCGGATAACTGGGCTAGGTTCTTCTCTGCCCAGGCAAATATAAGATTCGTCTCTCTCAGTAAGGTTGGTGACCTGGTGCCCCCTTGTTTGTTTATGTAAACAACCACCGTCATGTTGTCTGACCTGATCTTGACAGACTTGCCTCTCAACTCCGGGGCAAAGTGCACTAGGGCCAAGTACACAGCTCTGAGTTCCTTGAGATTGAAAGATCCCAGCTCCGGACATCTCCATCGTCCTTGTACAGTCCTGTCCTGGCAATGGGCTCCCCATCCCCACTGGGATGCATCTGTTGTCAACAGGGTCCACAATGTTGGGACCGTGGACCTTCCGTCTTTCAGGTGTATCCACCATCTGAGGGAAAGACGGGTAGCGGGAGAAAGGCAGATCTTCTTGTGCAGTCCCCGTGGAGACCTGTTCCAGGTTGTCAACACTTCCATCTGCAGGGGACGCAAATGCCATAAAGCCCAAGGGACTGCTCTGGCCGAGGATGACATTAGGCCGAGGACCCTCATGGCGGTGCGGATAGTTACCCTCCGGGTGTGTAATAGAAACCGTGCACCGGCCTGGATCCTTTCCTTCCTTGGGCTGGAGAGGAAGATCTGCATCGTTTCTGAATCCACTATGAACCCGAGGAACTTCCTCCGTGTGGAAGGAACGATTTCGGACTTCTCCCAATTGATGATCCATCCTAACTCTTGTAGGAAACTGATGGCAAGGTTGAGCTGCTGGAGGAGAGCAGCCGGAGACTGAGCTTTCAGAAGCCAGTCGTCTAGGTAAGGAACGATGAAGAGGCCCTGTAGTCTGAGGGCCGCAGCAACCGGAGCGATCACCTTGGTAAATACCAGGGGGGCGGATGTGATGCCGAACGGCAGAGCTGTGAATTGAAAGTGCTCCCTGTGGCCGGCCATAGAAACGGCAATCCTGAGGAATTTCCTGTGGGAGTGAGCAATAGGGACATGAAGGTAGGCGTCCTTCAGGTCGAGGGTAACCATCACGTCTCCTGGCTGGAGAAAAGCAGACACGGAATCCACGGTTTCCATACGGAATGACCTCTTCTTGATAAAGCGATTGAGATACCTCAGGTCTATTATCATTCTCCAGCCCCCGGTGACTTTGGGGACCAGAAAGACGGGGGAGTAAACTCCCAGACCGAGATCTGAGGCTGGGACCTTCTCCAGGGTGCCTTTGATGACATACTCGGCGACCAAGGCCTCTAAACTGGCCTGTTGGGAAGGTGGAAGGGTTCTGGTGACAACAAACCGATCTGGAGGTGGAAGGTGGAATTTGATAAGATAACCGTGCTGTATAATTCTTAGCACCCATGGATCTTGAATATGGGTGACCCAAGCTCTGAAAAAAACCGAAAGACGTCCTCCCACAGGAAGGGGGGCCACAGGGAGCTGCCCCGCGTCAAAATTCCGGCTTCCTCTTGGTGTCCTCCCTGGAAGCACCACGTCCGGAACCTCTAGGACGATATCTGGGACGCCTTTGCTGGGTTGGGCGTCTATAATTAGAGGCGGAACCTCTGCCTCTAGAGGGGGCACGTCTGCCCCTGGCAGCTTGAGGTAAGGACTTCCCCTTACCTTCAGCTAATCCCTCTATGATAGTATCCAAGCCTTGCCCAAATACTCTTCCTGGCTCAAAAGGGAGCGCGCAAAGAGCAGCCTTGGATGCAAAGTCTGCACGCCAAGGCTTTAGCCACAGGGGTCTGCGGGCCGCGGTGGACAACGCCATCGACTTGGCTGAAATTCTCAACTGATGGCGAGAAGATTCTGCCAAAAAATCTGCGGCCCTATGAATATTCTTCATGGAAGCCAAGATGTCATCCCTGTCCACACCGGAATCAATATCCCGCTCCAAGGTGGCTAGGCGGTTACGAAGAAAATCGCCCACAGTGGTAGAGGCTATGGCTACTGAGGCTTGGGCAGAGGAAGCAGAATAAACCTTCTTTAGGGTGGCGTCAGCCCTGCGATCCAAAGGGTCCTGAAGATTTGATCCATCTTCAAGGGGCACCAGGGTTCTACGAGACAACTTCGCCACGGCTAGATCCACCTTCGGGGGAGGCCCCCAGGAATCCCACTGAGTTGAATCCATAGGGAACAGGTGCTTAAAGATCCTGGATAATGAATGTCCTTTTTCTGGCTGCTTCCACTGCTGCACCATGAGGTCGGTCAGCGTGGCGTCCGCATGGAAGGCAATATGTCCCCCAGAGGCAGACGTGGAGGCTTCCCCGTCAACATCTCGGCCCACTGTAGACCGGATGGACTTCAGCAGCCTGCCTGTTTGTTCATAGTGGAACACAGGTCTGCTGGAAACTACAGAGTCGTCCTCGGAGGAAACATCCTCTGCCACCCGTAGATGTTCCAGGGGAGGGAGGGACGAGGAACGATGCTCTGTGCATGGTCTCTTGGCGAGCTGAGACAAGGTAGACTGTATGCCTTTGAGGGAATCATCCTGCAAAAAATAAAGAGAGAGTACAAGCAAGGGAATTATCCTTACCCAAGCGATGCCCAGCTCACCATCTCCTTGACCCAGGCCATCATATCTCTAGGAGAAGGCTCCTCAGGTGGGGGGCCTCTGCAACCACGACAACGGGCCCACTCATAGCCTAAAAATAATAGGCGGGTTATAGGGCCGGTAGTACCCAGAGGGATAACCTCTTAAGCCGCTACCTACCATCAGGGAGCGGTGTGTCACAGTCAAAACAGGAAAGGTGCTTCCTTTTAGCAGTAGATTTCCTCCTATAATCCCCAGGGGGGGTAGTAGAGGAAGACATATCCTACAGAGAGACCATAGACCATGCAAAATTGTCACCAACATATTCTACCAAATATCAAAAGAAGGGGTAGATCTTACCGTGTCCTAGACCCGGACAGCAAGGTGACAAGAAACTGAAGATTTGGTTTGGAGGCAAAAAGAGACCTGAAGCTAAGCAACAACCTCTGATGCACAGCCTTCCGCCTTAGAAAGGAGAAGGTAACTAATAACCGGCCGGCCTGACCTTTAACCCGGCCGGCCGGAAATGGGAGGGGCCATAGTCACATGAACCCTCCAGGAAAAGAAAAAGGTTACCCCCCCCCTCTTCATACAGCCCCAGCAGGGGCGCCTACCCCCTCAATTCCTGGCCCGGACGTGCGTGCAGGCTAGATTCTGCAATAAGCAGAAAGCCGGAGAAAACATCCTTCGCCGGCGCCAGGACCTTCAATGGCGCCGCTATACTTCCGGGCACAACAGGAAGTGTGCGCCCGGCAAATGCGGACGCAGGAAACTCTCCGCCGGGAACTTTAGTTCCGGCAGAGCACGTCCGCGAGCGACAGCGAGAGAGCCCCGCGGCAGAGTGCCGGGCCAACTCACCAGCACGAGATGTGCTGACAGGTGAGCCAGAGGGAGAAGGAGGGGAGGGGGGGGAGGGAGGGAGGAGGGAAGGAAAGGAGCCACGCAGGCTAAAGAGAAACTTTTTTTTTTTTTTTTTTCCCAGACAGGGGAAGGGACCTTCAATCAAGAAGGTCAGAAACTGAAGAAAGAAGAATTATGCTCCAAAGGTAGGTAACCCATAGAGCCTAAAATAAGAGGACACAAGTCCTCCCCACCTGTCCTTGACCACACAGGACAGAAAAAAACACGCAGAGGGGAGGTTCTTGTGCCCTCTTATAGGGCCAGCCACGCTTTTGATTGGCTAATTAAAAATCCGCCTGTCCTACCAGCACACAGGGGCAGAAATACCCCACATTGTGCCGCTGGTACGGACGACAGTGAAACAAACATTGTTCAACATAGTTGTTCAGGGGAAGGATACAAAACGTTGTCTCAGAGATTTAACCTGTCAGTTTCCACTGTGAGGAACATAGTAAGGAAATGGAAGACCACAGGGACAGTTCTTGTTAAGCCCAGAAGTAGCAGGCCAAGAAAAATATCAGAAAGGCAGAGAAGAAGAATGGTGAGAACAGTCAAGGACAATCCACAGACCACCTCCAAAGAGCTGCAGCATCATCTTGCTGCAGATGGTGTCACTGTGCATCAGTCAGCAATACAGCGCACTTTGCACAAGGAGAAGCTGTATGGGAGAGTGATGAGAAAGAAGCCGTTTCTGCACGTACGCCACAAATAGAGTTGCCTGAGGTATGCAAAAGCACATTTGGAGAAGCCAACTTCATTTTGGAAACAAAGATTGAGTTGTTTGGTTATAAAAAAAGGCGTTATGCATGGCGTCCAAAAAGAAACAGCATTCCAAGAAAAACACATGCTACCCACTGTAAAATTTGGTGGAGGTTCCATCATGCTTTGGGGCTGTGTGGCCAATGCCGGCACCGGGAATCTTGTTAAAGTTGAGGGTCGCATGGATTCCACTCAGTATCAGCAGATTCTTGAGAATAATGTTCAAAAATCAGTGACGAAGTTGAAGTTACGCCGGGGATGGATATTTCAGCAAGACAATGATCCAAAACACCGCTCCAAATCCTCAGGCATTCATGCAGAGGAACAATTACAATGTTCTGGAATGGCCATCCCAGTCCCCAGACCTGAATATCATTGAACATCTGTGGGATGATTTGAAGCGGGCTGTCCATGCTCGGCGACCATCTAACTTAACTGAACTTGAATTGTTTGTCCAAAATACCTTTATCCAGGATCCAGGAACTGATTAAAAGCTACAGGAAGCGACTAGAGGCTGTTATCTTTGCAAAAGGAGGATCTACTAAATATTAATGTCACTTTTCTGTTGAGGTGCCCATACTTTTGCACCGGTCAAATTTTGGTTTAATGCATATTGCACATTTTCTGTTAGTACAATAAACCTCATTTCAATCCTGAAATATTACTGTGTCCATCAGTTATTAGACATATCAAACTGAAATGGCTGTTGCAAATACCAAAATATTTAGAACTAAAAATGATTAAGATTAATAGGGGTGCCCAAACTTTTTCATAGGACTGTGTGTATATATATATATACACTCACCGGCCACTTTATTAGGTACACCTGTCCAACTGCTCATTAACACTTAATTTCTAATCAGCCAATCACATGGCGGCAACTCAGTGCATTTAGGCATGTAGACATGGTCAAGACAATCTCCTGCAGTTCAAACCGAGCATCAGTATGGGGAAGAAAGGTGATTTGAGTGCCTTTGAACGTGGCATGGTTGTTGGTGCCAGAAGGGCTGGTCTGAGTATTTCAGAAACTGCTGATCTACTGGGATTTTCACGCACAACCATCTCTAGGGTTTACAGAGAATGGTCCGAAAAAGAAAAAACATCCAGTGAGCAGCAGTTCTGTGGGCGGAAATGCATTGTTGATGCCAGAGGTCAGAGGAGAATGGCCAGACTGGTTCGAGCTGATAGAAAGGCAACAGTGACTCAAATAGCCACCCGTTACAACCAAGGTAGCCAGAAGAGCATCTCTGAACGCACAGTACGTCGAACTTTGAGGCTACAGATGGGCTACAGCAGCAGAAGACCACACCGGGTGCCACTCCTTTCAGCTAAGAACAGGAAACTGAGGCTACAATTTGCACAAGCTCATCGAAATTGGACAATTGAAGATTGGAAAAACGTTGCCTGGTCTGATGAGTCTCGATTTCTGCTGCGACATTTGGATGGTAGGGTCAGAATTTGGCGTCAACAACATGAAAGCATGGATCCATCCTGCCTTGTATCAACGGTTCAGGCTGGTGGTGGTGGTGTCATGGTGTGGGGAATATTTTCTTGGCACTCTTTGGGCCCCTTGGTACCAATTGAGCATCGTTGCAACGCCAAAGCCTACCTGAGTATTGTTGCTGACCATGTCCATCCCTTTATGACCACAATGTACCCAACATCTGATGGCTACTTTCAGCAGGATAATGCAATGCCATGTCATAAAGCTGGAATCATCTCAGACTGATTTCTTGAACATGACAATGAGTTCACTGTACTCCAATGGCCTCCACAGTCACCAGATCTCAATCCAATAGAGCATCTTTGGGATGTGGTGGAACGGGAGATTCGCATCATGGATGTGCAGCCGACAAATCTGCGGCAACTGTGTGATGCCATCATGTCAATATGGACCACAATCTCTGAGGAATGTTTCCAGCACCTTGTTGAATCTATGCCATGAAGAATTGAGGTAGTTCTGAAGGCAAAAGGGGGTCCAACCCGTTACTAGCATGGTGTACCTAATAAAGTGGCCGGTGAGTGTATATATATATATATATATATATATATATATATATATATATATATATATATATTTTCTAGGGACAAGAGGTGATTTAGAACTTTTATTTATATTTTTAAAGCTTTTTTTTTTTTTTTACTATTTGATTCCCCCCAGGGGCTTGAACCTGCGGTCACTTGATTGCAAGTCCCATAGACGGCAATACAACTGTATTGCCGTCTATGGGACATTCTGTCTATTAGTATTATGGCTGGTCATAGACCCAGCCGCAATACTAATATAGCAGTGACAGGCCTGGGAGCCTTCATTAGGCTCCCAGCTGTCACCCGAACAGGTCGGCTCCTGCGATATCGCCGCGCAGGAGCCGGCCTGCAACTTCACAGGTACGGGGCCGGTGGGGACCGGCCCCGGGGGAGAAGGGGCCACCGATACTGACCCGGCATCCGCTGTACTAGAGAGGCGGATGCCGGGGAGGGATAGACGCTGGCACAGGTGCCGGGCCTGAGACATCGCTGCGCTCCACTGTCCTGCATGAAGCCAGCGGCGGGGGCACGGAGGAGCGCAGGGCAGAGGAGCGCAGCGATGTCTCAGGCCCCGGCGTCTATCCCTTGCCGGCATGCATCCGCCTCTCTATTACAGCGGGTGCCAGGCGCCACATTCGGACTATAAGACGCACCCTTCTTTTCCCCCAAAATTTAGGGGAAAAAAAGTGCGTCTTATAGTCCGAAAAATACGGTAAATATATATATATATATATATATATATATATATATATATATTGACCAAATTGTATAAGCTCACTGGTCATTTCACAGTGACCTCTGTAGGGCTAAGGGCCCCACGTAGTGAGCCGCAGCAAAAAATCACTGCGGGAAAAATGCTTTCTGCTTCTATTATACTTATAGGGACATTGTCGTAGTTTTCGTAGGTATAATTGACATGCTGTAATTTCCAAAGCTACGATGGTTTGGGGGCCCCAGCCTAAAAATAAAAACCATTACCAATGCACCACAATGCCCAAAGGGGGAGTGAGCCAGCAGCTCAGCAATACCTCTGCTGCCAGGCTAAGCCCTCCTGGGCCTCACTATCCTATGGGCATAGTAAAACGGTCATGGCAGACAATATACAGTTCACCTTACTAGGAATCAGACTTCAAAAGGTCATTCATTTAATAGCTCTATTCCTAAATAAAACACCTGGGCTGAGAAATCCACTTCCCCTTCCCCACAAAACAAATCATTGGGCTGCCAGGGAACCATCATACATATATTCAGCATGTTGTTACAGTGCCCTGAATGCATTGTAAATCATTTATATCATACACAACCCCTTTAAATAATGTATACTTGTATTACAACGTTGCTATTAAAGTGACCATACATAACATTATACTGTACTACGATGGAAGAAAAACAGAAATTTATCAGTGCTGGAATGATGAGAAATAAATAGAAGAACAACAAAAAAAATAAAATAAAGGTTTTGTTGGTAAACTCTAAAATCATTCTAAAACTCTGGGGATAGTTTGCTCTGTCTGTGCACCGAATGCAAGGCCAGGGATTTCAAAGGCAAAACATTTTGGAACAGAAGGGCAATTTTCTAAAATTTCACACTTAATATTCTCTTTACAAAGTATTAGCCAGGACACCATAAAGATTTGCTATAACTTATAGTATACTGTATGCAACACAACTACATACGTATTCTTGGGTGAAGTCAATGAGGTTTTGCAAGTCAATATCATCTCTGTATGCTTTGATGTTGCTGTTGATAAATATATACAGCTGATCTTTAATCCAGTCTTTAAAGACAAATGCCAAGACGCCAGCTGTGAGCTCCAAGAAGAAAATGATTCCTAAGAAAACAGAAAACTGTAAAGAAAGAGAAAGCGTTACAGATATGTATATGGATAGCACGTACAGTATAACAGTATATATTACTTACTTCTTACTGTGCATGTTGAACCACACTACCTTCATGCTGTCGTTGAAAATCATTGAGAAGGTACATGGCTATTTTACTTTTATTTATGCTTAATGGGTATTCCCACTAGAGGAATAATAAATAATAATAATAATAATAATAATATAAAATATATACTCACTGAGCCTGTTGTTCCATCTCGCTGCACTATCATGGTGACAAAACCTTGAATGAGGTGCATGCTGGGGCTATGCAGCTAACGAAGACCGCTATGATAAAGGATCTAAGTAGGAATGCCCCTTTAAAATGTTGGGGCAGATTTACTAATACTGTCTCTGACAGCTGAGAACTAGACTGGATATGTAAATTTGTCACAGTGGCTCATACTGTATAATCTGCAGCATCTTTACACTTTTTTCTGTAACTTTATGCCTCCTTTTTATTGGCTTACTTTAGACCAATTGTTTTTCCACACAATTGTAGACCAATGCCTCCTTGCCCAGAGATGGCATAACAAGTGCCCGAAACACATAACAGATGTAGTAAGGCATGCACCATTGTTTGAAAAGTAATTCAGGAATTTCCATTCTACCTGCACTTTTTCTTAAAATCTTCATTTTAATAATGAATAATAATAATACATTTTATTATTTAATTTTCTCTTTTACTGCCATAAATGGGGTGGAAATGGTGAACTGTAGGGTGACCACTCACCAACTTTCCTTACTATTCCCCTCCTTTCTTACTGTGTCAGTCTCACAGCCAGGATGAGGACTAGAGAAATGATGCTCTCTCCTCCCCTCCCCTAGCAGGAGTATTATATAGTATGTAATTGTCCTGTATTTTGCTAATCTACCACTAGTGGACGCTATTTCTCTCACTCTGAAATATTGTTGCACTTCCGCTCCTCACCACTGGAGGCTGCTGTGTTCATCGTAGGAATTGCCTGACTGAACTGTAACAGTGTGAGCCATCTTGTTTTCTGTTTGGGCCTACTTATACCCATGAGGCAATACTGCCTTTGCTTGAGTATTGTGACTTGTTCCAGTCTCCTGCTCCTTAGAACTGTCTTTCCCAGACTGTTTCTACTCCATTGCTGTATTACTAGAGATGAGCGAGTAGTACTCGATCGAGTAGGTATTCGATAGAATACTACGGTATTCGAAATACTCGTACTTGATCGAGTACCACTCGCTGTTTGAAGTTAAGATTCGATGCAGAACCAGCATTGATTGGCAGGATGCTATACATTGCCAATCAACGCTGGTTCTTCTCTTACCTTTAGAAGTCTTCTCCCTGCGCAGCGCTCCCGCATCCTCTTCTGGCTCTGCATTCACTCTGTCAGGCATCGGGCCTGGGCAGAGCCGACTGTGCATGTCCGCTTGTAGTGCGGGCATGCGCAGTCGGCTCTGTCCAGTCCGGATGCCTAGCAGAGTGAATTCACGGCCGGAAGAGGACGTGGGGACGCTGCGCAGGGAGAAGAATCCAGCTCGACCCTCACTCATGGACTTGATAAGTAGAATTTGATCGAATGTTGCCTACCCCTGAAACGAGCATTTCCCCCCATAGACTATAATGGGGTTCGAAACCCGTTCGAACAGTCGAACAGTGTGCAGCTGTTCGAATCGGATTTCGAACCCCGAACATTTAAGTGTTTGCTCATCTCTATGTATTACCCTTATGAGGCGCACCTCGGACTATTACTCTTCAGTACCTATCTGTTCCTGGCTTATTCCATCTGGCCACCGGATTCCAGCAGTATCACAGCGAGTGTCTATTATAAGATACTATGTACATCATGCTTCACCGGCTAATACTGTAATACAATGCACTGCAATGAGTTCTCAAGTGACATTAACAATCCATGCTTTCTTAGACTACCATATCATTTTACTATGGATGATTCAAGCCTTACAAGTAAATGTCACTAAATCTGACTCACAGCTTCCACAAGCCCATTTCTCTTCATGTTGCATGGAATCCCACTTTGACGAGGCGCAAACACAATTAAATATTCTATGAATATATTGTATATGTTCAACACTCTTGTTTTTAAACTAGTTCTAAACTAGAACCTAAAAGTTTAAGATCTAGATCCAAACTGTATAACGCTGCAACTGGCTTCAGTCTGAACAATGGAGAAACATATTAGAATGACTTTTCCACAACTTACTTCATTGAGGATCTGGCCCGCCCCTGATCAGCAGAATGAAGGGGATTGCTGTGTTGTGAGCACCACATCTCTTTCATTGCTTACACAGACACAGCGACTTGTCTGTAAGGCTAAGGCCCCACATTGCGGAAACACAGCTTTTTTTGTTGCAGATATTGCTGCATCTTTTTGAGCAGAAGCTAGACGTATAATAACTTCCTTTATATTCTCCATTCCTTTTGTAGACATTCTTGGCTTTGGCTCAAAAAACCATAGCACAATCTCCAACAAAAAAAGCTGCGCTTCCGCAATGTATGGCCTCAGCCTAAAGGTGGTTGTAGTTGGTACAGGAATAAAGTCTAGTGGGGGTGAGCTGTAGTAGTAGGTATAGTCACAACCGTATTTCCATTGCTGTGCCCAAGTAAACAAAAAAGAGGGCATGGTATATCAGGTCCCTGCATTTTGCTGATAGATTGGGAACCAGGAAGTTGGACCCTAGTTATTCAAATATTAAAGGTATATCATAAGGACGTGCAAGAAGCAATGCAATAGAAAGAAACAATATATGGTTTATACCTCTCCCATTGTATATACTGTGTTTATACCATTTTAGAAAAACTCAGTGAAACAGAACAGCCGGAAGGACTTTTCACATCCCACTGCTATTTACAGCATGGTGTCAGCTGTAACTTTGTAATCTCCATTTCCAATAATGATTTTGAGGGAGTCCTTCGAGGCCGTGGTCAGTCACCACCACAGTACCTAAGAAGATTTGTACTACTGTGGCAAAAGATGTATGGCTCTGCAAACTTTTCAGAATGATATAATTGTATTGGCTTACATTAGAACAACAGAGGCTTATAAATGACCCATTGACTACAATGACATGACCAGAGAAATAATATTGATTTAATATTGGCACATCTTTTATTTGAACTCGCATTGTGCCATCCCTCTGTTAAACCACCTGGAAACGTATGAATAAACTGACTACTGGTTAGTCCTGTAAGGTGGGGAAGCTTCTACCTTCCACAAGTATGACCTCAGGAGGGAGCTGTGATCGGGTCCTCGCCTGTGATGGCCTAAGTGTGGCTTGTGTACAGTTTATATGCTGTTTATGCGCATATGTTTGGTTTGTACATTGTGACTATGAGGTAAATCTCTGAGTATACGATGCATCTGTACACATTGCTTTGAACTGTGATGACGCATTGCTGCAGTGAGTACTTTCTGTTAATGCCACTTTAAGTATTTTCTTCTGAGTCATTGCACCTTGTCTGATCTAGCATTTTCTAATAAGAGGCGGCTCGTTAATTCAATAAAATGGGAGGAACCCGATTGTGCCCACTGGCTGTGCAGTGGCAGTGTTGATTTTTGTCTTTGCATGCTATGGGCTGGTGCATTCTAGTTGTACCAGGTGAAATAAAAGGCTATAAAGGCTGCTCTTTCACTGGTTTAGGGTTGGTTCACATCTGCTTTTGTATTCCGTCCGGGAAGAGTCCGCATGGAGACCCCCCCAAACGGAATACAAACACAACTGCAAGTGCTGTACTTGTCGCACTGCCCGCATGAATCATGCAGACATGATTCTATATAGTCTATGGGGTCCGTGTGCTTTTACAGGACAGCGCTTGCAATTGCGTTTGTATTCCGTTCGGGGGGTCTCCATGCGGACTTTCCCCGGATGGAATACAAAAGCAGATGTGAACAGGGCATAAGTTGGTATGTAGAAGAAGCCACATCGATGGGGGGAGGTTTTCTAGTCCCATTAAATTACCATCCCCTTTATCAACAGAATGTGCCCCCATATATTATGACGCTATCAATTTAAAAAAACATGTTCCAGAACTGTTATTTTATGGCAATTACAAGCTTTGTATATCATGAGATTTCACAAACCCCTATTAAAGAAACCCATTTTTCCATCCGCAAACCCCTCAACTCTGCCCTTCTTTAATGTATATGGCATTCATATCTGTACAGTTCAGAATCCTCTATACTCCAGTCAGACCCCATCTTAAGTTTTACTTGAAGGAAAGGTATACCAAGATCTTTTTTGGCTCCATTAATACTAATATAAAATTGTAATTTCATTCACACAGCAGAACAATTACTGCAGTATTCCACTGCATGTCCCAGTTGATAAAGCGTTAAATGTCAGAAAGCTATAGAGCCGTCATACAAGAGCTGTTTTTGTACAATAACTACTGGATTATGTTCTGTGAAAAAAAAGTGTCCTTGAATCTCAGCGTGTCTTCTAGTATCCATCCTGGCCAAGCTATTCAAGTGCTCTAAATATTGAAAATATAATAAAATAGAATAAAATATTTTATCATTTTTACATCAATAATTTATTTAAAATAATGGGCTATAGCAACAGCTACATAAGAAAGCTTTTCCAAAAAATGTTTCATAAGAGACATACAAACTAACATGGACACATGCTTTCTACTTTAAAGCACTGTTTGCCAAACTGTGGGTCATGTAAAGACCTCTTGAGGCAGAGCTGAGAGTGTGGGAGGAAATTTGGATTTATTGGAGCCGAGAGTGTAGGGGTTGTGATAGCAGAAGAGCTGACTATGTGTGGGGAAATTTTGGATTTACTAGAGCTGAGTGTGGAGAGAAGTGTGGTAATAGCGGAACTAAGTGTGTGTGGGGAAATGTGGATGTAGCAGAGCAGTGTGAGGCAGAAAACATGAAAGTAGCAGAGCTGTGGGGGGTGGTTGGAGATAGTAAAGCTGTGTGTTGGGAAGAACATAGAAATAGCAGAGCTGTAAGTGTGTAACAGGCATGTGGTAAGGAAGAAGCAGCAGGACAGAGGTAGTATACAGCTCAAAAGCATAATAGATGCCAAATATAGCTGACTTTTTTAAAGTAGCCTACTAAACAAAGAGTCCTTGAGTCATGTTCACTCAAGCCTAGCATGTCTGTATTGACATCTGTGTATGCAGCATGGCCATATAGGCTGCAGTGTATAGAAAGCATGATTGCTGTCACATTTTAGAGAAACTTAATTTTTGTACCACATAGATAATATACAGTTTATGCTTATTGTTTCTTAAATTACAAGTAAAAATGTAATACAAAGATAACGTCTTACTGCGTGTTGTCCATGATACTTGTGTTTTAATGAAAAACTTTACAAAATGATCCATTTTATTATGGAGGGTTGATTGATCGCTGTTAAAATATACTTACAAATTTCAAGAGGAAAGTGTTTTCCCGGAGAGCTCCAATGCAACCTGCAAAACCCAGGATAAACATCACTCCTCCTACTACCAGGAAAAGCCAAACAGGATCAAATCCACCAAGGTCAGTAATGGAGGAGATGTTGGAGAGCACACCCTGGAGAAGAAAAGACAGAAGAGGTCCATTTATGATAGACACTTACAGCAGAGTCATAGAACGAAATCATAAGGCACCACAGCAAAAATAATAATAATACTGCTAATCTGGGCTTTAAGAACACACTATAATGTATTAAATAACTGTTTTAACTGTTTCAGATAAGTATAAGAAAAAAGAACACTCCCGTCTTCAATCTAGCAATACCAAATTTACATATTTTTTAGTGTTTTAAATTCTTTGGGGTTTTTTTGGTGCCATCTTGTACTTGGATGTCAATGAGCTACAGTTTTCATTGATACTATACTGGTACTGTTTTAGAGTTTACAGAGTTACATCAAATGTTATGTGCAGGTTCAGACGGGCCCACAAGTGAACTGGTGAATCCCCCGGAGGGCCCCTAAGCCGGGTAGGTCACCCTGGCACGTCACAGAGCGCTCGCTATATTTTATTCAGATACTCATACACGTCTTAACCAAATTATGTGTCAGTATCTTTAAGAAGCTACCCAATTTATTTTTCTATGCTGTAGATACAGTGTGTGTGTGTGTGGGGGGGAATCTATCAATCTAAGGCCCTTTCTTGTGCCAAATGTGTGCCACATTGCACAGATATGGACAGGGCGGGGATGTTTCAGCCCAATATATTTATTGTAACTCATCCCAGTTTCATGCATAGATCACCAGGGTGCATGGCGTAAGTTGTGACTGCGTGCAACAAAAGTGCTGCAAAAACTTTTAAGCCAACTAAATTGGTGGGTGTCCTGTTAGACTAGACAGTCTAACAATATGCCAGAACAGCACCAGACACTTTGATAAATGTGCCACAGTTTAGGACTGTCTAATCTAAATTTGCATCATCTAAAACCATTTGTAAGAAATGCCCCATGATAAAGGAACATCATGGCATAAATGACAAACTTTACAGAATGATGTGACTGATCTGAAAAGCCCGTAAGTGATAGACAAAAGGAAAACACTATTTCTAGCATTTGTCTCTGTGCCGACAATCCTTCCACCAGTTATCCTGAATATCAATGACTGTTGGATAGTAAATGCTGAGTGTGTAAACTGCTGAAGATCCATGTCTCTCACTCGCACCTCATTACTTTCCTACAGTCTAAATTCAGAAAAGTGCAGTCAGCCAAAGCTATATTCACTGCTTAAAAAAAAAAAAAAAAAAAAAAAACTTTAAAAAAAGAAGTTTGCTGTTCTGACAGTTCCATAAATACTTAATATGTGAAGGTGAAAGTGAGAGAAAAATATTTTTAGTTTAGAATCTTGTTAGTTTACAGGAGAGCTGTGAGAAGAGGAGATTCAAGCCTACGCAGAGTAAGTGAAGAAAAGCGAACAAAAATATATGCAAAATCCAACAATGTATCCAATAATAGTAAAAAACAGCCAGCCTAACAGACATGAAGTCCATACTTGCAATATACAAAAAAACTTAGGCTTTATCCATTTTTCACGCACACGACCTGTCAGTGTTTTCTACTGACAGGAAACTGCTGTATGATTTTCTTGGCATGCTGTGTCAATGGTTCAGCTGGTTTTCACATATAGTATGTAAAAAAAAACTGACCAGGCAGTTATAGAAATAAAGGATATACTTGGTATAAGAGATTGATCTATTGAGAAGAATAGAAAATGGATGACTTCTGTACGCTGTCTACATTTCTCACAGACTTTAATGTTGAAGGGATATCGTCACTCCATAGGGAGAGAACCACCATTTAGGTGTGTGGAGTCTTATTAAGCCATGAGCGCTCCACTGCAAAGGAACATGGGAAGAATATGTAAATTTAACTTCCATGATGTAATTAGGAAGCCAGTGCCTCAAGAATGCACACCAATAGAGGGAGCTCACTGAGGATGTGAAAGTCTATCTTCCATGATGTAATTAGGAAAACAGAGTCTCAGTCAAGCATTCTCAGTGAGCGCCCTCTATTGGTGTGCATTCTTGAGGCACTGACTTCCTAATTACATCATGAAAGTCAGATTTGCAGACTTTAATGTGTCATCCATGATCAGTATACGGAATAAAATAGAGCACGTTTCTGGTTTTATTTTTATAGACTCATGACCCATAGAAAAAAATGGAAATGTCAATGATTACATTGAAATAAATGTATCTATATTTCATCTGTAAAAAATACGGATGGAAAACGTACATAAAAATCGACACGTAAGGCCTAACTGTCAATGTACACTGGTGTATACCTTGCATGTTCCATGTCCAAGCTGTACAGACATGAACATAAATGGTTCACTTTTAATCATCATATTTTTCTAATTCTGGGGATGTTGGTTTCAGTGCAACCAAGTCAACATCGGAACAACATTTGTATGAGTGTGTAGCAGTCTAGCATGCGTATTCAGACTCCTCGCAGGCATAGCTTGACACTCCTGGGCTGCAGTAAAAGATCTGTAAGAGGGCGTCTCACCTATCGTGTTATTTACAATGCTGGTGGCTTCTTGAGTGGCACTGGGGCCTAGATGCAACTGCAACCCCTGCATGTAGCTATTCCCCTGTGTCACCCACACAAAGTACTATTTTTTATTAGCATCCTATTACATGTGGCCTAACGTGTTCTTGTGATATGGAAATACGTCAATTTGGAAAAGAGACTGATGTCAGTATGTACAGGGCTGCTGACTATGCTGACGCCATATAAATAACTAAGGCCGGGTTCACATCTGCGTTTGATGACCATTTGGGGATTCCGTCCCCCATTCTGCTTAAAAAATGTGGAGAGAAAAGCGGAAACTCCAACGCAGGTGTGAACCTAGCACAAGAAATAGGAAATGGTTTGCAGATCTCTTTCTGATACATTTAGCAGCCATTTACAGCTTATTCTACTCAGCTAAAACATGGGGGGGGGATGTAGGTTGTAGGGAAAGTGTTATTAACACTTGCATGACTTAATAGTTCACGCCATTAAAAGGCATTACATGCTATGCAAACCATTCCATTTTTACAGTTGAACTACTGATTTATACAGATAACAGGAGCAGTACAGCCATTGTTTCCAGGAATTTGCCACTGATATTAACTTTACCATTTGTGTTCTATTGACATCTAGCAAAGGTCTTTTTGACTGACAAATTGGCTCCTTATCTGATGTTCATATACCTGTCAAATATGTATCAAGTGTTATGTAAAGGGATAAAGTACTTGATAATCATTTTATTTGCCACAATAAAAAAAATAAAAATAAAACCAACCCTTAAAGCGCAACTAAACTTTCAGACAACTTTTAATTTTCTGGCAGAATTTGTGTCTTAATAAATGTATTTTTTTTCTTTCATATAACACTGTAATACACAGTATTATATGAAATACCAAATTATTTCCAGAGATATAACTGGTTGAAAATACAGTCAGGACGGATTTTTATATCATATAAACTCACCGGCCACTTTATTAGGTACACCATGCTAGTAATGGGTTGGACCCCCTTTTGCCTTCAGAACTGCCTCAATTCTTCGTGGCATAGATTCAACAAGGTGCTGGAAGCATTCCTCAGAGATTTTGGTCCATATTGACATGATGGCATCACACAGTTGCCGCAGATTTGTCGGCTGCACATCCATGATGCGAATCTCCCGTTCCACCACATCCCAAAGATGCTCTATTGGATTGAGATCTGGTGACTGTGGAGGCCATTGGAGTACAGTGAACTCATTGTCATGTTCAAGAAACCAGTCTGAGATGATTCCAGGTTTATGACATGGCGCATTATCCTGCTGAAAGTAGCCATCAGATATTGGGTACATTGTGGTCATAAAGGGATGGACATGGTCAGCAACAATACTCAGGTAGGCTTTGGCGTTGCAACGATGCTCAATTGGTACCAAGGGGCCCAAAGAGTGCCAAGAAAATATTCCCCACACCATGACACCACCACCACCAGCCTGAACCGTTGATACAAGGCAGGATGGATCCATGCTTTCATGTTGTTGACGCCAAATTCTGACCCTACCATCCGAATGTCGCAGCACAAATTGAGACTCATCAGACCAGGCAACGTTTTTCCAATCTTCAATTGTCCAATTTCGATGAGCTTGTGCAAATTGTAGCCTCAGTTTCCTGTTCTTAGCTGAAAGGAGTGGCACCCGGTGTGGTCTTCTGCTGCTGTAGCCCATCTGCCTCAAAGTTCGACGTACTGTGCGTTCAGAGATGCTCTTCTGGCTACCTTGGTTGTAACGGGTGGCTATTTGAGTCACTGTTGCCTTTCTATCAGCTCGAACCAGTCTGGCCATTCTCCTCTGACCTCTGGCATCAACAACGCATTTCCGCCCACAGAACTGCTGCTCACTGGATGTTTTTTCTTTTTCGGACCACTCTCTGTAAACCCTACAGATGGTTGTGCGTGAAAATCCCAGTAGATCAGCAGTTTCTGAAATACTCAGACCAGCCCTTCTGGCACCAACAACCATGCCACGTTCAAAGGCACTCAAATCACCTTTCTTCCCCATACTGATGATCGGTTTGAACTGCAGGAGATTGTCTTGACCATGTCTACATGCCTAAATGCACTGAGTTGCCGCCATGTGATTGGCTGATTAGAAATTAAGTGTTAACGAGCAGTTGGACAGGTGTACCTAATAAAGTGGCCGGTGAGTGTATATTATACAGCTGTATATGAATATATAAATGTGTTTTCAGCCAGTTATATCTCTGGTAATAATTTAGCTAGCACTGCAAACTAAAATATACTAACATGCTTTTAGTGTCATATGAAGGAAGAGAATCTCCTCTTTCATATGACACCAAAAACAAGTTTGTACGTTTTATAATATCCGAGATATAAGTGTTTCAAGTGACCCCCCTCCCCCCTCATTCTCTACATATTACACAGCCCGTACTTCGACACACAGTAACACTCAGTGAGAGGCAGGAACAGCTCTCAATATAGAAGAAGGGAAAGAGTGTAAAAATGCAGGAATTCACAGAAAAGATCCATAATTTGTTAATTAAGTATATTACAAAATTTATTTATGACACAGATACTGGCAGAAATCATAAGCTGTACGAAAATTGCACCTATAGATATGTATTCTTAATATATAAGTTAAAAAGCACCCAATCCATATTCCTAGGATGAAGCTGCTCTTTATGTTAGAAATGAATAGTGAATAATTGGATAAATAAAGAAGTTCTATTGATGGAAATGTAGAGGGGTACTTCAACTTTTCCATTATTTTTGTAGCGCCTGCCCACTGTAGAGCACTGTACTATAAACGTTTCAACAAAATAGGAGTTATGGCTTTATATAAACATGTCACAGGAAGAACATGGTACACCCTCAATAACAACATAGGAGCACTGATGGGGGCAGAGGGGGCACTGTCGAAATGAGTTGAGATGTGTGTGAAGCAATCATATCACTGCATCATGCTACATGAGCTATGAAAATCTATCTATCTATCTATCTATCTATCTATCAATTATCTATTTATCTGTTTGTCAATGGGTCTACCTGTTAGTTTACATTTAATTATGAATAGACAGCTTCAAAAACAGTCTATTTATGTCAATGCACTATAAATTGTTACAGATCTCTATTGCATTTTTTTTTGTCACATCTGAATATGGTAACTAAAATAATTATGAAAAACAAATCTGCGTTCTCAAGCATTTTATCATGCCTTTTTTGGATGTTTTTTATGAAAGCTTTCCAGATCCACTATCATTCTTCGCATTTTAAAACAGAAATAAAAACTGGATTACTGGGTTGGAAAACAGTGAATTTCCCTTTTTCTGAATCTGTCATCTTGTAGTCCTTGTTATCCTTAATGTAAATACCTGCTGCCCAAGGTAAGTCCTGTTCCTGCAGATAGATACCGTATATACTCGAGTATAAGCCAACCCAAATATAAGCCGAGGCCCCTAATTTTACCACAAAAAACTGGGAAAACTTATTGACTCGAGTATATGCTGAGGGGGGGAAATGCAGCAGCTACTGTTAAATTGAAAAAATTAAAATGGTCGTAGTTTTTGGGTGCAGTAAGTGCTGAGAAAGGGGAGGGGGTGTTTTGGTTGTCTGTCTGCCCCTTCCCTGAGCTTGAGGACTGGGGTTTTCCCTCCCACTTGGAACTCAGCCTGGCTGTATATAGGGTATCTGCAGTGCTGCTATTAACCCCTTCCTGACGGAACAGGAGCACTGCAGATACCCTATATTCAGTAGACCGGGCACTGTCAGACAAAGGGATACCTAATGTGTATGTGTTTCACAGTCATTTTCTACTTTTATATGTATTCTAGGGAAAGGAGGGATTTAGAACTTTTATTTATTTTATTATATTTTTGTAAAGCTTCTTTTTTTCACTATTTTATGGGAGATTCTATACATTACTATTGCAGCTGGTCATAAAATATATTTATTTATGTATTTTTTGTATTATTGTATTATTGTATTATTATTGTATTATTGTTTTTGTATTTTGTATTATTACTCTGTATTATCCTGTATCTGTATTACTATGCTGCTGTAACACGCTGAAATTTCCCCAATGTGGGACTATTAAAGGATTATCTTATCTTATCTTATTTTGCTTGACTCTAGTATAAGCCGAGGGGGGCTTTTTCAGCACAATAACTGTGCTGGAAAACTCGGCTTATACTCAAGTATATACAATAGTTTTAGCCATGGTATTTCACTTATCATAAAGAAAAAAAAGGCCATCTGCCCCCTTCCATTGTTAAAGGCATCGGAGCCTCAGGAGCCCAATGGCCTCTCTACAACATAAAAAGATACTAATATTATAAAAAGCACATGGTAAGTGGGGGGGCCATTATATATTTTGCATTGGGGACCAGGAACTTCTGGGTTGGGGACACAAGGCATTGCATAATATCTATGCCGCAGGCTTCCAGGGGGTAAGGGGCTGCCTGACTGCTTTAGATCCAAGATCTGACAGACACCTTGCTGTTGTTCTCTTTTATGGCTGGGTGGTAGGACCCTCCAAGTTTCCAGGAAAAAAATATTTTGAAGTTATTTAGAGTTAGAGAGGGGCTGTCATCACTCACCACACACTAACATATGTGTGCTAAAAAAAAGGTTTCACATTTCCTATTAAAAAAATTAAAAAACAAACAAGCCTGGAACTTTTTTTTCATAGAATTCTCCATTGTGTCATTTTTCTGTCATTCGTACAATATGTTTTATTCTTACAATATATATCACCATATATTCCATATAGTATATAAAATAATAAATGTACAAATGAAGGTCCTAGAGAGACTGGTCCTGACACACCTACGCCCCCTAGTGAACTCCGCTCTGGACCCCCTCCAGTTTGCCTATCGGCCGGGCATTTGGGTAGATGATGCCATTATCCACCTTCTTCATAGAGCTCTCTTTCACCTGGAGAAACCCGGGAACACCGTGAGAATAATGTTCTTTGACTTCTCCAGTGCTTTCAACACCATTCAGCCAGGGCTACTGAGGGAGAAGCTGAACCTTGGTGGAGTGGACCATCACCTGTCCAACTGGATCCTAGACTACCTGACTAACCGCTCTCAGTATGTGAGAGCCCAGGACTGTGTGTCTGACACTGTGATCTGTAGTACGGGGGCACCACAAGGTACAGTTCTTGCCGCATTTCTCTTCACATTATGCACTGCTGACTTTAGGCACAACTCATCCAGCTGTTACTTACAGAAGTACTCCGATGGCTCTGCAATAATAGGCCTTATCAGTGATGGCGACGATAGGGAATACAGAGACTTAAACCGGGATTTTGTTGAATGGTGCCAGCAGAACCAGCTCAGGATTAATGCTGGGAAGACCAAGGAGATGGTGGTGGACTTTAGTAAATGGAGAAGTGCTCCGACCCCAGTAGAGATCCAAGGGACATGTATTGAGATAGTCAGGACTTATAAGTATCTGGGTGTGCTCCTCAACAATAAACTAGACTGGGCTGATCACCTGGAGGCGCTGCACAGAAAGGGCCACAGCAGACTCTACCTGCTCAGGAAGCTGAGGGCCTTCGGAGTCCAGGGGCCATGTCTTAGAGCCTTCTTCACCTCAGTTGCTTCAGCCATCTTTTTCGGTGTGGCCTGCTGGGGGAGCAGTATATCAACCAGGGACAGAAATAGACTTGACAGGCTGATCAGAAGGGCCAGCTCTGTCCTGGGGAGCCCCCTGGACCCAGTACAGGTTGTGGGTGACATAAGGATACTGTCCGTGGTGAGCTCCATGCAGGAGAACAAATCCTACCCCATGTATGGGACCTTGATGGCACTTAGAAGCACTGTAAGTGACCGTCTGCTTCACCCCAAGTGTGAGAAGGAGCGCTATCGAAGGTCCTTCCTTCCAACTGCGAACAGGCTGTATAATGTACATCAGTCCAAGCAAAGACTCTTCCTTCTTTCTCTTCTGTTCCTTAGCTGCCATGGACTCCTAGTATATCTTCTCTTCTCAACATATGTGTGTCTACGTCTGTAATATATTACTGTGTATTATCCTGTATCTGTATTACTATGCTGCTGTAACATGCTGAAATTTCCCCAATGTGTGACTATTAAAGGATTATCTTATCTTAAATTAACAAGTGGGTGTCACCCATGGGCTGTGTCCCTTCACAGGCTATGTCGGCCTCTGCTTGGAAAAAATCAGTACAGGGATACACTGCTAAATGATAAAACCATCGTAATTATTCAAAAATTTCCAGAAGTAAGAGAGGAATGAAGCAACAACAATAGAGAGAAGATGCTCCAAAATGATTATATTAAAGAAAATATGATCAATTACTAATACAGTCAGAAAAGATAGCAGGTCCCCTTTAAACTTTAATCTAAACAGCTAAAAATGCTATTTTATGTTTTAATATTTTACTTGCTGGGAACAAAAATGCCAGAGTTTAAAGCTTGGCTGAATAAAATAGGACATTTTGTAATGTTAAATTGATAAGAGAAAAAAAAAAAAAAAAAGCAGTGAGAGGAATCCGTTCAACCTCTTTCTCTCCACACCACTGGACTGGAAAATTTGTATTGCCAGCTGGGATAACTGTGTTGTGAATTACAAGAAGAGCGTGCTGTTCAGCTACTGAAAATCTGACACATAAAGAGCATCCGCTACACGGGGGTCCGAAGGAAAATAAAGTTGTAGGTAGCATTAAACATGACGACAACCACAAGTCCACAGCATCCATGTTTTACTGCCTGTTGGATTCTGCAACTATGAAGCAACAGTAAAGATACGTAGTATAAATATACTACAAAGAGAAAAGTATTTACAAACACCTCTTAGGATTATTGAACTCAGGTAGTTCATTCACTACCATTGCCACAGTTGTATAAAATCCAGCACCTAGCCATGTAGTCTGCCTTTACAAATGTAAGAGAATGGGTTGTTCTAAAGAGCTCACTGAATGAGCCATAGTGGCTGCTACGGGGCCCGATGAGTCTCTGCTGATTTTTATTTTTTAATAGCCAGTACCTGCTGGAGTAACTCCAACAGGTAACAGGCCCTATTCACTTACTGATCCCTATTCATGCTCATAGCTGCCTCCACATCCCCTTCTGTCATCACATCACTGATATAGGGCACGTGGCCTGCTGGAGGGCAGAAGGGGAAGCGGAGGCGGCCGTGAGCAAAATTGGGGGTCAGAGAATAAAGCTACAGACCTGTGGAAAGGTTATTTGTTGTTCTGGACGACTTCTGCAAGATTCATCCTGCAAGGTTCCCGTGGCAGTACCATTCCAACCCACGAGTATAATGATTGGAGGCCCAGGGGAGGTGACCGAACATTAAACAAAAAACACTGTTACTTACCTCTCCTGGACTCTGGCAACACTCCCTGCTGTCTTCAGGCCTCTTTAGTGATGTCTCATGCCAGTGTCACAACACATAATGATGCCGGCTTATCCCATGTCTATGACATCATTGAAGAGGAGTCGCACTGGAGAGGTGAGTAACACTGGTTTTTATGTTTATAACCTCCTTTTAGCCTTCAATTATTATACTCTGTAGTCTTTTTCCAGTTAATTTCTGGTTCTGCCAAATCCATAATTTTTGTAATATCTCTAACGAACACCGCAGGGGCCACTGTCAGGCATTTTATTATGTGCAGGGGCCACTCTGTGACATTATACTATGTGGAGGGACATTATGCTGTGTGGAGGGGCTGCTATGGGACATTATACTGTGTGGAGGGGCCGCTATGGGACATTATACTGTGTGGAGGGGCCATTATGGGACATTATACTGTCTGGAGGTCACTTTGAGACATTACAGTGTGTAAATGGGGCATTATACCATGTGTGGGCCAGGAAGGGGAGCACTATGTCATGTGTAGCTGGCCCAAGTAAAAGTTTTGCTATGGGGTCAAGTCTTTACTAGTTACTCCTCTGGACAGAAGGTTCTGGGAACACAAGTATAAGACAGTTTCTGACACACTTCTCACAAGAATTAATTTATGCCAAGGATTTAGGTCCAGCTCCAACTTCTATGGCAATCATGGGGATTTGAATCAAAGGGAACCTTGTGGTGTATGGAAATTAGTGGCTGCCATACAGGAACTCATCCACAGCCCTCAAGGGTCAGTTATTTTAAAGAAGCCAATTTACCTATTAGTATATTTTTGGCATGTGGGAGGAAACCAGAATACTTGGAGGAAACCCACAAAAATATGGGGAAAACATACAAAGATACTTCTAAACAGTGCTAGCCACCAAGCAGTGCTGAAGTCCTAGGTTTGAATCCAGCCAAAGACAACATCTGCATGGAGTTTGTATGTTCTCTCCATGTTTGAATCTCCGGTTTCCTCCAAAACTCCATAGACATAGGGAATTTAGATGTTGAGCTCTATTATGGGACCGTGTTGTCAATTTCTGTAAAGTGCTGCGGAATATGATGGCGCTATATAAGTAAGCAAACAAAATAAAAAAATAAATTAGGGAGTTACTAGATCTCTGAACTAATATCAGTTTAGGGACAATAAAGCTTTCACACTGCTTTTCTGTAAGCGAAAGAAGAACTTTCATTCCCATGTGTTTATTTCTATTACTACATACCTTCTCTGTTCTTTCGTACATAATTTTGTTTCGTTAGATATTGTTTTACCATGAGTAGGCTTGGAAGCTTGCCTTGTAACATCTGCTATTTCAGTTAGCCATTAAAAGCCATCATAAACTCAATAATGTTACTTTGCTTATCTTATTGAGAACAATAAGACATTTATCAATGGGCTAACACAGTACCAAATGTTTTTCATGTTACATCATTGACATGATTATGTTTTTTTCTATTACTATGAGGTCACAGGCAAATGGTGACCTTTTTCTTGCACAAAGAAATCATCATGAGCATTATCCCTGTTTTCTAGCATCACTATATACATTATTACTATATTGTATACATATTGTATGCATACCTCCCAACTGTTCGGGATTCAGTGGGACTGAGCCGGATTGTGGGTTCTGTCCAGCTGTCCCAGTCGGCATTTATACAATATAGTAATAATGTATATAGTGATAGCAGATGAATTGCAAATGTAAGGGCCCCTTCACACGGAGAAAGGTGCCGCGCATTGTGGCGCGTTTACGCCGCGTTTTTTTTACGGTGCGCGATTACGCCGCGTTCCGTAAAAAAACGCCGCGTACACGCGCCGTAAACGCGCCACAATGCGCGGCGCGTTTACTCCGTGTGAAGGGGCCCTAATGGTGAAGCAGGGAGCACCCCACTTCATTGACTATTCACCCCGTGTCTCTGCTCTGGGAGTAGTAGGCGTGATGTATCGATTTTTTTTTTTTCTTAAATGTTGCAAAAATGGTCACAATCTCACTCCAGTGAATAGGTGGTATAGAAAGTGGAAATTTCTTGACATGGCCATAGTGCAAAAGGACTTATTGTAGCCCATTGCTAAACATGACTCATTGCATAGACACAACCTTGTGCCAAACAGACAGTATGCATTTCACAAAGGCCTTCAATTATAACTTACTCCATCTTCTTCGCTTTCTACTAAATGCATAACATAGATTTTTATTCCCCTTACATTAGTTGTATCTGATCTGACTAGACTGGAATAGGAAATTTAATTTTGTATTGGCCACTTTGTAAGAGAACACACTGTGAATATACTGAAAGGAAAAATGTAAGCATATAGGAAAGTGGTGCTGAGTGGAGAAGGCTTTTAAATTGTGTCAGAATGCAAATATACAAATGTAGCAGAGTTAATCCGAACTGCAATTGGTTAAACTGCTGATGCGTGATGACAAAAACCAATAAAAAAATAATTAAAAATATTTCTTAGGCCAGGGCCTTACATGGCTTTAATCCTGTAGTATGCCCATGCTGGAAATGCCACAGAAAAAAACACACAGTGTTTTACAGTTATTTCTAGCGAATCCCATCCCATATTTTTTTTTTTACAGGGTTCATCTTTTGAAAATTGGTCATAAATAATATTTCCTTTTGTGAGAATACATTTGCTTTAACTTACTTTGGCCAAACACAGGGGCCATATTAACAATGGTGGGTTTACTCATACTAACTATCCCACCATCAATATTAACAACAAAGCTGCTCATTCAAAGGCAGACTAGTTAATAAAAAAAAAATTAAAACTCAGCCGGATAGGGGAAGGGGGGGGGGGGGGGAATTAAACGTGTTGCATCTCTTATGCTAGACCCTTTCCATTTTCTTTTTTTTTTTTTATTTCTTTACAACTACAAATAGTGAAGTCCAGTAAAAAACTATTGGAGTGAAAGTAACACATATATCAGGGTCTATCCGGTCACTGTTTATTGATTACATAGACTAACACTTCATCAGCAATGCTCTGAAAAGTGTGAGTGGAAATGAGTCATTACATTGGCAAGTGCCATGGGGCCATGTGCCACCTGCTCGTTTTGGCCAAATCCATTAGCTGCCTGTGGCTTACAGATAAAAGCTGTTCTTTGCTGTCAGTTACAATGTCAATGAGGCAGAAATGTGGTATAAAGAAAAAGTAAATCGAAAGAAAGTCTGAAGCCAGTAACCTTACTGAGTCAAAGCTGAAACAGAGATTAATTTAGTGATTCTCAAACGTTTTAAAGCCAGTTATATCTTCAGCATAACACTTGTTTGTAAAGTAATTTCAATATCAAAAAGATAGTCAATACGCAACAAAGGAAACAAAATAAATAAAATCCCTTCAGCAGAGGAAGAATGATCAAAGTCACAGGGAGTGCGAGTGGGCCCAGAGAGACAGAAGGGCCCATGCATTATAATTCAGCAGAAGCAGCAGAGGATTGCATGCAGGGCACAATGCTCCCGTAGAGTCTTCTGTGTGCTAGATGGAGGACGCTGTTACATTTCTGGTTCAGCAGTGACAGATCAGTTAGAGAACCACCCTCACCTGCAATAAATGGACTGTTTTGTCATGGGACAGACAGGAGAGGCACTGTGTATAAGATATTACATTGTGTGGGGCCACTATGGAGTATTATACTGAAGGTGGTATCTGGGAAGCATATTATATTATGTAGAGCACTATAAGGGGGGCACTGTGGGTAGCATATTATACTGTGTAGGGCCACTGTGGAGCATTATACTGTGGTGGGGGAGATTACTGGGGAGCATATTATACTGTGTGGGGCCACTGGGGAGCATTATACTTTGGGGGTCTCTAGGGAGCCTATTATACTGTGTGAGGTCACTGTGGAGCATTATACTGTGGTGGGGTCTCTGGGGCAGTGGCGTAACTACCAGGGAAGCAGCAGAGGCAGCTGCCACAGGGCCCTGCCAAAGGATATGGACCTGAATTCCTCTTAACTTTCCGATGTCTGAACAGGTTCTATCTACTTGTATGGAATGGACTGTATTACAGTCCACTTCAATAGGTCTGCCTCAGCAAAAAAAACACCCAATTTTGATTGTTTTTTTTCTGAGGTACAAATGAGTTGCTCCAAAAGGGGCAAACTGAGGCTCTGTCTCTCAAGAGCCCACACAAGTCTGGAGCCGGCCCTGGGAGATGGTAGCTATCTGCTTCTACATGGCACCTCAAGCAGAATTCTGGGTATGAATTATCAATCTTATGTATGGATCTTGAAGGAATGAGGTAATGTATTAATAGTATTTTGAAGCCATTTTTTAAGAATGCAAGCAGCTCTAGAGGTGATTTTTGGTTTGGCAAATACGGAAGATACTGTTTCCTTTGCAAAAGAGGTTTGTAAGTCTTTTCCCAGCAGATATGAAATGTAGGTCTCTCGCATCATAGAGGATCTGATGAAGGAGGACTTTGTAAATATTAGATATGACTTTTTTTAGGTCACTTTGTTTTCAAGCCATGTGGGAGTTGCATTGTGGTAGAGTCTTTAATTCGAGATGAGGAAAAGCATGTTACGTGCTTTAACATTTAAGGTAGGAACATTTGACGCTTTATGTCTAATGTGCAGATGAGGCTGTTTTCAAGCAGGGTATGGTAAGGTAATGTCTTATTGCAGAATTCATCTGATGAAGGGAGGATTATAAATTTGTCTGTGGAGTTAAAGGATCTCCATACGTCTGTTGCTGCTTTGGGCTATTTTGACAAGGTTCTACCACCCTACAGTCACAATGGTAACACATGATAACTACAGCCAATCACTGATCATGTGTAGTTAACATGACGTCACCATCGAAGTGATCAATAAACACCAATGAGAATCCATGGAGTAGGTAATTGCTCAAGGTACATGCACAGGTACATGCAGATTCTTTTATCATTTTATTCAGTTCTTTCCACTTTTTTTTTTATAAACTAGACAACCCCTTAAATGCTGCTCTTCAATCAGAGTGGTCTCACCACTATCTTATCTATAATATCTTAGACCTCTGCAACAAAATCAGTCTGTATGGTATACCTGATCTGTGCCTCCACCCCAGTCCCCAAATCCATTTGTGCCTACAACTTTGTATTGTAAGAATGAGTCTGCTGAGGCATAGCTATTTGCTACTTTCTACTTGTCTACCCTATGTTGTGCACACGGTGGCCCTAGTCATGGCTGGCATCCAGAAACCTGAACCCCCTTACCACTGTGTGTTTACTCTGAACTTATGACTATATCCGTGTAGTTTTTGTCAGTCCCTGAATATCTAAACTTGGTTTATTGGAAACTCATCTCATTTGTTGCAATATTATATTGTGTGCAAATAGAACGGTAACCTCTACCATGATACCTTCTAAATTCTATTTTGCACTTCACATGGTGTGTCAGAACTCCTAGCAACGTCAAATGTCACTCCTCTAGTAAATATGTTTCAACATACCTTTTCACTCCATGCCCAAAGGCCAACTCCAAGAAAGGCAATCCCCAAAAACTGAAATATAAAAAATATATGTTTGTTATGATTATGATTCTTAACTTTCTACACAAAGTACATATACACAGTATCTCAGTCCTGGGTCATCCAGATTTAAAGCTTAAACCAACTTTTTAAAATGGTCTCAGTGTTTCTAAAGTGCAAACGACAAACTGCAATAGGTCTTTATCAATAATGTTCTACAGATTTTGCATCTACGGCCAATATGCTGGAAAAGTGTGTCTATGGTAAGCACGTAGTAAAGGAAAAAGAGGATTGCAGGATCAGACATAACAAGGCATGTTCGTAGTCTCTTACCATTTAGGTAAGCAATTTCTCATTTTAGATAATTAGGCAATAAAAAAAAAATAGTTGTGAAGGGTTTGTACCACCTGGTACATATAATTTGATCCACCTCACAACACCAATAATATAACAGTCAAAATGGCAGCCTATTCATGCAATTCAAACTTGTGATTGAAAATTTTCAAACGGTTATGTGCTATGTTGCTCACTAGCAAATAGGGTCTACTAACCTGGTATGCACTCTGAGCTCTTTTAAAACTGCTAGGTTTGTATATAAGAGGCTACCAGTGCACAGAATAAGACAATAAATCAATTAACTCCATATCTCCCTTTGTCGTAGAGTTCTGTGTGTGAAGCTGAATACAGACAGTTGTATGTGAACAAGCAGTCAAACTGAAGATAATAAGCAGAAGAACAGCTTAATATGTGGTGAAGGAAAAGAGATACCTTTAATAAGATATATTACAAAGTTTTAGATATCAACCTCTAGTATTCATTTATGAAAAGTTATTTATAACTGGAAGTACACTTTAAGACATAAAACAGTCTGGTCACTAAAAAGTTAAAAACTGAAAAAGAGGACAGCGGGTATTTAATTAGGTATTCCTTATGAACATTTATGGTGAATTGGGATTAAGAAAACTCTCTTACTATTATGGCTATATTGTGTTACTTTAAACATAATTGTATACTAGTACATGGATTTTTTTTTATTAATGACTAAAATATGTCAAAATCACCTTCAGTTGTAAAGAAATTTTTATCATTTACAAAGGCACACCCTGCAGCACAGGGATTTATTTCTCAAATCTTTCAGTACTCATGACATATTTCTTGGCTTGACCTTATTTTCAAAAATGCTAACAGATTGGATGGCTGTTCCAAATGTCATCATTGCATAATTTAAGAATTCACAGTATTGTAATTTAATTTTTTTTTTTTTAAATAACTCAGAACACCGCATTTGTACTGAAACTCATTCCCAGATGTGAGGAGCAGCAATCCAAGCTACAGCCCAGTTATACAACTATAATGTTGCTAGGGCGGATGGGAGGAGAAAGTATTTCATTAGCAAAAGAAATGTGTTTAATCAGGTATAAGGAATTCAGTATCTACAGTACATTGCCGAACACAGACTGCAAGCCCACTACAAAAAAAGCAAACGCATCACATGCCTAGCAGCCCATTGATTTCTACCATTTTTGGATTAACACTTGGACATTTTCAGCTTCTTGTTTTATTTGCCTCCATTAAAGGGGCTGACAAATATAAGAAAAACTTAGCTGCTTTTCTAAAAACATGTCCACAGGATTATCTGGTATTGAAGATTGCCCCTATCAAAGTGAATAGGATTGAGGTGCACTATCACACAGACGCTATGCACAGGCTGTTTGAAGAAAGGAGCTGTCTTTCTAATCACATTGAAAATGTAGTCAGTTTTACCTAGTTAGGCCTCGTTCACATCTGCGTCGGTAATCCGTTCAGGGGAGTCCACAAGCGGTGTGCAGTGAAAGCACACGGATCCCCATAGACTATAATGGGGTCCGTGTGCTTGCCACGAGATCTCCGCAGGGAACATGCGGACAGGAAAGTACTTCACAATCTACTTTCCTGTCCGTATGCTTTGTGCGGACAGCACGTAGAACCCATTATAGTCTATAGGGTCCGTGTGCTTTCACTGCACACCGCTTGCAAATGCATTTAGTAGTCCATTCGGGGGGTCCCCATGAGGACTCCCCGAACAGATTACCAAACGCAGATGTGAACCAAGGAAAAGAGAGTATAAAATATTTCCTTTATCATAACAAGGAAGTTATTATCGAGCTACCTTATGGAGCAGACTTCTGTTTTTCTGACATTGATAATATATTTGTTGACATTTTGGGTATTCAGACTTAATTATTTTTCATAGAGTTATGGGCTAAAGTTACAATGATTACAATGGCAGTCCTGGAACCATTTAACCCCTTCCCACCGATGACACTATTTGACTTCCTGACAAAACTCGATTTTTCAAAACTGACATGCGTCACTTTATATGGCAATAACTTTGGAAAGCTTTAACTTACCAAAGTGATTTTGAGATTGCTTTTTCGTAACACATTGTACTTCATGTTAGTAGTAAATTTTGGTTGATATGTTTTGTGTTTAATTATGAAAAAATAGGAAATTTGGCAGAAATCTTAAAAAATATGCATTTTATAAAGTTTGAAATGATGTGCATTGCATACAGATAGTCAGACCGCCCAAATTATATCATAAATCTCATGCCCCAGATCTCTGCTTTATGTCGGCATCAAACTTTAGTCACCCTTTTATTTTTTATGGACATTAGAAGGTTTACAAGTGAAACCACAATATTCAAAATTTTCAAGAAATTTCCAAAACCCATTTTTTAAGGGACTAATCCAGTTATGAAGAGGTTTTGAAAGACCCTTGTATTAAACGCCCCCCCATAAATCACCCCATTTTCAAAACTGCACCCCTTAAATAAGCCAAAACAACATATACCAAGTATATCAACCCTATAAGTGCTTAACAGGAAATAAGACAAAATGGAGGTGAAATTTTCAAATTTGATTTTATTTTACTAATATTTTCGTTTAGCCCTAGAATTTGCACATTCACAAGGGGTTAAAGAGAAAACGCATCCCACAATTTGTTAGGCAAGTTCTCCCGACTACCATAGTACACCACTTGTGGGTGTAAGCTAATATATGGACACACAGCGAGATGCAGGAGGGAAGGCGCGCCAAAGAGCTTTTAGAGGGCAGATCTGGCTGTGATCAGTTTCAGGAACCATGTCGCATTTACAAAGCCCTTGAGGTGTCAAAACAGTGGAAACCTCTAGAAAGTGACCCCGTTTTGAAAACCGCACCCCTCAAAGAATTTATCAAGTGATGTAGTAAGCATTAGTAACTCCGAAGTGAATATGTAAGCTGTGCGGAGTAAATTGGGTACACCAAATCCCATTCTATTTTCCCACTAGCTCTGATGACACAGACGGGGAGGAGGGGCATTCTGGGGGATCAGTGCTGGTGTATTATCTCTCATAAGCTATAAATATGGGGGGTCCCCTGAAAACACTCGCACAGCTTATACATTTCCTTCTTGTTGCAGCCACTTATGTCCTAATGATTTGGCAACTTTTGGGGGTTTTGTCTTCACATTGTACAAGCTAGATTTTTATTTTTATTTTCTGGCAATGTGGCCATATGAGGGCTTGGTGTTTGTGGTATTAGATGTACTTTTCAATGCCACCATTTTGGGGCCTGTAACTTATTGACTACATTTTATTAACTCTTTCTGGGTGGGATGTAAAAGGAGACATCAATTCTGGCATTGCTTTTTAGCATTTTTTTTTTCCCCCGTGCAGCGTAAAGCATAAGTAACATGTTACCTTTATTCTGCAGGTCGGTACGGTTACGGCAATACTTCATTTATATTATTTTTTTAATGCGTTGCTATTTGTGCAGAGTAAAATTCAATTCAATTTTTAGTACTACGGCGGTTTGCGAGAAGTCCTTTCCGGCAGCACCATACTATTACGGCGGATGTCTGGAAGGAATAAATATTGTAAGTTAGCAGACCACTATCTATTGGTTTTTATATAGAAGAAGACTATTGTCAGGCTGCCATCTCACTATACGATCATAAGGTTAAGAATAGGTTATCAATATCAGATTATTGAAAGTTCAACACCTGGCACCCACACTGATCAGATGTTCTTAGCAGCTGATACACAGAGAATGGAACAGGGAGCAAACAGCTCTGATCACTGAAGATTAGGTCCCATTCAAGTGAAAGACAGCTGATTTGCAGTACCTGGTCTAGCCAATACATAAAGAACAGAGCTATCCACTTCCAGCTCCATTTTCTGCATATTAACCACAGAGAACAGTTGATACAACTGATTCATGAAGGTGCTGGATATCAGACCCTTACTTATCTGATATTCATAACTTATAGGATCAGAATTTACCATTAGGAATGAGGTTAGGATAATGCAGGCAGACTGCAGGGCAATAGAGATAGGAGAATGTTTGAAGATTTTTTTAGTTTGAGGTTGTTCTGTCCAAAGATTTGTTTCAGGTCCATTAAGTTTGTCATGAGTCAGAGTTTAAATTAAAACATAGTTTATGACACTGTCATGGCTCCTAAGTCTCTAACTGGCTCATTTCTAGCTGTCCAAGACAAATCCAGCTGAAATAGGAAAAATGGAGAAATGGATGATAAGCAGTGGATACAAACTGTTAGTTTTAACCATACACTGTACCGCCACTTTCTGTACACATTCCATTATGGATGATTGATGGCATAGAGGAGGAGGAGAAGCAGAAGGTGATGATGATAATGACAACCATGTGCTAGGTGTGGCTATGGCCTGCCTTCAAGGAAATCACAGGGAAAAGGTGTAGGACATCTTGCTCACTTCCCTTGCCAGTGTCACTGCCAATTCTATTTTAACAAATGAGTTAGTAATGCTTTTATGTAAGTACGGAGAGCTGTATTTCCTACATTTGTTCCTGGATTTGTCATTTGGCAATGTACACGGAATTCCCACATTCTGTAAAGGGGAATGGTTGAATGTTGTTTTTGCTGTCATGTCTTCCCCTTCCACTTCTGCCTCTTCTACTTCCAAAAAATGTGAACACCACAGTCACAGTACAATACAGTACAGTACAGAGCTTCTCCCCCCACTCCTATGATTTTTCTCCCTATCTGTCTAAAATTGATTAAATCTAACCAAACTGTTTTCCAGGCTAGTCCTCCTCTCCTATTATTCTGTAGTAGTATTGCAATGTTGGTGTAGTTTCCCACTAGCTGCAATTGCTGTGGATCATGCAGTGATAAGACATCTTTCCCTCAGCTGGTGGAATCAGAAAATGGCTCTTCTTTCTGCCCCCAGTCTTAAATGCTGATATGATATCAGCACTGTACCCTATCCACTTACCACTCATGATCAAAAGCAAAACTTGGGTCAAAAAAAGAAAATATAAAAAATTGAGAGTCTTTTTTAATGGCTAACTAAAATGATGACAGATTGCAAGCTTTCGAGACGTCTTAGATCCCTTCGTCAGGCATAGTTTAAACAATTTTTGATGGATGCATATTTATGCAAAAAGAGACACATAGGAATAAAATGTTTGGTGGGAGAGTACAGGTTGGTCAAAACAGGTTAATTTCACATTGATTCACTCATGTCTATGGGGCAATGAATATCTGATCTACTTCAGCAGTGGGGTAGGGTCAAGCCGCAATTCAGAAGAGCCAGGGCCATAGCACGCAAGCCTCTCATAAAAAGGAAAGGCATTAGGTTGTTCCACAAAATCCCCACAAGTTTTTAGGTTTTCACCTCTCAGTATTTATTAAAGCTAGGACAAAATGTACAAGTGATAAAAATATTGTCTTTAATTATTGAGAACTATTTCTAATAATGTGCTACTTTATCACTGAAGAGTTTAGGTTTTTTTTAGGGCATATATGTATTAAAAAAAAAAACTATTTTTTAATGAAGAGAGCAATTAAATTCTTACAGTAATTAGGTCATATTAGGGTAGATTCACACTATGTTCAATGAACACAGGCATGTGGGGATATTGTACTTCATCAATAACTCATGATTTCCCAATGGCTGCAGAAAATATGCCTCCGTCTCTATACACCATGGATTGTTGAGCTCTTTTTCAACACGATAAACACCAAAGATATGTGAACGGATTAATCACGAGCCAGTTTCGACCCTAAAATTCCAAATTCTTTTATTTTTAAAGAAACCAAAGAATTGCTGATTCATCTCAAACAAACGAACATGGCCACTGCAACCTATTGGGCAGGAAAAATACAGAATAGACACATCATGAGAGTCACTGTGACGTTCTGAAGCCACCTGACATCAGCTGACAGCATCTCAGCCAATAGATAGTGGTGAACTTAGCCTTTCCCCAGACTGAATACCGGGGGGGATGGGGGTGTTCATCTTTTGATCGTCTGCCTCAGGCAGCAGGGGAAGGGGGGTTGGGAGTGCTAGTGGTAACATTACAGTGAATATAATGCAGTAATATTTTGTGCAGTAATATTTAGGCTGCTTTCACACGGAGTAATGCTCCACTCATTCTGACACGTAAACCCATGTCAGAGTGAGCGCTGTAAAACAGAATCCCATTGACTTTAATGGGTGCCATCTTGCACGCGCTACACATTGAAGTCAATGGGATTCTGTTTTACAGCGCTCACTCTGACATGGGTTTACGTGTCAGAATGAGCGGAGCGTTACTCCGTGTGAAAGCAGCCTAAATATTACTGCACAAAATATTACTGCATTATATTCACTGTAATATTACCACTAGCACCCCCAACCCCCCTTCCCCTGCTGCCTGAGGCAGACGATCAAAAGATGAACACCCCCACCCCACCCCCGGTATTCAGTCTGGGGAAAGGCTAGGTTCACTACTATCTATTGGCTGAGATGCTGTCAGCTGATGTCAGGTGGCTTCAGAACGTCACAGTGACTCTCATGATGTGTCTATTCTGTATTTTTCCTGCCCAATAGGTTGCAGTGGCCATGTTAGTTTGAGATGAAACAGCAATTCTTTGGTTTCTTTAAAAATAAAAGAATTTGGAATTTTTCCGATGCTGAGGAGGAGGGGGAGGGGCGGCACAGAAAGCTGCTGTGTGAGAGGGACATTTTACAAGCAGCGATCAGCAGCCCCTGCATGTGCCAGTGATTTATATGCGGCCGATCTAGTCCCGAGTATCCCAGCACCAGAACTGGCCACATGCTGCAGCGTGATCTGGACACATGCTTTTCTTGTATGGGACTTTCTTCTTTACTAATGCGTGCCCTGGGTGGAACTGGTTATGATACAAGAGGCAGCGGCTCAGCAGTACAGTCCCATCCAAGGAAAGCAAGTGTCCAGATTACACTGCAGCATGTGGCAAGTTCTGGTGCTGTGATACACAGGACTAGATCGGCAGCAGATAAATCAAATTGGTCCAGCTCCCGCCCCGCTGTGGCCTCAGATCGCCTCATTAGAGGTGCGGCCCTGGTCAGTGGTAGGCGTACACCTTACAGTCCTGATGTCATATATACTATATAAGGTGATGCAAGCATGAACATGAGGCATTGCCTTGATGATAGATGTAGGGATGGATCCACAATGCATCTTACTGTATGATATAGAACTCTGAATTCTTCACACTTAGAAATTGCAATTCAGCTAAAGAACTTTAAGAAAAGAAAACATTAGTCAGATTTAAAGAGGACCTTTCATATCCTCGGGTACACTCAGTTATATATCGCTAGAAAGCAGACAGTGCACTGAATTCAGTCGGCGTTCCCATTATATCCCAGAGCAAGAGCTATCAGTGCAGTTACCGATAGCTCTTCACTGTCAGAAGGGCGTTCCTGACAGTCTAGTTGGGAACGCTCCTCCTGACAGTACTGTCTGTATCTCTGTACTGTCAGAGGGGGCATTCCTTACCATCCAGCCATGACGCTGAGCAGTAAGAAACAACCCCCGCCAAAGTACTCATCAATAGACTAGTACTGGGGGGCATTCCTCAGCACTCAGCGTCATAGCTAGGCGATAGGGAATGCCACCCACAGCTCTTACTACTACTAAAAGTATGGCAAATGAGTAGCGCATGAAGATAATTCTAGGAGCTGAGCACTCCAAGAAAGAGCTGATCTGTAGGGGTCCTGAGTCAGACCTCCACTAATCTAAAATTGATGGCCCCTAGAGGTTGCTAAAACAGCTGATCTGTGCGGGGTCTGGGTGTTGTACCCTAACAGATCACATAGTGTCACATGACATTACAAGGGCTAAGTCTCAGAAAATTCTAAACTTTGCTAAGTAAGAAAGCTTTATAAGCTTACTGGGCAGATGCATGTGTGTCATCTCCATGTTGTTATAGCACTTCATTCCTTTTATTTACTACTTATCTCAATGGTGCCTAGTGATCCGTATTTTGGTCAGTAATCTGCAATAGTGACTGTGTGCCAAAACCAAGAGCAGGTTGAAAACATAGAACAGGTGCAAAGCTTTCCATTATACCTAATAGCTGTGTGTCGTCTCCACTCCTGATTATGGCTCATAACAACTGATGCAAATCACTGATGTGTGAATAATGCCTTATCGCAGCACCTGATGCTTTGCTTTTATTGCTTTTATAAAATCTATTTTAAAGCCATGTCTCTATTTTTGAGAACATATAACTAGATCAAATTTTCACAAAATTTCTGACTATGAGTCTCATTGAGGGCAACATGGCAACTTCAGGTATGACTCCCAATGTGCGACCAAAGATTGTGATGTCACCCTGCAACTCCTTCACTCATATTAGTGAATGAAGTCGCATTGTGACGCATTTGGTCGTTGGGAGTTGTGGACCAAACTGCTGTGTGACCCTAAACCTGACATATAAAGAGTTAATCTGTACAGTGCAAGGATAAACAAGTGGCCGGTTTGTCCTTCTGACTGCTGATGACATGCATTTCACAATAAAGCTAACATAGATGAGGTGACTGGAATAGTGACACATGCAAATTGATCCCAATCTGTCATTTTTATGGCAGATTTCTCAAGTAATTCATCTGAATACATTAACTGAGTCTGCCTGAGTCTACGTGTGGTCTGCAGAATAGAATAGAAGGGGATGACTAGGGCAAACATGACCAATTTGTAAAAACATAAAAAGACAAACATGTAAATCCAAGAGTATACATGGCTGAGTGTTTATTCAGGAATAATCTTCTTCCCTTTCATGACAATTTTCTCATGCGGCATTTATTGGTCCTCCTTCTAGATCACTTACAGTTATGTTCAGGCTACGATGTAAGCACAATAGGTCAGAAATGTAAAATGAATGTATAAGTCTCCAAATATGTGCACTTTAAGCATCGATGAGATTACAGTTACATAAATCCAGCAAAAAAAGTTAATAGAGCAGGTGGTGCAGCATGTGCACCACTGCTCCATTCACATGCTGCAATTATGGGCTCCTGTTCTTGTGATCATCTGTAGCCATCTGATCAATCAGACATTTACCTCCTATTATATAGCTACAGGGTAAATGTCTTTGGCAAGAAAACCCCTTAAAGCTAAGGCCCCACATAGCGTCCTGCAGCAAAAAAGCGCTGCAGGCAAATCCATGGCTGCTACGCATTGCAGTTCTTCCCGCAGCATATTGCACAGAAAGGTCACAGAGGTTTGCTCTTTGTGCTTCAATTATACCTATAGGGAAAACACTGGCATTTTAGTAGGTATAATTGACATACTGCGATTTCGAAAAACGCATCCCAAACACTTTATTGTGAATGTAAAACATGTTTTTCCCCCATGCCCTTTCTTGCACCAAACATGTGCCTCAAGTCCCCTTTTGTCTTCCAAAGTAAACTGTAAACTACAAAAAACAAAGCCAAGAACTGTGTTTTGTCGCTATTCAAAGAACTGTCAGAGGTAATTTACTGCACTACTATATCAATCGTACATATGTATATCATAAGTATATATCTAGCATACAACATTTAAAGGGATTCTATCATTAGAATCCTTTATTCTACAAATACCATGTCAGAATAAACCTTAGAAAGGCTGTTCTTCTCCTACCTTTGTTATTCTGATCCCACGTGACGCTGGGTTCACACCTGCGTTCAGCTGTCCATTCTGTGGTTTCCGTCTTCTGCATGCAAGAAGATGTAAACCACAGACCGGGTCTGACCGTGAGCGTTTTATGCTTTCCGCCGCAAAACCATTTTTTAAAATCCGGACACAGACTACTGCATGTCCGACTCTGTGTCCGGATTTTAAAAAACGGTTTGCGGCGGGGAGCATAAAACGCTCACAGCCGGACAGCTTTCTCACCCATTCAAATGAATGGGTGAGAAAGAGTCCTGCAGGTTTCCGTATCCTGCCTCTGTTTTGTGCAGGAAACGGAAACCTGCAGAACGGAGCGCAGATGTGAACGAGCCCTTACCGTTCCTGAGAAATTTCTTACTGATTTCTTATGCAAATGAGTCTTCAGAAAGCACAGGGGGTAGCCCCTGCGCTCACCAAAAACTTTTCAGTGACGCCTCTATCTTCTGATGACGCCTCTCCTTCACGTCATCAGTTGCATCATCAGCCTTCAGAGCCAACTGCGCATGTCCATTCGGCCATTCTCCTGTGGCCTCTTACACGAGTGTCCTTTCAGCCACTGGAAAATAACCAAACTGACATGCACACTTGACTCTGCCAGCTGATGACGCAGAGGAGAGGCTTCGACAGAAGACAGAGGCATTGCTGGAGAGTCTTTGAGGAGCACAGGGAACGACCCCTGTGCTTTCTCAAGACTCATTTGCATAAGGAAGAAATATGAAATTTCTCAGGAACGGCGGCACAAATCAGAATAACAAAGGTAGGAGAAGAATAGCCTTTCTAAAGGTTATTCCGATGTGGTATTTGTATAAAAAAAGGTTTCTACTGATATTATCCCTTTAACCCATATTTCAGTGTCCCTGAATGTACACAAGGTAATAGCACCGATTCTTGTCAAAGTTCACCTTGGGCTCTATGATCTCTATATTTATGCAAACTGAAGTATTTTTCGGTTACCTTGTATGGAATTAAAGGACAGAAACACATTATCAGTGGAAGCATGTAAAACAACTATGTGGAAATAATAATGATTTAGGTTTGGAATTACGGGATCTAAACCCCTCAAACAATAAATGCTTTGTGCTGTCCTTACATAATAGAAACCGCACACTAGAAAACACTGAAGTGGTTATACTTCCAGTTGCTTAATGGATATCTACAGATTATATATTACATGAGAATTTTGGAAAACAATTAAACAAACAACACTCCTAAATATGTGTGAAGACTATTGCCATTTTTTTCTAAGCACATATTTATCTGTATTAGAACTATGGCATAATGGAAGGATTCATAGTATTGTATGTCAGTCTTGATGTCCCCTGGGCCAGTGGAGGGAGCGCATAATACATTCAGGTCCATCTTCCAGAAGCCGTGTGCCTCAGCTAAAAACTATGCCAACTTTTTGCTGATTTCAGCCATCGTTTATGTTACAAAAGCGGCATAGATTTGGTGTGATCAATGGCCACCCCCATGCCGTGCGTCCATGTCACCCAGTTCAGAAAAGGGCGACATAAAAAATGCCTCTTGCGCCTTAGTGTTAGCGACTTTTATTCACAATAAAAAGTTGTGCAGCTATATTTTCTTGTTTATGGTCACAGGTGAACTTGTGGTGTTATATTATTTGTGGTGTTATATTATATTATATATATATATATATATATATATATATATATATATATATATATATATATATATATATTAGCTTGTACCCGCGACTTCGTCTGCGGTGATTTGAGCGGACACAGACGTGTGAAACTGTAAAAGTGCTTTAAAAAGTTTGGTGGGCTAGCAAATGTGATGTGATGTGTTATATTGTGTATGTAGTGATACAGACAATGTGATGTGTTGTATTGTGTATGTCGTGATACAGACAATGTGATGTGTTGTATTGTGTATGTCGTGATACAGACAATGTGACAGTAAGGAGTGTGCAGGCAGGTTGAGGCAGGAAATGCCAGGCAGTGTGTGTGAGTCTATAGCTGGGGCTAGGAGTCCTGCTTTTGTGAGTCTCCTGCTAGGAAGCCATGTTGTTTAGTGGCACCAAAAGTAGCCTGTGACTCAATCCTAAGGGAAAACTATGTTTGTGGAAAATTACACGCAAATCCGTCCAGGCGTTTTAGCGTGATTGAGGAACAAACATCCAAACTCACAAACATCCAAACACACAAACTTTCACACTTATAATATTAGTAGGATATATATATATATATATATATATATATATATATATATATATATATATATATATATATACACATATACACAGTGTTGGCCAAAAGTATTGGCACCCCTGCAATTCTGTCAGATAATACTCCTTTTCTTCCAGAAAATGATTGCAAGCACAAATTCTTTGGTATTATTATCTTCATTTAATTTGTCTTCAATGGAAAACCACAAAAAGAATTTTCAAAATGCCAAATTGGATAAAATTCCACACCAAACATAAAAAAGGGGGTGGACAAAAGTATTGTCACTGTTTGAAAAATCATGTGATGCTTCTCTAATTTGTGTAATTAACAGCACCTGTTACTTACCTGAGGCACCTAACAGGTGGTGGCAATAACTAGATCACACTTGCAGCCAGTTGAAATGGATTAAAGTTGACTCAACCTATGTCCTGTGTCCTTGTGTGTACCACATTGAGCATGGAGAAAAGAAAGAAGACCAAAGAACTGTCTGAGAACTTGAGAAGCAAAATTGTGAGGAAGCATGAGCAATCTCAAGGCTACAAGTCCATCTCCAAAGACCTGAATGTTCCTGTGTCTACCGTGCGCAGTGTCATCATGAAGTTTAAAGCCCATGGCACCGTGGCTAACCTCCCTAGATGTGGACGGAAAAGAAAAATTGCCGAGAGATTTCAACGCAAGATTGTGTGGATGGTGGCTAAAGAACCTAGACTAACATCCAAACAAGTTCAAGCTGCCCTGCAGTCCGAGGGTACAACAGTGTCAACCCGTACTATCCGTCGGCGTCTGAATGAAAAGGGACTGTATGGTAGGATACCCAGGAAGACCCCACTACTTACCCAGAGACATAAAAAAGCCAGGCTGGAGTTTGCCAAAACTTACCTGAGAAAGCCAAAAACGTTTTGGAAGAATGTTCTCTGGTCAGATGAGACAAAAGTAGAGCTTTTTGGGAAAAGGCATCAACATAGCGTTTACAGTGAAAAAAAAGAGGCCTTCAAAGTAAAGAACACGGTCCCTACAGTCAAACATGGCGGAGGTTCCCTGATGTTTTGGGATTGTTTTGCTGCCTCTGGCACTGGACTGCTTGACATGTGCATGGCATTATGAAGTCTGAAGACTACCAACAAATTTTTCAGCATAATGTAGGGCCCAGTGGAAGAAAGCTGGGTCTCCTTCAGAGGTCATGGGTCTTCCAGCAGGACAATGACCCAAAACAGACTTCAAAAAGCACTAGAAAATGGTTTGAGAGAAAGCACTGGAGACTTCTAAAGTGGCCAGCAATGAGTCCAGACCTGAATCCCTGGAACACCTGCGGAGAGATCTCTTGATGGCAGTTTGGAGAAGGCCCCCTTCAAATCTCAGGGACCTGGAGCAGTTTGCCAAAGAAAAATGGTCTAAAATTCCAGCAGAGCATTGTAAGAAACTCATTGATGGTTACCGGAAGCGGTTGTTCGCAGTTATTTTGTCTAAAGGTTGTGCTACCAAGTATTAGGCTGAGGGTGCCAATACTTTTGTCCGGCCAATTTTTGGAGTTTTGTGTAAAATTATCAATGATTTGACTTTTTTTTTTATTCTCTTTTGTGTTTTTTCATTGCAAGCAAAATAAATGAACATATTAATACCAAAGAGTTTGTGCTTGCAATCATTTTCTGGAAGAAACTGAGTATTATCTGACAGAATTGCAGGGGTGCCAATACTTTTGGCTAACACTGTGTGTATATATATCTCCCTATCTTATAAAAATGAATTCTTGTCTGTCTGTCTGTCTGTCTGTCCGTCTGTCTGTACTCTAATGCGAACCAAACGACTGGACCGATCTTCACCAAATTTGGCACAGAGATACTTCAGGTATCTGGGAAGGTTTAAAACAAGACTCCAACTCGCTCGGACGTACCGTTGCTGAGATACAGCATTCCAAACACAGTGCCCCCCCCCCCTTAGCCAATACAAACCTGCAAGTCTTTCACTCATATTCCAACTGCAATACACATGGTCACTCCACATGCACAATACAACACTAATATCCAAACTGAGATACACGCATCAGAGGATTAGATACACAGATCAGCACACAGTATCACATGCCAGAGGATTAGATACACGGGTCTGCACACAGTCCCACGCACCAGAGGATTAAATACGCATTTCTGCACACAGTTCCACACACTGAAGGATTTGATACGTGCATTTGCACACGGTTTCACATGCCGAAGGATTAGATACAGGCGTCTACACACAGTTCCACACTCCAGAGGATTAGATACGTGCGTCTGCACACATTTGTACACGCCATAGGATTAGATACATGCGTCTGCACACAGTTCCACATTCCAGAGGATTAGATATGCGCGTCTGCACACAGTTGTACATGCCATAGGATTAGATACACGCGTCTGCACACAATACCATATGCAGTAGGATTAGATACGCGTGTCTACACATAGTTCCACACGCCAAAGGATTAGATATGCACGTCTGCACACAGTACCACACGGGGGAGGATTAGATACGCACGTCTACACACAGTACCACATGCCATAGGATTAGATATGCGCATCTGCACACAGTACCACATGCCGGGGGATTGGATACGCGCGTCTACACACAGTTCCACACGCCGTAGGATTAGATACGCGCCTCTTCACACAATACCACATGGGAGGATTAGATACACGTGTCTTCACACAGTTGTACACGCCATAGGATTAGATACACGCGTCTGCACACAGTCCCACGCACCAGAGGATTAAATACGCATTTCTGCACACAGTTCCACACACTGAAGGATTTGATACGTGCATTTGCACACGGTTTCACATGCCGAAGGATTAGATACGCGCCTCTTCACACAATACCACACAGGGGAGGATTAAATACGTGCATCTGCACACAGTACCACATGCCAGAGGATAAGATAAGCGCGTCTGCACACAGTACCAAATTCCGTAGGATTAGATACGCACGTCTGCACACAGTACCACATGCTGTAGGATTAGATATCCACGTCTACACACAGTTCCACATGCCGTAGGATTAGATACGCGCCTCTTCACACAATACCACACAGGGGAGGATTAGATACGTGCATCTGCACACAGTACCACACGCCAGAGTATTAGATACGCGCATCTGCACACAGTACCGCACGCCAGAGTCATTAGATATGCGCGTCTGCACACAGTTTCACTTACTGGAGGATTAGATACGCGCCTCTTCACACAATACCACACGGGGAGGATTAGATATGTGCATCTGCACACAGTACCACACCAACAAGGATTGGATACTTGCATCTAAACACAGTACTACACGGGGAAGGATTAGATACAGCTTTACTCCAGGTATCCATAACAACTGATCACAGGTTTTTCACTGACATCCAAAATGAGATACACATAATCACATGACGCTTATGGACATACACACAAACAACATACAAAATACACCAGTGCAAAATTGGACAATTCTTATGGGGCCACTACACAAACATAAAATGTAATATACCCGTGCGAAGCCGGGTCCTCCCTCTAGTATATATATATATATATATATATATATATATATATATATATATATATATATATAAATAAAATTTCAAAAAAGCAATTGTAGCAGCACCAGCAAATCTGGGTATCATCCCATAAATGTATACGGCAGAAACCCCTCCTAATAGAAAAGACAACCCAAGCTGTCAGCAACTTGTGTAGCTGGGAAATAACCTTTTATAGGAAATGCAGTACACAGTGTACTGCATTTCCAATAAAAGGACATTTATCATCTACAAAAGTTGCTGACAGATTGGAATATATATATATATATATATATATATACACACACACACACACACACACACACACACACACACACGTTTCTATTGCTGTGCTGCCCCCTACGGGCCAACCTGTTATTGACCTAAATTGCATCCTTGATCATCCTTGGTGATCCCTGGTCATTTGTTCTTTGTGGCAGGTCCTTACAGGGTTGTGCAGTTCTTTCCTATTGATGACTGGCCACTATGAAACAGATGAGTTGGGACCCCCACTGATCTCTTATTGGGTATCTATGGCGATAGGTATTTAATAGAAAGAATTGGACAACCCCTTTAAGAAACAAAGTCATCAGATACCTAGCTTAGAATATCGTTTTGCATAGATAATCCACTAGATTCTCTTATCTATTTCATACCCTGAACTCTCCTCTTCTGGGTGCAGTTCAGACAGGGCACATACTGTACTCTAAAGCACGTGCACAATGCCAAATTTAAATGGCTCCTGTAAAACATATGCCTGATGTCAATGTTAGATGAGAGCCATGAAGATAGCCCCATGACATATTAAATATGAGGGGACAGTGCTGGCTGGAGCTGGTCACCACAAGGAGCTAAAAATGGGTGCATCAAAGCTATAGCACTGCCCTTTACAGTGCCATAAGTTGAAAATGAAACTTTTGATGGAAGACTCGATCTTTAAAAACAAAAAAAAGTCAGTATCATGTGATTTAACAGAATACAAAAAATAAACTTTCATTATACAGTTTCTAGGCTTGAGAGGATCTCAGGATATGGACAGCTAAACCTTTCAAGGAATTTCAAACATAAGTATATTGTCCACTACATAATACTCCAAACTATGAAAATTATTCATCTGGTGAAATGCTGCCATGCAGACTGTACAAGTAGCAGCAACATGCACACAACCGTAGTGGTTTTGCTGTCCACAAATACTGATCAGCAATATGCACATACACATGTCAATATGTCATCCGCAATCATGGATCTTGTATGATTCCCTACAATGATCTGTGCCACAAATGTGGACAAATATAGGACATGCTTCATAGTTTGCGGACCCCTTCTATGGCTCTGCTATTTTTGTGTACGGGTCAGCACTTTTATCCACAACTGCAGAGGTGAATTTGTAAAAACGTTAGCTTAGACGAGAAGGGGTTAAAGACTATTTTTCAATTTTCTTTTTAGATCCCCAGCATCCAAAAGCCTAAACTTTTTTTTATTTTTTGTTTACAAAGCTGTATGAGGGTTTAGCTCTTCTGGGACAAATTGGAATGGGGTGGGAATAGAGAAAAACGACACTTGCACCACTTTCTTATGGATTTTATATTTACAGTGTTCACTGTACAGCCAAAATTACATGTTGCCAATATTTCGTCATTACAATTTTGACAATACCTTAACAAAAATCCAAAACTTTGAAAAAAGTTGAGTTGTCCATAACTTTTTTCCATACACAGTTCTACATCAAAATATTTTTTTGAGGGGTCAGACATACTTTTATTTATAGCATTCTTCGGAATGTCTGATTGTCTGATGCCAGTTTGGCATGAATTTAACATGTGCATTTGGGCCCTACATAGTGCTTAAACTCGGAAAAAAATTTTAGGGGAACTCTGGAATAATGGCCGCCGCCCTCCCTGAAGACCCTAACATTCTGACCACCACTCCATTCCTAAACACATTATAATGCCCCATAGTGGCCCCTGCACTAAGTATTATGCCACATAAAATGGGGGATATATTATCTGCCCCGCCCCATAATGGCCCCTGCGCAAAGTATTGTACCGCATAATATGGGGCATAATCTGCTCCTGCCCCATAGTGGACCCTGGGCAAGGTATTATCCCCCATAGTGGCCCCTGCACAAAGTATTATGCCACATAGTAGCTGCTGCATTTCCCTCCCTCAGCTTATACTCGAGTCAATAAGTTTTCCCAGTTTTTTATGGTAAAATTAGGGGCCGCGGCTTATATTCGGGTCGGCTTATACTCGAGTATATACGGTAATCTTTTGAAAAGTATGTGCAAATTCTATTTCTATAAGCTAGATGTTAATACATTAATTCCAAGTCCAAGTTCTTAATCCAAAACGATGCTTACAAGTTAAAAAAAAGAGGAAAAATGGATAGACCAGTTGGAATTAAGTAAATCCTAAGGATATAAGGGCATTTTCTTATTTATACAGTTTCTAGAAGTGAACAATACAGCTGATAGTGGCACAAGGCCATGAAGAAAGTTATTTGTCCAGCTGCAGCCTTGCAGTAAAGCCTAGATATTGGCAGGGGATTTATAAGAAAGGGTTCAAGTGTTGGGAAGACCTCATGAGTAATAGTTAAGACAGGTGAAGCATGAAGAGCAAAGAATGAACCTATTGATAAGAATCACAAAAAACAATGTATGATGTAACATACATATGTGTCATCTAAGGATTCTGAGTGTTTATCCACACAGTACTGTTGAATATGAGTACCGTATTTCAAAATCAGCTTGTACCGAGAGTTTGAAATGTGTGAATACAAGCTAAGAAGGATCAACAATATGACTTGATTTTATGCAGATACAATAAGCATTTTTCAGGTGTATGTCCTCCGATAAGACTACGTTCGCCTTTGTGTCATTGGCTTTATTAGAAGTCTCCGCTGCAGATTCTGTTAAAAATCAAGGACGAAATACAGCAAGCAAACTAAGAGACACCATAATGGAAACCCAATATAGTCAGTAGGATCCACCAGATGGTCTTGGTGTACGTCATATAACAATATAACAGATTTTACAATTCTGTGGTTTATTGTGAATGTCCTGGAAAAGTAAAATAGAAAAATTGGTGAATATGTTAACTTAAGTTTACCATTTTAATTAAAATATATAGAATTAATCTGCATAAAACTTAATGTAACTATTTAGTGGGGGCCACTTTAGTCAACCTACATCGAGTAGCATGGTCCTGGATTTTGAGTGCTGTTCTGGGTAGCAGGTAGCATTTTCAGCTCAGTGTCCTTAGTACGCGGAATACAGCTGAACACAATGATGGCTCCGAGCCAGAGACATCACCACAACCAGAGCCTACAGGCAACTCCGTGGAGATAGGGCTATGTGAGTATAACTTTTTTTTTTATAGCTTGTATGTAATATATATTATCGAATTATCATTGAGGAGGAAGGGGCTATCAGGGGGAGGTACTTGAGGGGAGACTATTTTGTGTGGGACACTTGAGGGAACATTAAATGATGGCGGGGCACTTATGAAACCTTTGAATGGGGTCCACTAATGTGTTATAACGAGGCATATATTTAGCTGACATGTTCACTTTAAACTTATATCATATATATACACTAAGGGTCAGGTTAAAAGCCCAGGGGTTTAGCAACATTGAGAACCAAAGTCTACAAACAGCGGTTGAAAAGTCTTAAAAAACTGTCTCGTGTACATGTGTAGCTGGTTGTACAAGAGAATATGGACTTTAAATGCTCTCACCAGGTGAAAATATTCATGGAGAATGGATTCACATCTCTGACAACAAGCCAAGAAAACATATATTTAGCAGCAAGTAGGATTTACATTAGGTCATATATTATTCAGTATAGTACTCGGCCATTATCATCCTTATCATCTTTCTGCACTAAAAGGGAAATAAAGAAAAAACCTAGGATATTAAATCCATTGGCCGTTGCTCTCAGAGACTTTGCTGTGCTCCATTTTTCCACTCTGCATCTATATTAGCCTGCAGAACAGTTGCAGGAGGTATTTCTAAAGTTTGGAGAGGATTTCCATCTGGTTATATACTCTGCCCAGCATGATTTATGTTCTTCATATTTTATCAAGGTTATATGCAGGAACAAAACTCTAGGCTACCAGTGGAAGAAAATAAAATAGCGGAAATGTAAAAGCTTTGCATATTTTTGTCTGCGTTCACACTTACATGGTAGGTGTCTTGTACAGGTATCTGTACTTTATAAACCGAACATAGAGAAAGTACAGAAAAACATTATATGGCCCAATATATGTGATCACCTCTCCAAATGGAAGAGATGAGGTGTTTGCAATCCGCTACATAAAAGCAAGCACTCGCCATTAGACAAACAGCAGTATGGAGCCCTGCTCAACTTCTACCATTTAGAAAGCAACAACAGCTCAGCCACAAAGCAGTAGACATGCAAACTCACAATGTGGGGTTTAGCAGATACCAGGAAAATGCTACCTAGCAGAACACATCATGACAACTGTATGAAGATGCAAAAACAGTATGGGTCTGTGTTTTGGGCTTCTTATTTCTGCGGCACAAGGCATAGGAAGATACTTTGGCTAGCTGTATGCTTCTAATTATGTGGCCATAATTTGGGGAAGGCCTTTTTTCTTTTCCTGCATTTCTGCACCTCAGTGCACAAAGGAAGGTCTATATTGAGATATAACCCGAACCCTTTTAGGCTAACGCTCCACGCTGCAAAAACTGTTGTAGCAACACATCAAGGTTTTTCTGAAATATCTCAATGAGTTTCACCAGAATCTCATCCAATTTGCAGTTAATGTAAAATGCAGCGAGGTTTTCACAGCGGCCTTAGAAAGTTTTCCTAAAAGCGGATCCAACAAGCTCATGCAGGTGAAATATCAGGCATTGAACAGACTTTTGCCAAATACTGTACAAATGCAGGATACATCCAAAGGAGACCGATTAACTTTGGTTGCAAGGGCCAAAAATATATATCTCCTTTACTCTAGGTTCACACTAGCGTTTTGGTTTCTGTTCCTTGGGTCCATTTGGGGACCCAAAAAACAGACACCTTATCTGTTTAAGACTAAAGCCCCACGTTGTGGAAACGCAGCTTTTTTTGTTGCAGTTTTTTGAGCCAAAGCCAGGAGTAGATTGAGCCAAAGGGAGAAGAACTTCCTGTATAGTTCCCATTCCTTTTGTAGACATTTTTGGCTTTGGCTCAAAAAACTGCAACAAAATCTGCAACAAAAAAGCTGCATTTCCGCAACGTGGGCCTTAGCCTAAAAAGCAGTTACAAGCGGAAATCCACAGATCCCATAGACTATAATAGGGTCTGCAGGTTTCCACCTGAAATCAGAAGAGAGAAAAGTTCTGTTTGCATGACTTTTCTCTCCGTATATTTTAAGGTAGAATAGGGGACCGAGTCCCTGAACATGAGTGTGAACCGACCCTAAGCTATAATTGTATACATGCTATATAGAAGAAATAAAACTTCTACATGCAACAAAAATATTTCTATTCAAAACTTTGAAAATGCAGATCATAAATTCTGATGCCCTAACTTAACTGAATGTACGGTTTCTCACTGCTTATTAAACAAGACTTACATCTCTGACACTGGTAATCTGCATACTCATTTGTAAAGGGTGGCTTGGTTTGATGAGTTTAATTTACTGTTTATCTCATTACACTAGCTATGGGGATTACAGAAATAGAAAATGCAATTTCAGGTGCCTTCAGGCATCAAGCAAGAATGTGTAATTATTTTCTCATGATGCATACAAATAGATAAAAAGTAGGATTGAACAGTGTCTCGCTATGAATGGAGGGCACAAGAGAGTTGTATTACAAGCCCCCTAAAGCGTCATTTGCAATGCTGCGGGTAAATATAGTGACATGGGAATGGAAGTCAAATCCTTTGTAACCTGATAGTAGAAGCATAAATGAAACAGCTTATTGTGTAGACGCTTTATCACTGAGAGGACAAGCTACAAATAATGGAAGTGGATGAGAAATTTGATTCCTGGAAATTGTTACTCCAATAAAAATGGTACGCGGTAGGTTTATTAAATGTAAATACAAATGAATATAAAGAAGTCCAAATACAAACTTTCACTTAAAAGTTACATTATAGTGTCACAATTGAAGATAACATAGTTTTAAGTGAAAAGTGAACTGTCTTTGGTGAGCAGTTACATTTGGATATACACACAACATGGTGGTCCAAACCCCATAACTTTTTATTTTTCTGTTCATAGAGCCATATGAGGGCTTAATGTTTGCAAGACAAATTGTTCTTCATAAAGGTACCAATTAATATTCCATACACTGTACTGGGAAGTTGGGAAAATAATCAGAATGAGGTGGAATTGGACAAAAACAGCACTTTTTTACAGGCTTTGTTTTTATGGCGTTCACTGTTCAGTAAAAATTACACGTCGCAGGTATTTTATGGGTCGGTATGATTCTGGAGATATGATATGATTCTGGAATTTATATAGGGTTTTTTTTAGAGTTGCAATATTCTGACACTCATAACTTTTTTCTATTTTTGTGTATGGGCATCTTTTTTTGCAGGACCAGCTGTACTTTTTAGTTATACCATTTTAGGAAATATCTATTGCGAAAAAAACCAGCGGCTCCGCTCTTGATGTTTTGTTCCCATTACGTTGTTCACTGTCCAGGAAAAATATTTTTATAAGTTTGTAGACCAGGCATTTTGAGACACAGGAATACCTAATGTGTATGTGTTTTTTCTTTTATATGTGTTCTAGGGACAGAACACATTTTTATTTTTTCTTTTAATAGACCCCCTGGGGATCTGATCACTAATGCAATGCATTTCAATGCATAGAGCAGCCTGTAATAGAAGAAATACCAAGACAAGCCTGGGAACCTTCAAAAGGCTCCTGGCCGTCATGGCAATAGATCACCAGCCACCAATCTTGTTCTGGTAACCTGTAAAATTCTCACCAAAATGGTGGTGCCCATGGCCATTACACAGCAGAGACCTGGAACTATAGCAGCCGCTCAACTCCTGAGCGGCCACCATATTTTAATACCTGACATCCACCATAATAGTACTTGTAGAAGGAGTTAGGGTAAGTTCACACGAGGCTTTTTGGACCAGAACCTGAGGCGGAGGCCGCCTCAGGTTCCGGTCCAAAATACGGGTAGCCACGACTGAATGCTGATTTCAATGGCAGCCATCTTTTTGGTCAGGATTTTGAGGCGGATACGGCCTTAAAATCCTGGCCAAAAAAACCCATGTGAACTTACCCTTAATGTGGAAAAGGAAGAAAGCAAGGGCCAGACATGTTCTTGAGAACAAAAGGATTTTGGTGGAACCAGTTGACCATTCAATGATTCTCTTTTTAGAGATGTTGGGAGGATAATAACTGGACAGTAAAGCTGAGTTCACACAGAGTTTTTTGGTCAGGAATTTGGTCAGGAATCAATCATCAAAATCAGCCTCCAAAAAAATCCTCCCAATAGAGTTCTATTGGGAGGCTTTTTTTTGGAGGCTGATTTTGAGGCGGATTCCTGACCAAAAACCTGATGTGTAAGTACATCGCAAACAGCTATACACCTGTTTGTTAGTTGGCTACTATGTATCAGTCTGGAGTCCAAGCTGTTTAGCTCATAGAGCATGGTCTAGTAGGTACCAACTGAAAGCAGGACTAGCAATGTGCATGCTTGCAGAATTTTCTCATTCACTGACAACAAATATTTAGAAAATGGTAAGGAACTGAAACAAGGCATAGTAGAAAGTTGTAGAGTTTATCTTTATAAACATACAATGGAAAACCACCTTAAACGAGATATAAAAGATAATAAAATTGCCACCAATTACCTGGTCTTGGATATCCACTTTTGCTTTACATGGTGTGTGAACACAGGTCTATTATGCTGGGAATGTCTTTTTTATTATACAGATTTCCATTCTTTTTACAATTCAGCAATCTACTCGATACAGAACTATATATCCCCCATGATGCTCCGCTAGCCAGAGGCACAATCCCAGCTGCACATAGTGTATGCCTAAGGTTCTTAACATCTAAGCTATTTTATTTTTAGCTCTGAAGTAATAACTCCTTCTGTCGTATTATCAAGCAAGGTGATGGGAAAAAAAGTCAGGACTTTAAAATATTGGTTCAATGTGACAATCTAATTTTTGTATATGTTTAGTTACAAAATACAGATTCTTGCCCTACAAGAGACAGTAAAGTCATAAAACAAAGGGATGTGAATATACGTATATTTCCAGTTGTGTTGTGAGAGTTCTGTTCAAAATGATAAACCTGTCAAAAGTACGTACCAAGAGCTTCCTCTTTTGATGCGTATTTGACACATAGGAAGCAATATTAATGTTACAATATAAGATTATATAACTTTTTGGAAGGCAAGTGAATACATCAACCTTACGCCTAATAAAGAAGAGAATGTACACCAACACTATAAATACCTAATACTGTCATTTTTAGAAATCCTTATTCGTTTTTCTTTTATTAGTTATAGAATACCCTTTGCCATTTTTACGTTTAATATTATAGTCCACAATCTAATGAAGGGAAGGTTTTGGCCGAAAAATTCAGCGTACATCTGTGTTTTAATAATTAGGATCATCTGTTCCAGAAAATCATTATGTGATACTTGTCAGAGGATATGTATGTGCAGTTTTATTAGACTCCAGATGACTGAGGTATGATGAATCCTTTGTCCTTAACCTATCCCAAGTGTTTCTAACATGTTTAAGCTTTCTGCCTGCTATTCACAATGGGCAGAAAATCAAGTATCACATGTTGAAAGTAGAAAGAGTTGCGGATAAAGAATTTATCCTTCTCCCTTTTATACTTAGAAATAAAACTGAAATTAAAACTTTATTTGCCCCTTCCTCTCCTGGGCTATAAATGGACTTGACCGCTAATGGTGTACATCTACCGTGCTATGATTGTTAAGGCGTAATAGTTGTGCCCACAAAATGACCCAACAGAAGGGCAGACTCCATCACCAATGGAAGAGTGCTCCCTCTACCGCGCATCATCTTCCATGACCAAGTAAAAATAAAAACCAAAAAAATAGATAGATGATAGAATTGACTTTGTATTCTGCTAAAATTAAAAAACAGAAAACCAGTTGGGGAGCAGTGGAAATGGTATAGAATAATAAAAGTCTTGTAGCATATCTGCTAAAATGTTCGCCAGTCTAGTGCAACCACTTCAGTACTTCCCGCCAAACTTAGTTTACTGTGCTGTAGCAATGACATACCTGCTATAAACCTGTTTCAACCAAACACTGGCCTTAGTTGTGCACTGTGTATATGGCACTTGCAAATACTTTATTAGTTGATACTATTGGCCCTACATGGATAGTTTTTGTTAATCTCAGAAAATGCCTTTAATATAAATAAAACGGAATGGTGGTGTGAGGAAACAAATCCAGGTTTGATTCACAGTTACATTGACAACAGTTATCAAGTGGCATTGAAGGAGGCAAGCATAATAGCATACAATGTCAGCATTCTTACATCACAACAGACCATAGAACAAAGAACCAACGATGAAAGTTGTTCATTATTGCTTAAGACAGACACTTCAGGTGTAGTGTAGCAAAGCGCAGCTGAGGGGAGGGGGAGTAGGAGAGACGGGGAGAGGAGGGAGGGAAGAGGATGTGCAGACGTGTACTGCTCCAACTAAGGCCTTTCTAGACAGATAAAGAAAGAGTGGTATTTCTTGGCTGGAGTTTATCTAGTGGGTCTGTTATGAGTAAATGCATAAGGGGATATGGAAAGTGACAGGGGCATATTGGCAAGTAGAGACTGTTCCAGGAACCAAATGGTTAGTCTAAAACATCTCTAAGGGTAAGGCCCCATGGGATGTCCCAGAGCAAAGAAATCACGGCAGGAAAAACCACGGTGGCAACGCATTGCGGTTTGTTCCCGCAACGCTTTTGACAGAACGTTCGCAGAGGTTTCCTCTCCGGACTTTTTGTTTCAATTATACCTATGGGGAAACCGTCTGTAGGTATAATTGACATGCTGGGGTTTCCAAAACCGTGCCGGTTTTGGAAATCATTGCGTGTCCACACTGCGGTTTTTATTGCAAAGTGACCATGGGATTCAGTAGAATCCCACATGGAGTCCTGGCCTAATTCTCTGTTTAATATATGCAGTAAGTAGCCTTTTTTTTTTTTTGGTGACCAGGTGACAAAAAAGGATGTAACTCGTGATTTATTTCTCAGAGATGTAACCACCTAACTCAGGCAAAGCAGACAGACTAAGGTATCGTATACATGAACTTGTGTTATTCCGATGTGCTATCCTGGTTTTTCCTGGATAGCACACTGACCCATTCATTTAAATGGGCCCATGTACACTACTTTGTTTTCCACGAGTCCATACCATAAAACTCAGAGCACATCCTATTCTGTTCAGTGTTTGTAGCACAGACTAGCCTATGGAAGCCTATGGGACACAGAAAACAATGGATGACAACGAATGACACATGAATTTAATCTGTGTGACGTCTGTATCTGTAGAAAAGTGTTCCTAGCCACCCACAGGGCTTTTTTGCGGATCTGCAAATACGGATGACACACTGATGCAATTCTGACCATTTTTGCATATATATAACACTGAACACTGGGCCGTATTTTATGTACCACAAATTACACATGGTCATGTGTATGATTCCAAACTTTTCCAAGAATAAAAAGTGGGTGGGAACACTCAGGGCTCGCCAATTATGTCATACGGTTTTGCAGGCTGTGACTGAGATGTTGAAAAACAGCTTCTTACCAAGATGCGGTGCCAAGGTGTCAATATAAGGGATGTGACGAGGTTGTGGTTAGTTCAGCGGTGTAGATTGTGTTACTGCAAAAGTGTGAACCTGTTTCCAGAATAACTGTATTAGAGGATAGGACCATAGCCTCCTCATATCTGGTTGCTGGGGAGATCTAGAGAATGAAGGGGTCGCACAGCAGCACTTCTGGATCTCGACTGATCAGAAACTTTTGGCATATTCTAATAACATGCCATCACAGAAGATACAAAAATCCCTTTAATTCAGAGTTATAGTTCTGGAGTTAAATGGGAGTCAATTATAGAGACCTGCAAATGTCATATAATATTAGGCCAAGGTAAATGTTCCTCCTCTATTGCCTGGTTCACAACTGTGTTTGGTAATCTGTTCGGGGAGTCCAAATGGGAACCCCCTGAATGGAATACCTAATGTATTGGCAAGCAGAGAGCTTATGAGAGCACACGGACGCCATAGACTATAATGGGGGCTGGTGCTTCCGCACGGTATCCACACGGAACATGCGGACAGAAAAGTACTTCATGATCTACTTTCATGTCCGCATAACTCGTGTGGGCAGCGCGCGGAAAGCACACGGACCCCATTTTAGTCTATGGGGTCCGTGTGCCTTCACTGCTCACCGCCTGCCAATCCATTTGGTAGTCCGTTCGGGGGGGCCCATGCGGACTCCCCGAACGGATTACCAAACAAAGACGTGAACCAACACTGATACAATTAGGAATGAGCTTGAAGTCTTCTTTAAGTCATTAAAGGAGCTCTATCACTGGGAAAAGTCATTTTTAACTAATCACTTCCTTGCATAGCCTTTAGAAAGACTATTCCACACCTACCTTTAGTATGTAAATTGTCTCAGTGGTTTCTGAATAAGTCTGTTTTTATTCACATGCTAATGAGCTTCCAGCCAGCACAAGAAGTTCTCAGCAGCACTTGTCTCTGCTATTATCTCCTATGTGTGTGCAAACAGGAAGCTGGGTCGTCAGCAGAAGCCTGTGCTGTATACTCTCATAGGAAACAATAGCAAAGGGGATGCACGATGCATCGTGCACCAGTCTAATTAGCATATGCATAAAAACGGACTTATTCAGAAACCACTGAGGCAATTTACATACTAAAGTTAGGTGTGGAATAGCCTTTCTAAAGGTTATGCAAGGGTGTGATTAGTTAAAAATGACTTTTCCCAATGATAGAGCCCCTTTAATTATCTGGAATCCAAGGTCTGGATAAAAGTTCTTACAGCTTCTGTGTGGAATATTTTTGTCATATGAAAAATAAGGATACTTACAGTTTAGAACCATTAAAGCACTTTCCTTTTCCTACAAATTCTTTCCATATATTGTAGAAGCATTTCCTTTTTTTCCTCAGTTAATTCCGTTTTGTCAACAAAAGAAAATAAATCGAAAGTTGTACAGAATCGCTTCAGTGTAAGAAAGTATCCGCATCTATTCTTAAAGTTTTACACTCTCCTATGGTCTTCAGATAAAAGACCTTGTACACCTGGGTATTTTTCCATTACATATTTAATGTATATACTACATAATCCCTTAGCATTATTACTTTGATGTTGTACAACACTTCAGCTTTGTACTTAAGCCGCAGAATGGGTTAAAGTGTAGAAAACAAAGAGTTGTTGTAAACGGTGCACACCATGGTACATACCGCACTGATCTGTATTAGGTCTAACTTTTTTTTTTACTCTACTAATGGCCACAAGTATTGCTAGTATTTGCGTTATACAAAAGTATACTTACTGGCCGTTTTATTTGACTTTTCAGGATAAGCTATTATGTGTGTGTACACCAGGAGTAAGACTATGTCTGGTCACTATAATTATAGTCTGAAGTTTTTAGCAGTTTTCACCTCTGCACGCCATATCTGTAACTTGCGCTTTTGTCTGAGTTGATGGATGACGGCTGCCATAGACTGCACACAGTGAGGAAAATGCTCTATAAAAGTGTCTCTCTGAGCCACAGACAGACCCTGGATCATGATATATATGGAGAAGTGCTGACATGTGCTGATGTGAATACCTTACATTATTTTAGTTATTATAGAATCTACTACTTAGCTCTAAGTTTACACCTGCACTCGGATTCACATTCCCGAAAAACAGAAATCCAATCCGCTTCAAAAGCGGTTACACAAGGAAACCTGCGGTCCTCCCAAAAAATGGAGCAGAGAAAAGCCCTGCTTGCAGGACCTCTCTTTCCACATTTTTCAAGTGGAATGGGGGACAGAATCTCCGAATGGAAAGTGAGCACCTAAACCTGTCTTATTTCCAGCTCAGCCCCACCCTATAGACGTGTATATTCGGAGTCATGTGACCTGCAGTCCATCTTGAGATGGATATAGCGGTGATTTTCAGAGTGAAAGCCATTTTAACATGGGGAAAAGGAGCAGGAAAACCGCCTGACAAGAGTAGAAAGAATAATTTCTCTCTGACAAGAAATATTACATTAGTTACAATTACCTGTACTATTCATCTATGCAAAGTTTGTTGAAATGACAGGGTCTTATTACACAGTGAAATATTAGACCATGCATTCCCTGCTAAGGATTCTGGGAAAGAATATGCAAATAAGTACTCCTTGGTGGAAAACGAGGAACTTGCTCTAGCACCACTGTTTGGAAGGTAGTTCATTAAAGACTGATGCTCTATGTACCAGAAGATGATCATAAAATTCAATATTCTTTTTAAGAAGTTGCAGTATCCCTTCTGACACATGTCTATGACCCGTCATGCGGCCAGCCAGTACCATTTCACATTGATGAGAAGCAATAATTTTGAAACAGTCGTCTGCCTTTCTTTCTTTTGGAAGAGATATTCTGGCTTCAGGTTATTCCCAGATCAGGCCAAGAGGTTACAAGAAAACCAGGTATTTATGTATAGGGATCTGCCTTTCATATGATGGCACTAGAACAAGTTCCCCCTTTTCCACTAAGAAGGACACTTGCATATTATTTACCCAGAATCCTTAGTAGTGCATGCTTAGTCTAAAAGAGTTCCTATACACCGCAAGGTGGCAACAGACTCCTTAAAGTGACATTGTACCACTGAATTGGGCGCTGCACAGATCGTGAAAGCCGACAGTGCGCTGAATTCTAGCGGTATATATAAAACTGCATGTGCCCCAAGTGATGAAAGGTCCTCTTTAACCTCCAACTTCCTTTTAACAGAAAATGGGCGGTACCGTTCCCAATAGCAATGCTCTAACTATGCATTGCCAGGGAAAGTCTGTCCTGTAAACATGTAACGTAATGCAGTATATAGGGCTTAGAATTTGCCTGGTAGCTGCTAGGATGAATTTTAGAGCCTGTTTTCTATTAAAAGGAAGTTAGATTGGTGATTTTTGTAATATATAAATTAACCTATCACTCAAATAGAATAGCAAAAAAAAAGTGGAATTTTTATGCTAAGGCACCATGTTGCAGAAACACCGCTTTTTTATTGCAGATTTTGTTCCAGTTTTTTGAACCGAAGCCAAAAATGGTTACAAGACATATGGGAAACATATAGGAAGCTCTTACACTTCTACCTACTGCTTAATCCACTCCTGGCTCTGGCTCAAAAAAAAACAAAAAACTCCAGCAAAATTTACAACAAAAAAGCTACGTTTTCGTAACATGGCCTTACAAAAAATCCTTTACTTGACTCACTGGGATAACCAATTTGATTATTTTGCACAAATTTGACTTTGCTAATCTCCCCATCTTTCAAAAAATAATCGTACTTAAGAAAAACAAGTAAAGACCAAGCTAATCATACGCACCGCTACCAGCTACACAACAAAAAGTTTAGGGTCAGAGGATAATCATACACATTAGGGAGAGTGTGTGCCTACATAGGCGTACAGAGACTTACAAGTCATTCCTGCTCCGCTAGGGATTCTGGGTAAAAAAATATGCAAATCTATTCTCCAGGATGTAATTAGGAGAACAGTTCCTCTGTATGCTACTATGTTAAAAAGCCTACTGACATGATGCGAGGTTTATTGCCAAATTAGTATTTCTATTCCAAAAGGAACAGATTCCCAGCTATGGAGAGTGCTGTTTCGGTCTTTTGGACCTCCTCAGCATAGCGCAGGGATACTAATTTGGCAGAGTGAGAGACTATAGACTAAGTCATGCAAGATGTTAAGGGGGCTGTCCCTAGAGGCAGCATACAGAGGAACTGTTCTCCTAATTACATCCTGGAGAATAGATTTGCATATTTTTAACAAAAAGTTTATTCATTTATCTAGAATACATATGAATACACATTAAAATGTGATTGAAATCATTGACCTAAGACATGTTATTTTCTGCTAATCAAAATCTTTACAAACTGGAAGCATTCAGAAACAGTAATTAAAATGGCGTTAATTTTTCATATTGCAAGAACCCTGATTGCCAAGAATTAGATGAAGAGAACATAACAGTAAATACAGAAAATAAAATCCTGCCATGCTCATTTCCAAACTAATTCTTTATCTATAGTTTAAGACTGCAGAGTTCATTTACACACTGCTCGATGTTTGGCAAAATTGGATGATGATTTATAGGAACTATCAAAGTAAGCAATTATGTTGAAGTGAATACACAGGCCTCATTTATCAGTATGTTTTATTGTTACTTTAGAATATCCAGAAAATCCATTCCACACTATCATTACAGAAAAAAGCTTGTTTCCTAAGGAGAAAATCTTTCAAAATGTTAAATAAATTTCTATTAACTAAATCAGAGTAACAGGTTTTTTTGGTGACTATTTATGGCCATGTCCCTAAAGGGATTCTACCACTAAAACACATTTTTTTCTAGTTACCACGTCGGAATAGCCTTTAAAAAGGCTATTCGTCTCTTACCTGTGGAAGTGCTCTCTCTGCCGCGCCGTTCGTTCAAAATACCGGTTTGTACCGGTATGCTAATTAGTTCTCTCGCAGCGATGGGGGCGTCCCCATCGCAGGAGCAGCGATGGGGGTGTCCCCATTGCAGCTCAAAAACCGACCGCAGCGCCGCCTCTCTGGTCTTCTGTATCCTCCCCTTGCTTCTTCAGTGTACTGTCGGACGCCTGCGCAGTACGCTCTGTTCGGCGAAGCTTGCCGAACGTACTGCGCATGCGCGAAATTGCGGTCCCAGCCATAGTGCGGGCACCGCACTTTCGCGCATGCGCAGTACGTTCGGCAAGCTTCGCCGAACAGAGAGCATACTGCGCAGGCGTCCGACAGACGCTGAAGAGGCAAGGGGAGGATACAGAAGACCAGAGAGGCGGCGCTGCGGTTGGTTTTCAAGCTGCAATGGGGACGCCCCCATCGCTGCTCCTGCGATGGGGACGCCCCCATCGCTGCGAGAGAACTAATTAGCATACCGGTACAAACCGGTATTTTGAACGAACGGCGCGGCGGAGAGCACTTCCACAGGTAAGAGACTAATAGCCTTCTTAAAGGCTATTCCGACGTGGTAACTAGAAAAAAAAGTGTTTTAGTGGTAGAATCCCTTTAAAGTGGTTTTCCAGACAAAAAAAAAAGTGTTTCTTTAAAAAAAAAAAAAAAAAAAAAAAGCATCTGTCAGTGCTATTAAAGGGATGGCTACAGTGATTTTCAGCTAAGCATATATTTGCATAACCTTTAGAAAGGCTATTCCAGACAAACCTTTTATCTAGTAATCCTCCCAGCCGTTTTTGAATTAGTCCACTTTTAGTAATATGCTAATTAGCCTCCATGGTGCACTCGGAAGTGTCTGTGATATTCTGTGAGCACTGTGTGATCTATGTAAACAGGGGGAGGTGAGAACAGGGAAGGCTGATGAGTCCTCATCATCATCAGCAGTAGCAGCCTTCCCTGAACTCACCTCCTCCCTGTTTACACAGATCACACAGTGCTCAGAGAGCATCACAGAGACTTCTGGAGTGCACCTTGGAGGCTAATTAGCATATTAATAAAAGCGGGCTAATTCAAAAACGGCTGGGAGGATTACTAGATAAAAGGTTTGTCTGGAATAGCCTTTCTAAAGGTTATGCAAATATATGCTTAGCTGAAAATCACTATAGCCATCCCTTTAAACCCATTTAGCCATGTTTTGTGTGATTTCTGGGTGTCTCTGGGAGCTCCTGCATTTGTTTACATGCTTCAACTTCCTGATGACGTTTAAGATGAGGTTTTCTTTCAGAGAAGAGCTATTTTGTAAGTGTATTCCAGAGACAAATGAATGTAGATTCTTTGCACTATTACTGTACAGTAGAGGTACTGGCATGTTGGGAAGTGAACACCAATTTCCTGTGACTCAACAGGTCACATGGGGATTAGTAAAAAGTTATGACATCACAAGCAATGACATTTCACGTACAGTCTGGGGAGTGAAGTGGTGAAGATGGGCTGATTCTATGTTGAAAATAATATAACCCAAGTTCATTGTACTATATTTTCATTTATTAAAGGAGTTTTTCAGACAAAAAGTTAGCTGAGAGCAATGTAGGGTGTAAAATAAAAAATAAAGTGCAGCCCACCACTTCTTTATCCCACTGTCTCACCAGAAGGGCCATGGTTCCTTTAGTTTCTAGTGACAGGATATCAACAGTGATGGCAATGATTCCTGGCCTATGAATCCTATCACTGGACTCAACAGTCATGCTGCAGCAGTAGAATCTCTGTAGCAATGGCCGCCGTGGCCAGGGCCGGCTCCAGGTTTTTATGGGCCCTTGGGCGACAGAGCCTCAGTGGGCCCCCTTGTAAAGGAGGTGGGGGAGTCGAGACACTGTGCGTTGCAGGTGAAGCGAGTGACGTCATGCAGGAGTGTGGCGTCACCAACGCCATACCTCCCAATCTTTTAAAGAGTAGAAAGAGGGGCAAAATGTGCAAATTTAGCTCCACCCACTTTTATGTTGATTCCACCCATTCTCATTCATTTATTATGTGCTCCCACACAGTATAATCCTCCTACAGTCACCCGTAAATTATATGCCCCCCTCCATCTCTCCCCCAGTTTCATATACACCCTTCCTCTGCCCCCAGTTTCATGTCCCCCCTCCATCTCTGTCCCCAGTTTCATCACGTTCTCCCCCTTCATCTGCCCACAGTTTAATGCCCCCCGTCTCTGCCCCAGTGTCATGCCATTCCCCCCCTCCCCTTCATTTGCCCCTTCAGTTTCATTGGGCCCCCTCCATCTCTGTCCCCAGTTTCATGCCGTTCTCTCCCCACCCCCTTCCCCAGTGTCATGCCGTCCTCCCCCCCTTCATTTGCCCCCTCAGTTTCATTGGGCCCCCTCCATCTCTGTCCCCAGTTCCATGCCGTTCTCTCCCCACCCCCTCCATCTGCCCCAGTGTCATGCTGTTCTCCCCCCCTCCATCTGCCCCAGTGTCATGCTGTTCCCCCCTCCCCTTCATTTGCCCCCCAGTTTCTTTGGGCCCCCTCCATCTTTGTCCCCAGTGTCATGCTGTTCTCTCCCCACCCCCTTCATCTTCCCCAGTGTCATGCAGTTCCCCCCCTCCCCTTCATTTGCCCCCCAGTTTCATGGGCCCCCTTCATTATGTTTCACCTTAATATGTAATACAAAACAAACACTTACACTCACCTTCTATCACTCACCTTCCATCGTTCCCCCGACGCTCCTCTCTCCTCTCTCTCCCTCCAATCACATACGCGATGCAGGAGCTGTGAGATCAGCTCCTGCTTAGCTCCGGACCGGCTTGCGTGTGTAAGCGTGATGTGATGACGTCATCGCGCCTACACACGCAAGCCGGGCCGGAGCTTTAAAGCAGGAGCTGAGCTCACAGCTCCTGCATCGTGTATGTACTCAGCTCATCGGCGGACGGACGCCGATGAGCTGAAATTGTGACAGGCAAGTGTCGGGGGGCCCCCAGAGGCTCTGTGGGCCCCGGCACTTGCCCGACTATGCCGTGCGCTGACGCCGGCCCTGGCCGTGGCCACTTGGGGAGACAATGGGGTCATTGCTGGATTGCCAGTTGGCCCCTTTGGCCTCACTATGGTCGAAGGAGAGCAGAGTTACACTTATTTTTTTACACCATACCCTGCTCTCAGCTTTTATTTAATTCTATCTATATTTAAAAGACGACTTTTATCAGTTATCTATTTAGAAATGAAAAACATAGACAATGCCTTGCCAGCGTCCAACCACCCTCCATATGACAATAGAAATCATGGGGCATCATTTTAATGTCACATATTTCTATAGCAACAACCCAAAAGGCCAACAACTCATTATTTCAGCTAACTTACTAGAATCAGGTTGTTGCTGTGTCCGCCTTTTCTCTTTTGTAGCAATGTGCTAGTAGGTACAACACTGCCTTAATGCAGAGCTTATATTACTGAACAGAAAATAGAATATTATATCACTTTAATTGAAAAATTAAAACATAAAGATGAAAAGCAGCGCATAGCTCCAGGTAATGAGGTTCCAGTCGGTGTTCACATTTTGACTATTTGCACCCACGATTATCCACAGGTGGAATTAAGGGAATTCTGCCTCCATAGCACTTGTTCTACTGATTTTCTATTATGACTCACTAGATCAAACAATTCCGAAGAGCAGAACCCCGGCCAGTACAAAATAACACACATTAATAATACATGCAGGTGTTTTTACGCTTGCATGAAACAGTTGCTGCTGCTGCTGCTGCTGCTGTGAGATAAATGTACTGGAGCACAAAAAGTCTCAGAATTAAATATCTATAGAATAATATCTGAAGACCGTCAGTTATTTTATCAGCTCCATTTACTGCCTATAAATGGACATACAAATTAGGACTCTAATGAATTTGCATAAGGCACAAATTCAGCTGAAATGTTTTTTGAGTAGGGAGTGTCAAGCGCACTAAATTCATTGTTTCTCTCTGGAGGCAGAGCTGGAAGTCTTATTTCAAAGGATTTTAGCAACAAAGCGGCACCTGAGATGCTGGGGAGATCACAGTCATCAAATAATAATAATAATAATAATAATAAATTTTATTTATATAGTGCTAACATATTCCGCAGCACAGTACAATTATCGTATGTACTCAAGTATAAGCTGACCCCCCTAATTTTACCACAAAAAACTGGGAAAACTTATTGACTCGAGTATAAGCCTAGGGGGGAAATGCAGCAGCTACTGGAAAATTTCAAAAATTAAAATGGTCGGAGTTTTTGGGTGCAGTAGTTGCTGGGTACTGGGAGGGGGTGTTTTGGTTGTCTGTCTGCCCCTTCCCTGAGCTTGAGGACTGTTTTTTTCTTCCCCCACTTGGAATTCAGCGCTAATAAAATAGTGAAAAAAAAAGTTTTAAAAAATATAATAAATAAAAGTTCTAAATCACTCCTTTCCCTAGAATACTTATAAGGGCGGGTTCACACCAGCAACCGATCTCTGTTGTGAAGGTTTCCGTTTTCTGTCGGCAGAAGACAGAAACCAACATTCATTGTCCACCGGTGAGCGTCTTCTGCTCTCCGTGGCGAAACTGTTTTTTTCTTTTACCGGACACAAAGTCCTGCATGTCTGACTTTGTGTCCGGTTAAAAACAAACAAACCTGTTTTGCCGCGGAGAGCAGAAAACGCTAACTGGCGGACACTTTTCAAACCCATGAATAGGTTTGGAGACTGCCTGCCGATTTCCGTCTCCTGCCCAGTTTCTCAGGCAGGAAATGGAAACCTGTATAACGTAGATCGTGTGCTTGTGTGAACCTGCCCTCAAAGTAGAAAATTACTGTGAAACATACACATTAGGTATCCCTGTATCTCAAAGTGCCCAGTCTACTGAATATAGGGTATCTGCAGTGCTCCTGTTCCATCGGAAAGGGGTTAATGGGAGCACTGCAGATACCCTATATTCAGCCAGGCTGAGTTCCAAGTAGGGGGGAAAAAAAACCCAGTCCTCAAGCTTAGGGAAGGGGCAGACAGACAACCAAAGCACCCCCTCCCCTTCCCCAGCACCCAGCATCTACTGCACCCAAAAATTCCAGCCATTTTAATTTTTTTAATTTTCCAGTAGCTGCTCCTTGCCCCCCCCCCCCCCCTCGGCTTATACTCGAGTCAATAAGTTTTCCCAGTTTTTTGTGGTAAAAATAGGGGTCTCGGCTTATACTCGAGTATATACGGTAATCTGATAATTGTTCTTAAATGGTTTGTCTGGAATAACACTGATGTAAACATCCTCCCTCCGCCTACTTTCTAAATTACATAATTAATAAAAAATGTGACTGCTCCAGGGACATTATTCGGTGCCGATCCATTTCCCCATTTCCAGATTGACTCTACTATTCTTCCCTTCATCCACTCCATCATACGTACTCATCTTATTCCTGTCTAGGCTTCTTTCTGCAGGGAACAGCTCCTCCTCCTTCCTTGATGTCAGCCTGCGCATGCGCAACACAGCATGAGTCCTGGCTTTGCGCAGAAATCAACACTACATGTCTATTGTGCAAGCTGGGAGATGTATTTATGGCTATGGCACAGTGATGCACGCTTGCAATCAAGAATAGAGGAGGAGCCGTTCCCTGCAGAAGGAAGACACAGGTTAAAATATAATAGGGTAAGGGCTAAGTGATTTGGGAAGGGCCAGCAGTTTGAGGAACAGCTAGGGAGACAGGGATGGAGTGTTAAAGAGGAATGGGGAGTGGAGTGAGATAGTGTGATAGCCTATAACTACCAGAAGGCATTGCATCAACTAAGGCAGCAGGAAGCTACACAAAGCAAACAAATGCAGAAGATGCCAGGCACTCCCAGAGAGACCCAGAAATCACTCAAAACACTGCTAAAAGGTATTTGGGTGAACTTATTAACCCATTAAAAGCAGTAACAGACCAAACACAGATGTGAACCAGGCCTCAGCTGATTAAAAAGATCTCAGCAACATTCACTCTTGTGGATTTGGACTGGCTATGTTTTGCATGGTGGCTGCTGCAGGACACATTTATAACCAGTGTAAAAATCAGTTACTCGACGAATCCACGAAGATCAGATGATCACTCCCTCAGCTTGTTAATTTAAAAAAAAAGGAGGTTGCTTTGATAAGATAGTAAATCTACAATGTTTTACAATTACATATTATAATGCACCTAAACATATTATTACACACATAGTGATCATCATGCCCAGTTCAGCATGTTATGCTATTTGATTATCCAATGTTAAAAAAAACAATTCTATCAAATAGAATTATATACGATAAAAAACAAAAAATGAAATGAGAATGACTCCGGATTAGTCATGTTCATATTTCAATGAGCACAGCTGGGCTGTGCATGATCGATAGAGCCTATTTAAAGTCACAACCTTTATCTGAAAATCAGTCAATAGCAGTGATGGTCGCATAGGGTTTTTAAAGGTCAGCTGCATAACATTTTATAAGCAAGTCATGGACTACGCTAAACAATTGACATTACCTATAAAAACTACCTTTTGTCTACCTGAACATTTGACTAGTCTGAATTAAAATATATTGACAATAACATTTCATGTACATGACTGATAGGACTACTCTGCTATAGCATCAACACTTCTTCTATCTCTGAAATGCTAACCTTTGTTAAATTCATGCATACTACCTGCCAACATTTCTGGGCTCCCAGGCCTCATGCACACGACTGAGTGTGGCATCTAAGGGGGCATCTGATGCTGCGTTCCAATCTGATAATTATACAGCAGGTCCTATCATGTGTCTTGAAATCGGATAAGAAATTGTTGGATTTTTTTCTCTAGTCCCCACTGTTTCCAAGCAATCAATGCTGTTAGTTTTGGTGCCTGATATGCTGTTTAGACTCTGTACTGTCAGGAGGGTGGTGTCAGTCAGGAGCACGCAAGGGGTACGATTCTGAGCTCTGACACTTGTTGCTTCTGATTGGAGCTCTGAATCCCCCGTCTGACACTGCCCTTCTGACATTACTGCACATAAATAGCACATCAGGCACCAAAATTAACTTTGCTTGTTGCTCAGGGCTAGGAAGAAAATTCCAACTGTGCTGGAATCAGCGGAGCAGTAGCTATTCACATAGAATTGGTGGAGGAGGTGAAAGTCCCTCTTTAAAGCAAGTACCTACCCTCTTGGTCTGCATAGTCGCGTGCATGAGACCTTACTGAGGTTCTCAAATTTGGAGTATCACAAAATAATGTTCCATATTTTATCACCAATGCTATTACATCACATATTGCTAATTACTATATCATTCAGTCAGTAAGGCATAGGATAATACAGAGTAGAACTAACATCATTTGTTTCAACATTGGGGAAAATTCCACAACTGAATACTGGTTTACTTTGTTAACCAATAAAATTGCTATGCACCACATTTACTTTGTTCTATTGTAGACACTTTTTGCACCCCATTAAACAATGGGTTGAACATGCGCCAAAAGCTTTGGTTTAAAGTGAGACAACCAATAGGCGGTGTAAAATTAGACAAAAGTGTTTAAAAATGCACCAAATTTATTATCTAGCATAAACCACTTTGGTAAATTTGATGCATCTTTAGGATATCTAGCCTATGTTTATACAGTCTGAATTTTAGTCATGATCCGTAAATCTTCTTGTGCCATTAAGACTCCATACATTTTACTAAACAGCAGCAAGTTTCCTAAGCCTTTTGTCTGTTTTTCTGATTTCACAGAACAATGGATCTAAGCAAAAGATGTCATTCTTTATACTACAAAACCCATCAACAAAAGTAACTCAGTTGTTGTGACATTCTAATAAGAACGCATGATGTGTGGAAAGCGACCGAATATTTGAAGAGCGGTTGAACTCTTCCCTTGAATTTTCTAGTTCACTAAGGCCTCCACTTCCTAGTTGTTCCATGTTATTTCAGCTTTCTCTACTATTTCCTCCTCTTATCACTTCAGTTCAGTTCATAACCCCTAGAAGAACCAATGTTTGTTCAGTGCTGCTATGGGGAAATAATTATGCAAAATGAGAGCGACTATCACAAACACAGATTCGGAGAGGTCTTCCTCACTGGAATTTTTCTGCTGTATTGTAAATACAGTGGTTCGGCATGTCAATGTATTGGGTATGAGTCTATTTACCAATGACTTAGATTCAACTCTCTATAGTAAGAAGAAAAAGAACAAAACAGGTTGAACTCCCATGATAGTTGTATTATTGGTTCCTTTGTTGGTGGTGCAATTGAAATGATATACATTATCTGAATTTACTAGTATGTTCATAATTGCTTTTGTCATTCCTACAGGTACATATTCGTTTGTTACAGCAGATACTAGGCAGTGAAATACACTGTAAAGAAGTGCTACCCCCATCCTCTAAAAAAAAAGTTAAGTCCGTAGATTTGATCAATTTTAACCATTTTTAACCCAAGGGTGGAGTAAGCTCTAGTAGTGACCAATGTGAAGGTTCTAAATGTCTACCACACTCCCCTGTCTGTGCTGCCATAGGTTTATGTGCAAACAACCATTAACAGAAAGTTCACAATTTTCTACTTTAGCAGTCTAAAATCTAATATGAATGGCCAGCTTTAGCCAGTGACCGACTGAGTGGGTATTTCTAGATTTTTTTTCCTATGCGTCGATTAACACCAGGATACAGAGTAGGGACCCAAGTAGAGTCAGATCCCAACTGGTGCCGCAATGATTATGTCCAGTTCACTGTTTTAGGTTAGGGACCCCATTCTAAGCAGGTTTAATTAAGTTTTACATTTAATATTAATTAATAATTATTGAATAATTAAAATATAATGATATATTAATTAATTTGAAAACCCTATCAGTCTAAGGTTCCACTTAGCGTGCCACAGTGAAAAAGTGCGGTTTTCTAATTCGCAGCATTTTTGCTGCACACATTTTTCTGCAATGTGTGGAAAGGACTCACTAGAATCTCATTTGCTTTGCATGGACTTTAAAACATCTAAGGCTAAGGCCCCATGTAGCTAAGTGCAGCAAAAAAAATGCTGCAGAAGAAACGTATCATGTTTTTTTTTCCCACATCGTCTTTCATTGTGATTTTGCAGAGTCTTCCTCTAAGGACATTCTGCGTCTATTATACCTACACAGAAAACTCCAGTGTTTCCACAGGTATAATGGACATCACTGCAGATTTTTTTCTGCAATGTGAGGATGTCCCTGACTCTCCAGCCACTGGGGTCTGCCACCATGTCTTCCCCACCGTGACTGTTCAGGCCACTAATTGGCAGCAGGAAAGGTCCCGGTAACATATGTGAGTGATGTCACCAGGCTCTTTCCAGCCTCCGATGAGGGATTGACCTTAGCAATCATGTGTAGCATAGAACTTCTTTTGGGGAAGGCAAGGTGCATCTGACCAGACAGCAGGATGGACTTCACAGCTCCAGGGACAGGAGAATGTTACACCTGTTATACCTTCCCCGTCCTCTTCCAATTACTGGACAACCCCTTTAATAGAAATAACAATTATGATTTCATTTTCAGTTTTAGTTGGATAAATTGCTTATCTGCATGTATTTGACTACTGTTTACTAGTGCCTGCTGTAATACAATAATATAGTAGTAAATTAATTGAATGTTGTAATATAATCCTATCCTTTATACAGATGTAGCAGAGTTAACCTAGACTTCTGCAATAGGTTAAACAGCTGCAGTGTGATACTATATCACAGAAGACAAAAAAACAATGAAAAGTCATTGGAAAAACATTTGTTTTGTAGTCTTCTATGATAACTTATAATGCCGTACGGTTTAACCAATAGACCCTACCATGTCTTTTCATACAGCTGCACTTTCTTCGCCCCACACATTTTTCAAACAAGAATGTGACTTGTGGGAGGAATGTTGTAGTAGATCTTACAGTCCACTTCACAATGGGCCTGTTAGTCAGTAATGCCTTTGTTCATTTTCTTCACTAGCAGAGCTTTCTCTACTAGATCGGCGGCGCTCGTGGCGTGCAGCGGATTCAGCACTGACCTCATCTCTCCTGACTCCCACAAGCATCCAGATGTTACATGGGTGAACTAAGCATTAACTAGTAATATGAGAAGCTCCTAAGATCAAGCCATACATCTACACCCACTTTTATGTGCTTAGAAAGTGATATGATGCATTGGGCTTCCCACAGTTACATATTTACCAGATATTTTGCAGAGCAAAGTTCAAATACGGGACAAGAAAACCCCAAAACAGTATTGTTTCTGTGGTAGATATGCTTGTATGATAAATACAGCCATGACATAACAGTAGTAAATATTGTTTGAGGAAATATTACAGTCAAGGTACTTGTGTAGGAGATATGAACTTACAGTATCATGGAATTGACGTGAAATCAATTGAGCGCGGTTATTCTGAGGGGTTTTTGGTGAATTGTGTTGGTGCAGACATAAAAATATACTGAGGCTCAGACACTGCACTTTATGCATCTGTGTGTGCCCCTGGGCAGAGTTGAGGGGTACAGTAAGCTAGTTAACTGCTTTAGGGTCAAAAGGAAGAGGGGGGGTTAAAATTTTATTAAATTTAGTAAAAACCAATAATTTTTCAAGCTGTGGAATCACTTAACACTGCAAGCAGAAGAATAGTGTGCAAAGGTCACCCCCTTTAAACAATGTTGCAGTTTGATCCGGATTCATTTTATGATCTGAAGTCCGAATTTAATGTCTTAATTCATTTTGGGGTTCGGGGATTCCGTTTCCATGGGTAACTGCTTTTTTATGCGGATTAGGCTTCAGTTCGGACTCCCGAATGGAAATCTGAACGCAGATATGAACCTAGCCTTAATTCTTCAGTCTACAGTAAATGCAAGGACTTGTCTGGATTTGTAATTATCAATGTAACGTGGCCTGGGACTCCTAAATGTTTACTATAGGGCCCAGCATTTTCTAGTGAAAGCTGCATCTACATTAACCCGTCTGGCCACTACATAGAGGTCAGAGCTGTCTGTTTCTGGCTCCGTTCTCAGTGTATGTTTGAGCAACGGCAGCTATGGTGAATAATTGATCGGTGGGTGTCACATGTAGGACCCCGACTGATCTGATATTGATGATCTATCCTAAGTCAGTAAGATCTATAGCACAGAAAACCTCTTTAATTCAGATGAAACTCACTCCCTCAAATGAAGGAAAACAGCACCCTGACTGGGAATCAGAGAATAATTGTGCACAGTAGGCGCTTAGATACTCCACAAGTATCAGTACCTACAGAAGCTTCTACAGGGGCTCAGTAACGCAAAGTGGGGAAACGTCAAAAATGAAAGCAATAACATATCGTACGCAGAGAAATGTAGTAACTACTGTGACAAGAAGTAAAGTGATTGCTAGTAGGTTCCACCATCCTACCCCTTGGAACAATCATGCTATGGCTGATCTATGTGTGTATATATGAGATTCTCCTTGAAGCGACCTTACCAGGTATCAGATGATCCACCCAAAATCCTAACATATTGCTCACTGGAAAAATGGCAGCACTGCGATGCCGGTGGGATAGCACCTCGCATCAAAGCGGAGACCTTAATGCCCGAGATCAGTGTGGGTACTGATTATGGGCATTAGAGCTGGGTCTCTGCTGTATAATACAGCAAAGATACGGCGGCTATGGCGGCCGCTCAGCTCCTGAGAACCCACCAAATTTAAATACCTGACATCCACCTTACTATTACAGCGTATGTTGGGAAGAGGTTAAATAGTCCCACATGTCTGAGCAGCCATTTTGGTGTAGTTCTCTGGAGAACTGAGCTTCAAATTGAGAACCAAGATTTGCTCTCAAACAGTGCGGCACAATATCCGGGGAGGAAGAGGACAGTAGGAGCACAAGCAGTGGAGGGGCGATATTAAAGGTATGACGTGAGGGGTGCTTGGAGGCTCTGGGGAACACCTAGGGTGATCCATGGGACTAATTTGCATAAAGAAATAAAGCGGGTTAAAAAAATGACGGGGACAACATAAAAAGTAAAGGTAGTAGTAGAATAGCCTTTTTAAAGGCTATTCAGACATGTGCTTAGCTCAAAATCACTTTTCCCAATGATAGACTGCTTTGGAGTCCAACCATTGGGGTCTGATTCTTCTGCTGGGATGTCTTCTCAAAGTGAAACCGCTCGCCAGCTGTGAGATACCGAATCCTTTCCACTGAGGTTGCTGATTGGCCTCGGCAGTCACATGTGGCGGGGACTTCTGTGGGAAGATAACAATAGACACAGATGACCAGACCGCGCTTGGAGGCACCGGAGCACCAAGGAGAGGAGAGCATGATTCTATTTTTTTTTTTGTATTTTGTTTTGCCCCAAAGCGATTTAAAAAATAAATAAATAAGCAGTATTTCATTTTCTATTACCTGGATTTGCAGCAAGTTTCCTTTTTGTAGGGGCTAGTAGTCATTTTGTGCCAGCCACTCTGGCATTCACTTCCCATTTCAGAAATATTTGCATGTTTTCTGTGAGACACATCTGCCAGTAATAGCAAGAAAACATCTTTACAATGTGTCTCCCATGTTCCACTAGACGCTCTGTAGGCCAAAGTAATAAATACAAACAGAAACAAACTATGTAAACTTGTAGGATTACTCTCCAAAGAATCAGTGTCGTTGCCTTGTTTTTACCAAAACGGTCTGGTTTTCATTTTTTAAGGAATTTTCCATCTAATGTCTTCCTCATCTCAAGTCTTCACAAATTGTTTGTTCTATTTCACGTCCATGGAAATGCCTATTAAATTTTCCATAATTCCAAACTATAGATAAAAAGTTCTTTTCTGTCATTAGGTACAGAAGTCTAGTATCCCGAAACACAGGAAGACTGAGGATAGTATCAGCCAACACCCTGATAACCGAAAATACTGTACAATGAAGTCAGACATGAAGAGTTCACTCAAGAAGCACGATGGAAAATTCACTAGAGAAATCTGCTCTCCCCCTTCCAGAAAATTGCTCTACTGTTTTTGGTGTGTATGAATTGCCAAGTGATTCACCCCTGTCACAATATGATTGTGTAGTGGGTACATTACATAGAAGCTGCACAAGAAACACAAAACATGTCTATTGACGTCTATGGAGTAACAATGAAAGCCCAATTGAAACAAAAAATAAAGTGACATGAGGCAATTGAGATAACAGAACAAATTTGCATAATGCCTTAGTCTATTAGGAAATATTGAAGGGCACTGTACAACAAGGGAAACCAGATCCAGGTATATTAAGAACATAATTTTTAATGTAAAATATTAATTTATGATATTTCAGGATGGTACTGGCCATGCATATGAGATAGCTGTTGACCGACAACTATACTCTGTTACCTTGAACAAAAACATGCATGCTTTCCTCAAGTAAGTGTGCACATTTTTTTCAATGGAAAATGGTGAATAAGCCACAGCGAGACAGTATTAGACAGCCATGGGAACAAGGGATTTGGGTACATAGAAATCCTGCATGTCCAGTCATACATCTCAACAAAACCCACCACTTCTCCATCTTCTACTACTCCAGTCCAAATGCTGAGTGAGTCTCCACTGTCCTCAACCTCCTGCAGTCTCCCAACACACAGCAAATGCTTGCCCAACTAGTTGCTGGCCACATACGCGATCCATCAAAGATTGGGAATCTCCAAGCATTTCCTGTCTGAGTTGGAAGTGGAGCACGGTGGGACCCAGCAGTAGTGAAAGAGCAGAGAGAGGCGTTGTTATATTACAGTTTAAATATATATTTCATCCCCCTGTTAGTCCCTTTATTATGCAATATTCAGAATAGCTAACATATCTATCTTGGTCTAAATTAAATGGTCACTCCTTTTCCTCTGAACTTTACTCTACAATTCCAAAGGTCTGAAAATCTGCACCAAGTCCTACAATCCAATAACAATCATCCATCTATACACTAAAAACAAACTCATTAATCGCAATATGGTAGCAACATGAACCGTGTCATTTACATTGGAACAAGCCATTTAGGGTGAAGATGAGTGGATGGTGCCACCCTTCACTTTGGTTATTCTAGTTAGAGGGAGGACACCACAGACTTTGATTTTCCACTTAAGTAGAAAAAGATAGCTCTGCTTTTCCTATTTCGGAAGAAAGAGGCAGTTGAAGCACCTTGATCAGACTGGCCCCATCTTGCCAGTACCCATCAGTCAACACATGGGCCATGGCACTTCTCACTTTTTTGGACTTAGGCAGGCTGAACACCCTTTTTGGAACATGTACCCCACAGCCTGGGCATTGAAGGTAATTTTAGTGCTTTTGTGGACAACTTAAAGAATCCTTTTTGTGGAGGAGCCTGACCAAGTAAGGTTTCTAAGAACTGTCTCTCCATTTCATGGAATATCACATTTTCTTCGATATGAAGAGTATAAAGCTCTAAAACTCACCAATACACTTGAGTCCAAAAGGGTGCACGATCACATATCCTGGGTCTCAAGGATAAATTCCAAACCGAAAAACATTTTTTCAATAAAGTTGGTCCGCACTCCTTGTGTCTCGTTTTTTTTTTCTTTTTAAAATTTCTTTTTAAAATAATCCATTAAAAAGGCATACAGTCCAAAAAACAAAAACACACTAGACAGTGACAAAGAATAGAAAAATTAAGTGTCCATAGCAATAAAAAACGCCAACGCGTTTCGGGGAAGAGACCCCTTAGTCATGGCATACACGTTTTTTATTGCTATGGACACTTAATTTTTCTATTCTTTGTCACTGTCTAGTGTGTTTTTGTTTTTTGGACTGTATGCCTTTTTAATGGATTATTAAAAGCTAAATTTTAAAAAGAAAAAAAAACGAGACACAAGGAGTGCGGACCAACTTTATTGAAAAAATGTATCACATTTTCTTGCTTCCTGCCTTACTTCCAAGTAAAATGTTAGCTGTGGCACCATTCAAAAGTGTCTCGTGAATCCTCTCTCCTGCACTACCATCAAGGGCATTCTAACCACCATGAAGCTCAGTGAGAAGTATCCTGGGGGGTACTACCAACATCTTCCACATTACTGGGCCCTTGTCACTGTGCTAGTCCAGGGGAGTGCTGGAGGGTTGGTCAAGCTAACTACAACCCCCATGAGTCCATCAGTGACCAACTACTATGCTCAATCTCCCTGCTCTCCTCCAACGTGTTGCTGCAGAATTGCACATTTCCAGTGCATATTCCATACAGAATTATGAATATGGATTCAATAATATATGTAAACATACAGGAAATATGTTATTTTTACAGATCCTTCTAAAGGAACCATACAAAACGAATATATTCTTTAAAACCATTTGTTTGTATGTCCATGTGTTTGGTATGTTTCCCTAAAAATAAATTAAAAAAAAACAAACTCATTGATATGGCCCAAACATGATGTGAATTGAGACTTAGGGCTCGTTCACATCTACGCCCGGGAGTCTGTTTTGCAGGTTTCCGTTTCCTGCACAAAACAGAGCAGGAGACGGAAAGCTGCAGGACTCTTTCATACCCATTCATTTGAATGGGTGTGAAAGGTGTCCGGCCGTGAGCGCTGGTGAGCGTTTTATGCTCTCCACGGCGAAACCGTTTTTTTTTTTTTTACATGGACACAGAGTTGGACATGCAGTCCTCTGTGTCAGACTTTTAAAAAACGGTTTCGCTGCGGAGAGCATAAAACTCGGCATGACAGGTTTCTGTCTTCTGCATGCAGAAGACGGAAACCTGAGAATGGACTGCCAAACGCTAGTGTGAACCCAGCATTAGCATGACATGTTACAATGTAGCAAAGTTTTACATTGAACTAACAGCATGACTCACAGCAATAAATACTATAAGTAGGTACAGTAGTTTTATTAGTCAAAGGCATTTTCCTGGCCTGGAAATCATTTTCTGCAATATGATGCTCAAGTGTAACGTAATAATGTTAAAACCAGCTGTATATTCCGAGTTTGTCATTGCGTATGCTCCAGAGAACAACATACAGGCTACTGTTTATGAAGCTGATTCTGCTTATACTAACATAAATGTCATATTGTTATCAATGTGAAGGTTTTTGGACTATTCTGCGCTCCCAAGAACATATAAAAAGTCTGCTTTCTTATGATGGGCACATGTGGAAAATTGTTATTGCTTTCTAATGTACAGTAGTTTACACACAGCATAAGAATAAGGAAGGAACTAACATCTTGAACAATAGCAAAATGTACAAAGAAAACCCAATAACAGCAGTTGTTTCTATCTTCAGTAAGTTTCTAGCTTCTATGGAAATGTTCACTCTCCAGAACTACCAACTGTACATGAGGATTATTTTCTGTCCAAATGTATATATTTCTGCTTATAAAAGATATGAGACTTGATGATGCTTATGATAGGCCTAAATTACAGGTATACCTCACCCATAAAAACCTAAGACAGGGGCAGACAGGGACAGGAACTTATGGCCCTACCATATATATATATATATATATATATATATATATATATATATATGCACAAAATATGCATATACATATGCGTAACGTAGAAAGCAACCCTTTAGAGGATCTTATGGACGCAGCCAGCCTGCAAAGCACAGAAGGTTGAGGAAGGTGCCAGCGGAGCCATGGGAGTCAGGTTTTCGTGCTCGGGGGGGGGGGTGGGGGGGGGGGGGGGTGGGGGTGGGTGTTGAGATAAGGCTCAACACAGGAGCCTTGAGGAGGGCTCTAGCCAGAGGGGTGTATGATGACATCAAGGTTCCCGGTGACCAGAACATGGAGTCTAGAATGGGGAAGAAGTCTAAGAGGCACCACAATGAAGCCTGAGCAAGGGACAAGGAAACTGCCCTTCCAGCACCTAGACGACAGACCCGTTTTTATCATCAGATCTTTTCTGTTTGCAAATCATTGCAAGTTATTTAATTTATCAGTTATAGTTTAAGATTTCAGAAGTTTCAACCCAGTTGTCAGTACTGTGTGCATCACCTACATGCTACATATGTACATACACATTCCACAAGCAAATATACATTACACATGCATATGTAAAATATGCACGTGTATGCCTATATATTACACTGTATTTGTAATTTACGCACTTATACCATACACACAGACGAATACAATGTGTATTTTTGCTGTGGAGCCTGCAGTAGAAATGCAAGGCTGAACATTGGGTTTCTGCCATACATACTTCTACAGGTCGGCATCCTGGATAGGGCAAGATAGGGCAGAATATTTCCTTTTACAACATCCTGGAGAAAGAAGCATGTATCACTGCCTCCCAAACTTACAAATACACTATACAAAATATTATAACCTAGTTAAAGGCATAGTTAGGTTTAGGGCTAGTTCACACGGGGTTCCACGTGTACACATTCCGTTGCGTCTGTAAGAGCTGGTAGATGAGTGGCCAAAAGATAAATGATAGATAAGGACTATAAGTTTATAAGTCAGTCCATTATGCATTCCTGTACCCTGGGACTTGTAGGGAGTGTGTATATCTATAGTTGTAAGGAGGAATGATTACAAAAAATGTCCAGTGTGAAAGCAGAACATAAATAAAACTTAAAGGGGCTCTATCACTGGGAAAAGTAATTTTTAACTAATCACATCTTTGCATAGCCTTTAGAAAGGCTATTCCACACTTACCTTTAGTATGTAAATTGCCTCAGTGGTTTCTGAATAAGTCAGTTTTTATTCATATGCTAATTAGACTGGTGCACGATACATCGTGCACGCCCTTTGCTATGGTTTCCTATGGGAGTATACAGCACAGGCTGCTGCTGCTAATGACTCATATTATTTCTTTTGGGTTCAGAATGATATCTCATAAAAGTTCCTTGTAGATGTAATGTGTTCTGAGCAACATAGGTGTAATATTTCTGGTAATATAGAAAATGTAAAATGTATGTTGATTCATAAAGATCAATGTTTTACATCTGAATAAAGCTTGTGCATAAAACAAATGTACACCTCTCCATAAATTAGGCACATCCTCCAGGGTCCATGCTCCTAAACAAGACATCACACCACCACCTTGCTGGGTTAGAATCCTGGCAACATTTAGGCCAGAAAACTGGCAGAACTATATCTTTTATATGTTTTTTTTTATGCCTTGTACACCAGCAGCAGTAGGGTGGGTCCCTAATTTTACTAGTGGGTCCTAGACATCTCAGACCGACACTGCAAGGATTCCACTTAAAAATTATAACGTACTTTCTAAGTCATCGCTGTCAGATGCAGTCTACACGGCATATTTAAAGGGGCTCTATCAGCAAAATCATGCTAATAGAGCCCCACATATGCGTGAATAGCCTTTAAAAAGGCTATTCAGGCAGCGTAAATGTTATATTAAATCCCGGTTCCGTTTTTAAATAAAGGGATAAAAACATATATGCAAAACTTACTTGAATGTGCACCCTGGGCGGGGGTGCACGGTGCGACGTCATCTTCGGGCACGCCTGCCTCTTCTGTCTTCTTGGAATAACGCCCTCTTGCTCCGTGTCTTCTTTGGCTTCTTCTCGGGAAATCTCGCGCCTGCGTAGTAGCACTTCCCTCCGACTCGCTACCACGCAGGCTCACTTGCCATTTCACTTAATGGCAGTTCGCGATCGAGCATGTCTACGGGACTGAGCCTGTGCAGTAGCGATTCGGAGGGAAGCTCTACTACGCAGGCGCGAGATTTCCCGAGAAGAAGCCGGAAGAAGACACGGAGCAAGAGGGCGTTACTCCAAGAAGACAGAAGAGGCAGGCGTGCCCGAAGCTGACGTCGCATCCTTTATCCCCGCCCAGAGTGCACGTTCAGGTAAGTTTTGCATATATGTTTTTATCCTTTTATTTAAAAACGGGACCGGGGGTTAATATAAGATTTACGGTGCCTGAATAGCCTTTTTAAAGGCTATTCACGCATATGTGGGGCTCTATTAGCATGATTTTGCTGATAGAGCCCCTTTAACAGGTAATATCAGGTTAGATAATATATGTAACTTCAATATTAGGGAGTTTGATGAAAGAAGCCCCACTTGTATATGTATCAATACTGAATTATATTGTTCATGTATATATTCTTAGTGAATGTATTGTTTATGCGTGTGTCATCAGTATATTATATTGGTAGGTGTGTATAAAATATTTTTGCATTGTCATCAAGATCATATACACTGCCAAGGCAGTTTTACTACTTTACAACTTCTTGGGCAGACATATAACTTCAAGATGTGAAAAGAGGGAAGAGGAGGGCACTCTGGCAGGAGGCGTGGCTAAGCACAAGCCAGGATCTTTGCATTGCAAAGGATTGAGAAAACCTGGGAATTTTTGTCATGTCTTGGATCCAGCAAGCTGGGTGTGCCCAGTCCATCAAAAGAGATCCTCCAAGCTCCATGGAATCAAAAGGACTAAGTTATTAGGTTTATTCTGTTTTTTCTCCTTTAATTTTACAATTGTTTTGCTTGTCTCATCATGTCGTCTTTTTCATAGATACCTCTGAACACTATGGATATTAAACCATAAATTTATTAATACTTTGTGTTTGCACTATGAATCCATTATCTTTTTGAAGCGTGTTTGTGTCTGACTTATAGATGTGTGCATGTGAGTTAGGTTTCTTCTGAACCCAAAGTCAGTAGTGGTGGTAGCGTGTATTTGGGGCATATGAACTATGTCGGAGTGAGATTTATGCTCAATTTGCAGCCTTAATGGCTAGTGCAAAAGATTGAGTGAGTGCAGTGAACTGACCCCGGACAGTCGCACCTACATTATGTTATTATTATTATTATTATTTTTTATTTATATAGCCACCATTAATTCAATGGTGCTTTACATTTGGTTACATACAGTACACAAATTATGCAGGCAGATATAAAACTAACAGTGACCGACTGGCACAGTGGGGTAGAGGGCCCTGCCCACGAGGGCTTTCAATCTATGAGGGAAGGGGGTAGAGACAGAAGGATAGGGGAGACTGTTCAGATGACAGTGTGGTGATAGTGTTATTGGAGGTTGTAGGCCTTCCTGAATAGGTGAGTCTTCAGGGCCTTCTTGAAGCCTGTGATTGAGGGGGTCAGTCTTATGTGTCTTGGTAAGGAGTTCCAGAGTATGGGGGATGCACGGGAGAAATCTTGGAGACGGTTGTGTGAGGAGCGGATGAGAGCAGAGCGGAGTAGGAGGTCTTTGGAGGATCTGAGGTTACGTGTGGGCAGGTAGCGGGAGATTAGGTTGGAGATATATGGAGGGGACAGGTTGTGGATTGCTTTGTATGTTAATGTTAGTAGTTTGAACTCAATTCGCTGGGCTACGGGTAGCCAGTGGAGGGACTGGCAGAGGGGAGCAGCCGATGAAGATCGGGGGGAGAGGTGATTTAAGCAAGCAGCGCAGATTAAGGTGGACTGGAGGGGGGCGAGGGTGTTAGCTGGGAGTCCATAGAGAAGAGTGTTGCAGTAATCTAGGCGGGAGATTATGAGGGCCTGGAAGAGCATCTTGGTCGTTTCAGGGGTGAGGAAGGAGTGGATTCGGTGGATGTTCTTGAGTTGGAGGTGGCAGGAAGTGTTGAGGGCTTAAACGTGTGACTTGAAGGATAGGTCAGGGTCCAGTGTTACTCCAAGGCATCGGGCCTATGGGACAGGGGTAAGTGTGGTTCCGTTGACTAGGATAGATGGGTCGTGTGGAGGGGCCATACGGGGTGGGGCAAAGATGATGAACTCCGTTTTCTCCATATTAACTATGAGAAAGCGGGAGGAGAGGAAGGAGGCTACAGCCGTTAAACAATCTAGAACTCTGGCCAACAAAGAGATAATGTCTGGTCCAGAGATGTATATTTGGGTGTCATCAGCATAGAAATGGTACTGGAAACCATGAGATTCTATGAGTTGGCCAAGGTCGAGGGTGTAGATGGAGAACAGGAGGGGTCCTAGGACAGAGCCTTGGGGGACACCTGCAGGTGAGGTGGTGTGCGAGTGGGAGACGCTGAATGTGCGGTCGGTGAGGTCTGAGGAGATCCAGGAATGGGCCAGGTCTGAGATACCAAGGGATGAGAGAATTTCTAACAGGAGGGAGTGGTCGACTGTGTTGAAGGTAGAGGAGAGGTCAAGGAGGAGGAGGACAGAGTAAAGGCGCTTGGCTTTGGCGGTTAGCAGGTCATTAGTGACTTTTGTTAGGGCAGTTTCAGTGGAGTGACAGGGTCTGAAGCCTGACTGTAGTCTGTCAGAGAGCAGGTTGGACAAGAGACAGGAGGAGAGTTCTGAGTGGACATATTGCTTAAGAAGTTTTGAGGCGTACAGGAGCAGTGAGATAGGACGATAGTTGGCTGGAGAGGATGGGTCGAGGGACGATTTTTTAAGTATGGGTGTGACTGTGGAGTGTTTGAATGTGGAGGGGAAGGATCCATTGGCTAGGGATAGGTTGAAGAGATGGGTTAGGGCCGGAGTAATGACTTCAGTGAGTTTGGGGATGAGATGTGACTGGATCAGGTCAAGTGCGCAGGAGGTGAGGTAGGATTTAGAGATTAGGGAGGAGAGTTTTTCATCAGTGATGGTGGAGAAACAGGTCAGGGATGAGTAGCAGCAAGTAGTTGGGTAGAGGGTTTGTCGGGGGAGTAGGGTGAGACTGTCTCTGATAGTGTCAATTTTAGTTTTGAAGTAAGAGGCAAATTCGTCAGCTGAGATAGAGTGATGTCGGAGGGGGCACAGGAGGACGGAGGAGGGATGTACTAGGACGGTCAACACGAGGCAGTGAGCAGATCAGGATCACCACTGTCGGTTAAGAACAATAATTGTACATTCACCCCAACATGTTTTGCCAGATTTGTGATGTCTTCAGAGGTGCATGGAGATATAACCGTTGTAAATAACATAGGCCACTAGAGTGAAAAGGAAAGAAAAAAATCTGAAAGTCAGACTAATGTTTTCCTTTAGGATATTATGTTAACTATGTCAGAGGATTATCTCATCAGACTTGTTATGACATATGCATGTCAAAGAGAGTTGCCTCCTGCTCAGGACCCCCCTATATTGACCAGAATGAAGATCCTCTCAGTAAGAGCAGCTCCTACTCTGGCTGATCCAGCACTTCCATGTAATAAATGGGAAAAATGCCTTGTTAGATGCAGCTTTTCCTATCAAAAGCAACTGATCAGAGAGGCATAGAGAATCAAATCCCATTTCAGTCAAGCTTACACTTAAAAAGATATTGTATTCACAAGACAACTACTTTAAGCCCTTCCCGCACTGTGCCGTACTATTACATCATACTGAGTATATAGTTAACACTCAGCGCTGTACGGCATTGTAATACCGCGGGCACAGAAGCTCCACATGCGTCATTACTTCATGGACTTGGCTGTGTTATACTGCTGGGGACCAGGACCAGCTATTGGAATCACAGCACCAAGGGGGTCCAGGGGCAAAGTTACCTCTCGTCACCTCTCGATCCCCGCGATAAGATCACCGTCATATTACCGTTATAGCCGTCAGAATACGGTGACCTCGTAAAAATCGTTCATTATTAAAAAGTGATGTATTATTTGTAAAAGTGGTAAATGGTTATAAAAATCAATATAAACATGGTAAATCTGTAATCGTAATGACCCGCCGGACAAAGTCATTTTTATTGGAGCATGAACACCGTTAAAACAAGATGCAAAAAATTATGATAGAATCGTGTTTTCACATGGACCCCCAAAAAAGCTAATCAAAACATTATATGTATCCCAAAATGAGGGAAAAATATGAAAAAAGCTCACTGAACATTAACGAACAAACTACCCTGCATTCATAAAGGGTTAAGAATATAATATTTTTGTCCCACATAGCCATGTCACTATGAGAGTCTCAAGCTATAGGATGTGTGTATTTTTGTTGATTATATGTTATATATTAATGATTAAACTACTGCTTTGCACTATGCTCTTTATAAAGTTTAAGTATAGACACTGCTGCTTTGTACTATGCTGTTATAAAGTTTAAGTATAGACAAAAATGTACAGCTTCAATGTACTTTCTCTAACCCAATATCAAGAAAAAAACATAGTATGGAAATAATAAAGTACAACATAACCACTAATTGTTCAAGACACATTTTATGTGGCTGCACTGACATTCTAAGCCAGAGATTGCATTTTAGAAAACTGATGGAACTAAGAAAAATACTAGAGCATGGCTTGGCTGTGTAGAAAGCCATAATTACAGTAACTTTGATCAAAATGCCTTTTTAAGCACTTAAAACTATACAGTAAATAAACTTGAGAAAACCACAACTTCTTTCAAACCACTGCAGCCACATGTGGAGTTGGTCTTCCCTAACCTGATACCGCCCAAGGAGCCATAAAGTCTGCAGCCAAAATGAACATGCAGAAGAGTAAACTACAGAAGACTACATCATTTATATTAATCTATACACTTTATACTGGGAACATACAATCTAGAAGAGCTGATCCGGTAGGGAAAAAATTAAAGCATATTTTAAATGGTCATTATTTATTTAACAATGCATTATTTATAATAAACTTTGCATGAATTAATAGTGTAAGCTAATATAATAAACTTTGTAATATAGCTTATCAGAGAAAAATGCTTCTTTCTCCACTTCTGGTTCTTTTCCTCCATCCTGTAAACTGTCATTCACCCTTAGGCCTAGTTCACAAGGGCACGGAATAGCGTATTTAAGTCCTGATTTTGACACGGGAAGCCGTGTCAAAATCGGGGTCAAAATACGCCTGCAGCGACTGTTAGTCACGGCTTAACACTCCGGAGTAGACCCAAAATGAATGATCCTAGTCCGGAGGGTGCTGCCGCAAGGCAGACGCCACAGCTCAATGAGCCACGGAATCCGCCTGAAGAAAGGGCAGCTCGCTTCTTTTTTTCCGTGAGTGGCAACATGCCGCTCATGGAAAAAAGATCACTAGCGTTCTCCATGGACCACCATTGTGAGGGGGCAGATTATGAAATGGATTCCGCGTCAAAATCCGCCCCCTCTGTCCCTGTGTGAACGAGCCCTAAAATCTTCTAAACCAATCTTGCTAGAGTAGACAGACAATTTAGAGCTCACAAGTATCAGATTAGGTAGAAACCCATGGGGTAGGGGGAGTGACCATGAGCTAAGACACATGGCAAAGAGGAGACAGAGGCTGAAGGAGCTAAATTTTAAGGGTTTTTTTTTCTCACGCCAAGTTCTTTATTTATAATTTGTTTAAAGGTTACGTCTAGTGACCATCAAGGGTGTTTCTGCCACAAGCAGGTAAAGGAAGAGGGACAATACAACCCCAAACAGCAAAGTATTAAAGGGGCTCTATCAGCAAAATCATGCAGATAGAGCCCCACATATGCGTGAATAGCTTTTAAAAAGGCTATTCAGGCACCGTAAATGTTATATTAAACTACCCCCCCCCCACCCCACCCCCGTTTTAAAATAATATCGTGCACGATGCGTAAGTAGATCACATTATTTTTTAGGGTATTATTTAAAAATGGGGGGGGTAGTTTAATATAACATTTACGGTGCCTGAATAGCCTTTTAAAGGGGCTCTATCACTGGGAAAAGTCATTTTTATCTAAACACATGCTTGCACAGGCTTTAGAAATGCTATTTCACACCTACCTTTTGTATGTAGATTGCCTCTGCATCGCCCTCTCCGTACTGCAGGTTTCCGTTTCCTGCCTAAAACAGAGGCAGGAGACGGAAACCTGCAGAAGTCTTTCTCACCCATTCATTTGAATGGGTGACAGAGATGTCCGGCCGTGAGCGGCGGTGAGCGTTTTGCGCTCTCCGCCGCAAAAACAGGTTTTATAATCCGGACACAGAGTCGGACATGCAGTACTCTGTGTCCGGATAAAAAAATCTGGTTTCGCGGCGGAGAGCATAAAACGCTCACCGCCAGACCCGATCTATGGTTTCCGTCTTCTGGCATGCAGAAGACGGAAACCATAGAACGGAAAGAAGAACGCAGGTGTGAACCTAGTGTCAGTGGTTTCTGAATAAGTCCGTTTTTATTAATATGCTAATGAGCCTCCAGCCAGCTCAGGAAGTTCCCAGCAGCCTCCTCTCTCCTATTATCTTCTATGTGTGCGAAGGAAACAGGAAGCTGAGTCATCATCATCAACAGTCTCCCATAGAAAACAATAGGAGAGGTGTGCACGATCTATCGTGCACCAGTCTAATTAGCATATAAATAAAAACTGACTTATTCAGAAACCACTGAGGCAATCTACATACTATAGGTAGGTGTGAAATAGACTTTCTAAGGGCTATGCAAAGATGTGATTAGTTAAAAATGACTTTTCCTAGTGATAGAGCCCCTTTAAAGGCTATTCACGCATATGTGGGGCTCTATCAGCATGATTTTGCTGATAGAGCCCCTTTAAGGCTCCCCCTCCTGCCTAGATTACCATTTTTCTATTTTGTACTCTAGCACTCTTTTAACAGTTGTAAGAATCCAAAAAAGATTCAACACCTAAAAGTAAAGGGATTGAGGCTGGGTAAGGTGAAAAATAATAAAAATAAAACATACTCCCCTTCCCCAGTGTGTTCTGGTCCTGCTGTTCCATGTGACCGGTGAGGTCAATCAGCGGCCTCAGAAAAGGACACAGGTATGAAAGCAAACCCCCTTTGACAAAAGTGGAGTACAGAATCAAAACTGCAAAATTGCAATTTTTTTGCACAAAAATTCACACTTGCACAAAAAAATTGTGAATTTTATATGCTTTTTATGGCACTTTGAAGTGCACGCGCCATGATAAATCAGCCCAAAAGTGCTTAGTCCAGAAGACAGCCTTCCATGGACAATGATGGTGGAACCTATTGTCTACAATGTGAATGGCTGGTACACTAAGAACACAATTTGTAATTTGATTTGCAAGGTGTGGGTAACTGACTTTCGAGCAAAGTGTATCTCTAGCTCTAAAACCATTTTTATAAAGGAATTTTTAGACTTCTTGGGGCAACGTCCTAGACTGTTTCTATAGGAACAGCATGTACGATGTGACAAACTGCATGAAATCAGGAGCAGAGAATTTATGCTGAATATCCCATTTCTGTCCATGTTATAGCCTGTGCAAACCAGTGCTAGAAATTGAGGTAATCTCCATAATATCCTGAAGGATTATTTTCTACACATAAACTGCTTCTTTTGAACAGAGCCTTCTAAAGGATTTATCGCAAGCTACTCTACAAAGGGAAAACAATCAGAAAATATATTTGTTTGCCTGGGTAAATGTATCACAACCTGTTTGATCAGAAATTCACGACATCCATTTACTGAGGAATAAATGATTTATAGCTCCTGAAGGAACATACATCAGGATCTTATTATAAACCATTCATTTTTGATAACTAACCATAAAAAAAAAAAAATAATCTTCAAATATTCCACTTTTCAAACTGACTACTGGGGTACACACAGTAGGCTGACATTTCCTACTGTCTGACTCCCTTGGCAGCTTTGCTTTGTAGACTGGGACAGTGTCAGCAGAGGGTGAGAAATATAATCCAAACAACAACAAGATACTTTCTCAGCTTGTTTCAGTATTGTTAACTTCAGTCCTGAAGATTCTTGAAAAAAAGTTCTGGACAAAAGGTGCAAAATCAAGAAAAGATTGGTAAAATTTCATCATCAAAACAAGGAACTTGTTATCTTGTAAAAAACCATATTGTATTGTAATTAACCTTTATTCTCCATATTAAAAGATAGGCCTACAGAACAGCACTTGCACCAGCCATCTATCGTAGCGGGGGCCCCCTTTGGACAGCCCTACATTTGCTGGACCGCTGTCCAGGGCAGCGAGTCCTCTGAATGCCAGTAATGAATTAGGGAGCCATCCGCTACCTGCTTCATCACCCCGCCGCTGTCTTTGCTCCCAGTGTCCTGGGAGAAGGAGGTGCGATGTAGTGACGTCACTTATATCACGCCTATTACTCCTTAAAGACTTGGGGCCAGAGAGAGAGGGAAAGGGGGAACGGGGTAAGGTTTGGGTTATTTTTTCTTTGATATATGCAGTGGGGGACATGAAACTGACACAAAAATTTACTCCCCAAAGTGGTATTCAGACACCTCCATACATAGAGAGTGGCTAAGCCACAGCACAGACCCAGCGTGAGGCCATAGCCAAAGTAGGGGCACACTGTAGACTGTGCCTCCAAACTCAGTCAACAGTGCAACACTCAGTTTGTGCAATGGTTTTGTCTCCCCAATGTTGCCTGAGACAGGACCTTGTCATCAGCGTAAACACAGTATAACATTTACCTCCTGGCGCACTACAACTTAATATTTAGTATATATATACATATATATATATATATATATATATATATATATATATATATATTAATATTGAAGAGAGATGAGCAACACTGTCAGTACTCAGTAGCTATAAAAGGGACAGAGTTTTCTGTTTTTGAAACTAGATTGTGTACAGGACAGGGCACAGAAGTGGCAATGTACATCTGAATGCCGCAAAGGCCAGCTGTCTTCCCCCACCACTCACGTATTTATGGCCTGTCCTAAGGATAGGCCATAAAAACTTTATCTCCATACAACCTCTTCAATGAATGTACCCCATTATCTTACTGGTTGCAAAAAGGTGTATTTTGGAAAATTGACTCTTTACTTCTATTTCTTCCTCGCGAGAGGTGATTGCACAAGCAATATGTTTCCTCAATATGGAAAAACTAGAAATGGAAAGCTTAAAAGGAAGCAATGCCAAGAAATTCTTCCAGAAACGGAGCACCTTTATATGCCAAAGTTTTTAATACACAGAAACGCTTTAGACACTGTCAAGAATTAGAATGTGGCACTTCACCAAACAGAATGTAAGTTCAATGATGGCAAGCAGGGTTCCCTATAAGCCCCCCACAAGTTAATTTTGTACTCCTTAGGGCTAGTTCACACGTGGGGCGCCCGCGCGGGTTTTGACACAGAGAAAGACGCGGTGAGCCACGTCTCTCTCTGGTCAAAACCCGCCTGCCGCGACCATCACGGTCGCGGCTTTCACCTCCTATGTCGGCTCAAATGAATGAGCTGATATAGGAGGGTGCTGCCGCTAGGCGGAAGCCGCGGTCCAGCGCGCCGCGGCTTCTGCCTGAAGAAAGGACATGTCGCTTCTTTTCTCCGCTAGCAGCAGCCCGCCGCTAGTGGAAAAAAGAAGCCCGGCAGTCTGCATAGACCACCATTGTAAAGGGGCGGATTTTGAAGCGAAATCCGCTGTCAAAATCCGCCCCTTTGTTCACGTGTGAACGAGCCCTAAAATTAATAATGCCCTACTCCGCAAGGTAACAATTTCCTCATTGTGCCCCCTGCATATTAACAGCTCCTCTTGTGCTCCCCACTATGTAATAGTGCTCTCCTTGTGCTGCCTGCAAGATAACCAATGCTCATCTTGTGTCCCCATAAGGAAATTGTAGTCCCCACATAAGCAATAATGGCCCACCACAAATAGGCAATGGTCACCCCACATAGGTAACAGTCCCTCCATATAGGTAATAGTGCCCACCCCTCACAAACCACCCAGGGCCCCCTTTGCCAATCTACTGCTGTCTGCTGTACTGAAATCTATAATTGCCTTCTCTCTAGAGTGCCATTGTGAATGCACCCCTCTGACTAAGGGGCCCAGTCACACATGCAACTGTTGTGACCCATATAGTTACACCATCACATTTCAGAATTTGAAAGGGAACACAATACAAAACAATTGATGCATATTTGTATGAAAGCTTTATTCTATGCATTCATAAGATTAAAATATTTTAGTGCTTAAAACGTTAAAAACATTGAACTCTGAATCTTAGTTTTAGAACAGCCTTGGGTTTCTTCCATAAACTGCACCAAAACAACTAACTAAAATTAATTGTATGTAGTGTGGTTTATAATGTATGAGTCTGCAGAACAATAGTAAATGAATCGAATCACTGAAATCCCATTCTTTCTCCCTAACACTTAGGAATAGCTTTATGAAAGGCTATTCTTCTCCTACCTTTACATGTCTTCTCCGCGCCGCCATTCGGTAGAAATTCTGTTTGTTTTTTTTTGTATGCAAATGAGTTCTTTCGCAACACTGGGGGCGTCCCCAATACTGCGAGAGAAATATCCAGCGACGCCTCTCTCCGTGTCTTCTGCCACCCTGGGTTTCAAACTTCTAGGCATGCACAGTTGGCTCTCACAATAAGCTGGTGTAAGCGGCCACAAGAAAATGGCCGCGGGCATGCGCAGTCGGCTCTGCCCGAGGCCTAGAAGTTTGAAGCCACTGCCGGAAGAAGATGCAGTGAAGAGGACATTCCTGAAGAAGATGGAGGCGGTGCTGGAGAGTTCTCTTGCAGCATTGGGGGCGCCCCCAGTACTGCAAGAGAACTCATTTGCATACCGGGATTTTAACCGAACGGCGGGGTGGAGAAGACATCTAAAGGTAGGAGACGAACGGCCTTTCTTAAGACTATTCTGACGTGTTAGGGAGAAAAAAAAAAGTTTTTGATGGTAGAATCCCTTTAAGGCTATTCCCATGTGTTAGGGAGAGAAAAAAAAGGGATTCCAATGATTGGATCCCTTTAGATGCACAATATGTGATACAGACTGACTTCAGTACTCCTCTTTCAGTGTTGTAACAATGGCTTGGCATGTCTCAGGAATAATCCCAGACAAAGATGGTCACTAGATAACTCTTGTGAACCAGAGACCTTCCTGTGTCCAGAAGACAAGTTGCAGCAAACCGCTGCTGTGAGAGAATTACTTGACGCATAACCATATCCCATTTTTGAATTAAAGGAGCGACAAAATCCAGCAATTTCTAGAACATTTCATCTGATATGAACAAGTAATTACAATAGTCATCTGAAATGTTTTCCCTTATCTCTCCTAGCAATGGCATGTGAGACAAAGACTTCCATTGTTTCAGCAACTGCTTTGAGCACATACATCTTTAGCAACTTTGAAGGTCGATCATAACTCTACAGCTCAACAACACGCATGAGTATCTCCAAAGCCAGTCAACGTCTTCCCATGAGTGACATTGTAATCCAAACCGAGATTCAGAAAACACCATGAACAAAATAGGCGACCAGCCTTCACAGAACATTGGGGGATATTTTTCAATTCCTCCACTTTTTAGTGTAAAGGAATGATATTGTGGCACACAATTGGTACTAGGCGCCACAATCCTCGCCACGTTGCGTCCCTGCAGTCCTGGCCCAACATATTCATTATAAGGCCAGTTTTCTGGTATGAGTTATAATCAAAGTCTTTGCCAGTGTCTATCTGGTGATGGTCTCCAATCTGGCGCCGATGTATGAAGAGGCTGATACTGTTTTTTGGGGTATGTCCTGACATGCATTCAAGTAGACTCAAGACATCAGAAAACACAGTTTTCCAGGATGTAAAAATGAATAAATAATGTACATATTGCTACTTACCTTACCAGTTCCGCTACTGTGCACTACTGCTGATCCTTGTGTGAAACCTACCACTTGTGTAATCCCACTATTGTACACTGACATCACATCAGCTGACCATGGCAACCAATTACTGGCCACAGTGCTGACATTCTGTCCATGGTGATGTCACCACTGTGTAAGGGAGCGTTCACACTACCGACAGGTAGTGTCCGCTCCTAGTGTCCGTTCAAAATCTCTCACGGACATTAGGAGCACTACATGTCGGGTTTTTCTGTCCACTTGAAAAGTCGGACATCCTTACAAGCGGACAGTGAAGGAAGGGCATGGAGTGCAAAAGAACGCACCCGATCGCCATTTAAATAAATGACAGGTGTCACGGACACAGCTAGTGTCCGCTCTTAATGTCCGTGAAAGATTTTGAACGGACACTAGGAGCGGACACTACCTGTCAGACACAGACGGTAGTGTAAACGCCCCCTAAGTGATCTGCTGCCACAGTCACCTGAAAAAGGCATCAGTATATTTTTGTCTGGGTGACAAAAAAAAACCAAAACATGACAGGCACACAGGGCATTTACTGTAGTGTACCTGCCTACTTATATAGTGTCATTCTTTCACATAACGTTACATAACTAGGAAGACATGTCATCCAAGAGTCTTTACACCTTCAAGAAGTCTTAATATATAAAGATTATCAAAGGGTTATTTCTATCTTATAAAGTGATGGTATGTCACTAGTATATTCTGTCATATTATGATTTGTGGGTGTTCATCCTCTGGGAGCCTACTGATCCTGAGAATGAAAGCAGCATATTACTGGTGTAGTCTAGCATCACCTTCTACGTTTTTACTAGAGAGCAGCACTCCCAATCAGACAGCTATGCAGCCAACCCCATACTCTATGGAGGCTAGTGCACCATGTAGTGAAGCGCAGCTACAAAATTCTGCGGAAAAAAATGTAGTAGAAACGCATCACGTTTTTTTTTCCGCAGCATTTTTCATTGTATTTTCTCTAAGTTTTGTGCTATGTATTTTCTTCACTTTTTAAACCTATAGGGAAAACAATAGCGTTTCTGCAGGTATAAGTGATATGCTACAATTTTCAAAAACGTGAGAACTTTTGAAAGCGCAACTTTTTCAAAATGGATTTTTTTGTGTGGATAGGATTAGCTAGAATCTCATTCACTTTGCGGGTATTGTAAAACTTAACGTGAAGCTTTAGACAAAAGGTGCACCTACGGATCGCTGAGGCAGCCAATCTTATGCCAGTCTACCCAAGGACAGGGCAGCTGAGTTTCTGCTATTCTGTATTTGCAGAAATACAACCAAAGAAAGCATCTCACATTTCAAAGGTGATCTTATCACCAGGTAACAACAGAAATACACAATGGTAGCTGCCCTGATTTCCTGGCTCGACTGTGTGGTGAATCAGGGAGCAATGTGGCTGAAGAGATCTTCTCAGGATGGACCAAGTAGACCGGACAGTAGGTGGTAAGATATTGGCAGCAGTGGCATAAGATCCATAGGTCTGTGGTTAATGTGCGAAAGAAGTTTGTGTTGTAGTCATTTACAAGTTTGGAAATCTTATGTGTTCATTTACATTGATCGAGCAGTACCTTCTGGAGCAGCTAAAGGTGAACTTAGGTAGGCTAAGGATAGGTTAGGCACAGAAGGTAGGGTGGGTTGGGATTTCAACAGGGTTATTTTGGAATTCTGCACCTTGTGTTGACTATTTTGAATACCGGTAGTTGTTAAGGGTCTGCGTACCAGTCTTCTGTAGTATGTCTGTGCATAGTCTGCTGGATCAATAAAGATTAAAATAAAGGGAGTTGCTGAAAATGCTCTATAATTTGCCAAAAAAAATCACTAATATTTTGGCCCAGACTAAGGCTTGGTTCACATCTGTGCATGGGTTTCCGTTCAAGGAGTCCGCTTGGGGCCCCCCCCGAACCAAAAACTAATGTGCATAAAAAAGTGGTTACCTTAGGAAACCTGAGGACTCCATAGACTGTAATGGAGTACGTGTGGTTTCTGCTCAGTTTTGGCATGAAAAATGTGTAGGGAAAAGCTCTGTTTGCAGCACTTTTCTCTCCACATTTTTGATGCGAATAGGAGAACGGAATGGCCCAAAGGCAGGTGCAAAGTTCATACTGGGTAAGGCCTCAAGCACATTACCGTGTGCACTGTCCTTGTATTAGCCATGTTTTTCACAGTTAAGACACTGACCTATTAATTTTCATAACCCCATCCAAACAACTGTATATTTTTATGGTCCTGTGTATAGAGTCGTGGCCAAAACGCAGGACTTTTCCTCCATGTTCTGTGCATGTAGTCTAACTATTAGACAAGATTAGTAAATCTACCCCAATGAAAGGGATACAGCACTACACAAGTGCTATGGCCCCTTTATTCTCAATATCTATAGTGGTACCCAATATAGGACCCTCACTGATAAAGTGATGGTGTATCTTAGCGCTATGCCATCACTTTACAAGATGAGAATAACCCAGAAGCAGCAATAGACATACATTATAAGGCGAAAAGTATTGGGCTGCAGCCCTTAGTACACATTCACACAAACATGCCATGAAAACAGCCATGAAAAATCCCTTAGACTTAAGTCTAATGAAAAACGTGTGAAAATGACCCAGGAAATGGCATGTTCTATTATATGGAACGGTCACGTGGAATAGTGTGAATAGATTTATTAATGGTACTGTGTACAGGAGATTAACCTTTTCGCTGCCAAGGTTCTCTGGAAATTTTGCACCTCCAGTAGCCAGAGCAATTTTCACAGTTTTGAGATGGACAAATCAAACCTAAATTGCAACATTAAATAAGCATCCAACCCCCCCATACCTATATATTTTCTTAAAGTAGACACCTGCAGCATTGTCAGAATGCCACTTGGTACTGTATACGAACAGGCACCTTCATGCAATTTTGATTTAAAGTGAATGTTTTATGAAAAAATGCAAATAAATGTATATTAGTTGTTAAAAGCGGAAACCAAACAAAAAATTAAATGCACCAAACCTCCTAAAAATAAGAGTTCAACATGTGCAGAGTTCATACATATCACTATGGCCTGAACCCGCATGCACGTGTCTTCAGAAAATCGCTAGAACTGGAAGGAACAAAATTCTGCTTTGAAGCTGGAAATGTTAAAAAAGTATCATCCTATAAAATGTAGGGATTACACACCATGAAAAGTAAGTGAACCCCTAAACCCTATATATTTTTTGAAAGTAGACAATCTGAAGATTACAAATGTCTTAATGGGTCATCGATAGCCACATCCACCTTCATGCAACTTTGCGACCAACACAATTAATTTTTTGAAAAAATACGCTAAAACACATATTTGCACCTAAAACTCATGTTCAATCTCACATTCATATACAAAATACTTCTAAAATAATAGCTTATGGTGTATACAATGTGTATATATACTATATGTACCGCAAACATCAACTACAACAAGAGCTCGGACTCCCAAAAACACGAATACAGAAGACAAGCAGGATTTTGCTGTTGTTCACTAATATGTTAAAAAGCTATACTGCACCTACCAAACTGTGACTGTGATACCAAAATCTAACTTTTTTCAGAGTACACAGCATACCGTATATAAAACACAATTTAATAGTTTATATATACAACCACCTTCATTCAACTTTGCCGCAAACAGAGACTGCTAGCAAAAATTGCACAAAAATTCAAATTTGCCACTAAAGTGCGGCTCAAGAAATCCCTTTCTGCAAACATAATGTACTGTACATAAAACTGCAATATGTGAGGAGTTCATACATACCACACATGTATATATTTACAGGGGCGGGTGTTAAAGAATCGCCAAAATCGCAGAAATGCGCCATCCCATTTTGTGCATGCAAATTAAATAGGACTTTACATAAAAATGTTATTTTCCATCCCCCTATAATAATTTTAGCAATCTATACGTTCATCTCTAGTGATAATCGTTATTACTATTATTTTAGTGTGTAACGGACATCACTAGAGGCGTATTTTACTGTAGAAAGCTCAGGTATAGACAGGACAGGGATTGGGTGAAATGTAAACTTTATTTGCGACTTTATGTATATGTTGTGTAAGTGTTTGGTGCGACTTTTTTTTTTTGACTTGCGACCTGGACATTGGTAAACGTCTGGGTCACAGTGCCAACAAACTTCCTGGTTATGTTCAGGAGGTATAACATAAGAATACCCCACTAGTAAAGCTCAGAGGGGGAATTACATTATACCTGTATGTGACAATCAGAGACAAATGTATAGCATACGCTCTGATTGGCAGGAGAAGGGTTAATAGGGACAATAGAGTTCCTGCCACCCCCCTCCTGCTGTCACATACAAGTTATGCAGAGAGAGAGATTGTTTCTGTGGGACACTTTGAAGCTCTATATCTTTGGACTGCATCAACATATCTTGATGCTTTCAATTGCATTTTAAAGAGGAGAATCTCATCTTTAAAATGATATCAAGAACTCGATGATTGGATGTACAGTTTTGGAGAAATTCACTGTTGAAACGCTGTCGGGAATTGAGATTTGCAGTTGGATCTCAATGCCAAATAGTGTTTTCAACAGTGAATGGCTTCAAGACTGTAAGTAAAATCATCAAGTCCCTGGTATCATTTTAAAGATGAGAGTCTCTTCTTTAAAATGCATTTTAAAGCATCAAGATATGTTGATGCAGTCCAGAGATATCGGCATTAGTAGGGAGGACGTACTTACTGAAGTGCCACCTTGGGAGTACGTACAGTGTACGTGCCTGGCAGCGAAAGGGTTAATACAATGACTTGGACATGGCCGGAGAATTCTAAGACTAAGCACTAAATCACTGAATTCAGACCATTACCACAGATGTATAAAATCCAGCACCTAGCCATGTAGCCGGCCTTTACAAGGACATGTGAAGGAATGGCTCAGTCTGAAGAGCTCATTGAATCATGGTTCTATAATGGGATAACACTGTTACAATAAGTCAGCTTGTGAAATTTCTTCTCAACTAGATATTCCACCATCAACTTTGAGGGACATAATTGAAAAGCGGAAGTGTTTAGGAACAGTGGACCAGTAGACCACATAAAGTTACAGGGGGATTTGACAATTGCTGAGGAGCAAAGGGCACAAAACTCGCCAAAGCTCTACAGACTCACTGGGGCCGATTTATTTAAAATGGTCTGAAAGCAAATCTCCCTTAGGACACGCTGTGATTTTCAGGACTGTCACGTTTTTGGCAATCGCAGTGTGTCAATTATACCTGCGGAAACACCGGCGGGTTCCTCATATATAATTGAAGCCGAAAGTTTCCTCTGCAGACTTTCTGTATGAAGTCCTGCGGGAATAATCGTGATGCATTGCCGCCATGTATTTTCCCCACAGATTTTTTTTTACTGGGGCCCGCTACATGGAGCCTTATCCTTAGAAGACTGATTTAAGAAATCTGTCCCAATAATTGCAGATTTCCAAACTATCCTCTGATATTAACATCAGGATAAAACTATTTACTGGGAGCTTCAGGGCATTGGTTTCCATAGCTAAGCAGCTGCATGAAATTCTTACATCACTAAGCACAATGCCAAGCGTGGGAGTAGTGTCAAGCATGTCGCCACCGGACTCTGCAGCCGTGATAACATGTTCTGTGGAGTGATGAATCACACTTCTCTAGCTGGCAGTCTGTCTGGGTGTAGTGAATACCAGGAGAGCATTACCTACCTGTCTGCATTGTGCCAACTGTAAAGTTGGTGGAGGATGGATAATACACCACCATACTTCCAGGGGGTTGGCCTAGGCCCCATACATTCCAGTGAAGAGAAATCTTAACGCTTCATCATACCAAGACATTTTAGAAATTCTTCCAACTTTGCAGGATCAGTTTAGGGAAGGTCCTTTTCTGTTTTGTGCACAAAGCAAGATCCATAAAGACCTGTTTGGATGCATTTGGTATGGAAGGACTTCATTGGCTCACATAGAGCCCTGACCTCAAACACATCGAATACCTTTGGGATTCAGCAATCTTTTGTGTATCGTGTACAGATTTTTTTTTTTTAAGTCAAAGATGAAGCAGTCAATGTGCCCTGCAATAATTGTAAGGATGTCAACCCCTACATGAAAGCCATATAATATCATATATTTCTTCATTACTTTTTTGTGCAAAGATTATTCTTCTCTGTTGGGTACAACTTTTAGCTGAAGACAGAATTCAGAGTCATCTGCACTAAGCAAGATTTGTGGGTCAGAGGATGTCCCTCACATAGCCCAGTCTAAATCAGAAGCCCATAGAAATCTGCCCAGCCTTGTGGAAATGCACTAACGCCTACTTTACCATGTTCAGCCGCCATATCATACTTTACTTTTCTACTTGCTTCAAGGTACAAAAACAAACTGAACAGGCAAAATGCAGCCCTCCGACTAGGCTAGCTCACAGGCCAGACACTAGAATGCCATGCCTCATGCTTTCCCCCTTATTGCCTCCATGAGGGAGTGGGTTTAGATAAACAGCATTTTAAACATTGCCTGTGTCAGGCAAATATGCCAAAGGAGCCAACCACAGCACAGGTGGCGGAGAGTGGTGACCCCCAAACTAGAGCTTGTGAGACAGACTATCTGATCCAACAAAAATGTCTGACCTCTTCGAGATGAATGGGCAAAAATGCAAAGACACATCCCAAAAGGGGAGATGCCTATGGATTTAGCTTAGTATGGCATTTAATACGACATTTGGTGAAAAACAGTCAAGAAACATTTTTTCAGTTTTTGAAGTACAAAACTATACTCGATTGACTGTAATAAGAAGAATTGCATTGTAAACATAAAGAAAAGGTGGTAGGCATAAATTCAGCCCATATAAACTTTTGAATACATCTGCATAGACATTTTGCTAACCAGAAATACCCTTTTGGGGTTAATAGCACACTCTGTTGTGTAGTACTTAGCACCACAATAATTCTCAAATCTATTCATTACTGAAAATTGCAAGTGTATTTTTGGATTTTCTATACAAATATACAGAAAAATGATCTGATGTAATAGGTTCCTATTGACTGACCACATAAATAAAGGACTGAGCCTACACATTGCGGAAACAAAACGTTTTTGACTGCTGGGTTCATTCAATCTCAAACACACAAAAAGACACTTGTAGCAAATTGTTGTGTTCTTTAATTAATATTCAGAAGACTGGGGGAGATTTATGAAGACTGGCACTTACAGGCTGAGGCCACACAGGATGGGAATGCCGCGATTTGCCACCAGAGGGGAAAATCGCAGCATTTTACAGTCAAGGTAAAGTGTAAGGGATTCTAGCAAATCACAGGCCCACTCTGCGGTAAAAACCACGACACTGTTTTGGAAATGGCAGCATGTCAATTATACGGAAATGCCAGCAGTTTCCCCATAGGTATAATCATAACAAAAAGTCAGCAGAGGAAAACTCCACGAACTTCCTGTCTAAATTTTTGCGGGAAGAACTGCGAGGCGTTGTTGCTGTGGTTTTTCCCGCAGCGCTATTTTGCTGCAGGACTTCCCGTGGGGCCTTAGCCTCAATGTCAGTCTTCATATATCCTGTGGCGAAGGAAGGTACACTTCACTTATGACGAGACTAATGCCTTGTCCTAAATCAGATGCACCCTCTACTTATATCTAGTGTAGATTTCCGGAATCATTTACACCAGCAATCTGGCATAATGTATCATAAAACAGGTTGGATTTGTGGCACTGACCATGCCATGCCCACTTAGAGGAAAGTGACAAGGGTGGCGATTTCACTTACATTAATTATTGCTAGTACACGTGACACAATTTTGCAGTGATCCCAGATCCCGATGTAGCACTGCCTTCATCACAAGTAATGCAAATGAATGTATTGCATTTCAATTAGCATGTAGCCATGACATGATCCAATGTTTGCAAGAAAAACATTAGGTTTGGTCGTCTTTGCGTTTACCTTTAACATAAATTAAGTTGGGAAATCATTGGATGCATGAACGTACGTATAGTCCCTACATATGGCATAAACAATGATAGAAGGATTGGCTCGACCAGGCTTTATGTATAAAACATAACCTTTAATCCATTATATTTAAAAGCGGTGATACAGACATCGTGGTGGAGTAGAGAAAAAAAATAGTGAGTTAAAACCGCATCCTGGCTGACGCGTTTCGAGATCCTTATCTCTTAGTCATAGCACACTCCCTACATATGTACAGTAGCTGAGTGACACTATATTGGGCTACATGGATGGCACATAGACATCTGTGTGCCACCCATTCCTCCACCGGCCATTAACTGATTTCAGTGAGTCCAGCTCATGAAAATTCACAGCTGTGTGTATGGGGCCATAGAAATGAATGGCGGTTACGTGCATAAAATTAGTTTACAATTCAATTGCAACATAACAGACGTTTATTTTATTAATATGATAGAGAAACTTCTCGTACCCATTCGTTGACTTCCAGCCTGCTTAGCAGACTCTTTGCATAACATTGGATTACAATTATGCCTAATTTCCACAAAACTCATAAATGCATTCAGCGCCTTATAAATAAATGATAACAAGTGTCTGTCACCAAGAATTGCCCCAGTTTCATGACAGCTGCTGGAAGTGTATCCTGGACTACAGAAAACTCTAACAGGAATCAAGGCGCAAAAAGCTCCCCTCCATAAATAGACTCGAGATGGAGATCACGCTGTTCTCGCTAGGTTTCCTTAGCAATGTACGGTGTAATGTGTTTAGCCATGTTTTTCACAAGCTATTTTTTTTGTTGTGCCTTGCCTAGATATGAGCAGGTCCTGTATCATAAAAATTGGTGAGCGTTTAAGCAAGACAAATGTGCATATTAACAGGGGGGGTAAAAAGGGGAAAGCTCTTGGCTCAAACAACTTTCATCTGGCAGAACAGCTGACACTTTTATTAATATAGCAGCTGTACCAAAAATATCATATGTGTTTAGTTAAAAAGGTTTTCAGTTTTCTGACGTCACCATGGTAAAAGATTCGCCAGAATTTGACTAAAAATTAGACATTTTCACTAGTGTTCTAAACTGTATTGGAATTACAGTATGTATGTACTGCTAGGAGAGCTGCGGACTTGATAGGCCAAACTGCCGACTCAGACGCCTCTATTTATCCACAGCCTGTCCCCAACTCCACAATAAATAACTGATAGCCATTGTCAAACAGACGTAGTAAAGCTCCTCTAAATCGCAAAAACAACCAATGACGATATTACTATGAAAGTAAATATGCATCTAGTTATACTATGTCAATGGTTGTGTAATATAATTTAAAAGAATTAATCATTTTAGGTAGAGGCTGGTGTCCAACTCTGACTCCACCAAAACCAGATTCCCAACTCCAACTCCTTAAGGCTAAGGCCCCACGGGCGTAAACGCGCTGCGGAAAGAACCATGGCATGAACGCATTGCGTTTCTTTCCGCAGCGCTTTCAACAGAAAGTTTGCAGAGTTTTCCTCTGCGAACTTTCTCTTAACATTATATCCACGGGAAAGCCGCCGGCGTATCCATAGATATAACTGACATGCTGCGATTTGCAAAGCCGCAACGGCTTTGCAAATCGCAGCGTGTCCACGCTGAGATTTCTTCCGCAGAGTGGCCATGGGATTCGCATGAATCCCATCCCCTTTGCTTGCACTGTAAAATGCTGCTATTTTTCCCGCAGCGTCTCCGCTGCGGGCAAAATGCGGCGTTTACATCCCGTGGGGTCCCGGGCCTAAGGGTCCATTCACACTGAGTTTTTCGGTGAGGATTTTGATAAGGAAAAAATCCACTTCAGGAATTAGGAAATGGTTTTTTGAAGCGGTTTTTGAGGCTTTTTTACTCTTTGTTTTTTTACGTCCAGCACAGTGTATGGACCTTGAAAAAGCCGCTAGCGGTTTGTAATGACGGCCGTAAATGACGGCCGTAGATTACGGACGTCTTTTCCTATAGAACTCTATGTAAACTTTTTATGACGGCCGTAAAAGACACACAAATTACACACAAATGACGCCTGGCGTTACTCTGTGTGAATAGAGCCTAACACTACTGTATAAGGGATTAAACAAGTCTCATCCACTTGCTGCCACTGAAGCCTGCAGCACAAAATGGCATCTGCTCTACAGATATTGAACTCACAATTATTTTGGTGGCAACGTGTGGCCTTGAACAAAAGGAAATTTTTGGAAAAATTTCAATGTAAAAAAAACCCAAAAAAACTATAAGGCGCCATTCACATCTGCATTGCAGTTTTTATGTATAGGAGCCACGTTACAGACACCAGCGGTTCCAGAGGGAGCCCACTGACTTATAATAGTGTCCATCAACGTTCCCTTATTTTTGATGTTATGAATAGTACCAAATATTGTGCTTTTGTTTTCCTTAAGTACAATGGCATATAGCCTAAACAGGTAAGGAAGCAACTTCAATAAACTTTAATTACCATGTTACCCATGTTCTTTACACACTGGACAGTAGACGGATGGTAGTCTGGGCACACACAGCATCCTATAGTACTATGATCCTATAAATGCAGTTCAGATGACCACAATCAGTGCGGGAAATGTGACTATATCTTAGAACGCGTTTTGGGGCTGAACACCCATCCGAATAAGCCCCTTACTACCAGATTGCTATGTCCCCAGTATTGTAGTTGCATTAAGTCAATGTTTTCCTATTCATAGCACAACAATACATAGCAAGAGTCTTGCCAAGCCTTGGCCTATAATACCGGTAAGTGTAAGACTAAGCTACAGGTTCTTGATCCTATAACCCCAGATGACCAGAGGGGACCGCCACCATAGTCCTTATACAATATACTGCAATCTCAGCCATTACACCCACAGAGGGATATGGCTATGGACACAATGCAAAGAGTTTCCAGTCCTATAGATAGACTATACATATGTACATAGATTAGCCCTCCATCCCCCGAGGCTTATACTGCCCCCCAAGTGCAGAGAAAGCCACTTACCCAGAAGATGACATTGAAGGCGAATATAAAATACTTGATGCAGCAGCTGACCTCTGGTCCCTTGTAATGCTTGCCGGACATTGTGCGGGTACATGAAGGCAGATCCCCGAGCTGGCTGCGGGGAAGATCAGGACTCAGAGCCCGGGAAGGAGCCAGGTGGAAGCCGGAGTGCCAGGCCTATAGCCCGGGGACTTCCAATGACTGTGTCTTCTGCTTGCTGTGTATTCGTGTGAGCGGGGCTTCAGTGACAAGAGCCCGTGCTGTGGTATTGCAGTATGCTGCTGGCAATAATAGTGTGTACACTGTGGAGAGAAGACATCATCCGTGTATATGGAATGGGATGGAGGTAGTAGGCAGTATGCGCCGACAATACAACAGTGTGTCTGGGTCACTTAGCCATGCAGAGTGGACGTCAGTTCATGTTATGCCCTGGGTGACAGCTTAATCCTCCGTCCGTCCCGCCCTCCCCGGTGATGTCGAGCTCCCAGACTGATAGCAGCAGCAGACAGAATAGCCGGCTTCCTCCAGCAGACACTCCTTCCATCCAGTCAGTGGGCTTCTCCTCCCCTCTGTGTGCCTCAGCCCCCTCCCCTCATTACTATACCTCAGGGTGATATACATCCGTCATCCACATGTACTGTGCTCATGGCTATGCCCCAGTATACAATGCTGGATGCTACTAAACAATATTTAGCCATATGTCCCCTCCATCCACAGTAGGATCTAGTAAGTAAGCAGTCAGTGTTTTATATATCCGCTTGTATTGTCTTCATCACTATGTCTCATTATGCAATGGTGGATGATACAAAATAAGATATATATAAAAATGTACGTCTACCATATGGTACTGTCAGACATCCCCTCCTTCATTTCTACCTGCGCCTGAGTTTCTTTTTGGGTCCGCTGGGGACCCAAAAAGAAATCTGATCCTCTTAAAAAGCAGTTACGGTAGGTTACCCACGGAAACACGCAGACCCCATAGAATATAATTTAAGCGGCTTCAAGGACAAAAACCCCTAATGGAATCCAGGCGCAGTTGTGAACCTAGCCATGGTAAGTATACAGTCAGTGTATAGTGCTGGTGATGTATTATACACCCGTGATCCATATGTGCTGTCTTTGTCGCTATACCAAGCAGCGCTTTTCTCTCCATGGACTCCATTATAGTCTATCGTTTCCGCGGATAACCGCTTTTTTAGGTTTCTGTTCGGGGGTCCCTAAGCAAAACCCCAGAGCGGAAACCCAAATGCAGGTGTGAACCTAGCGTCACAGGTAGAAATAGCCCCAGAAAGGATGCTGAGCCCAGGAAAGGTGAGTATAAGTACATTTTTATTTTTAGTCACCTCCCTTGGGCTGGCATCAATTGGAAAGGGGCCTGACACTAGCCAGACCCCCTTTCCATTAACAATATTCCCCTTTCCAGGTAAGCCTGGTTCCCCGACTCCTATCATGGTGGTCTGGGGCCCAAGCCATTTCCATCTGGCCAAGGGTCCGTTATCCCTCCAGACCTGGTAGCGGCCGCACCACCAGTGACAGCAATCGTTACGCCACTGCATACCGGGCAGTTTTGTGCTTCAATAGTTAGCACTTTTTTAGCTTACAGTCTTGGATTTGAATCCAGCCAAGGACAACATCTGCATGTAGTCTGTATGGTTATTCCCATATTTGAGTATGTTTCCTCCCACACCAAAAAGACATGTAGCAAGCGATGCAAAAATGTACATTTTTTGTTGAAAATATGGGCATGCTCCAAAAATTTCAACTTTTATCAATGCAAGGCAGTGGTCTGATTAGTTGTGGGGTTTAAGGGGCTTGTGCATAGATAGCAAATGTTATTTGTGGGCTATCTATCCTTCACAAACCTATTAATTTGCTTCACTGAGCCCGGGGCTTCAAAACGAATAGGTATGTATGGGGCCATCATTAGAATATACATTCCTTCTAATAAAATCCTGCCCTTAGCAATTTCCATCATATATCTTTTCTAAATGATGTTTCTTCTGCTTCTAAAAAAAAATATCAGATCATGCAACATACGTTAAAGGGGCTCTATCATTGGGAAAAGTCATTTTTTACTAAGCACATACTTGCATAGCCTTTAGAAAGGCTATTCCACACATACCTTTTGTAGGTTAATCGCCTCAGACACTTCCGGTGCTCACTGGAGGCTAATTAGCATATGAATAAAAACTGACTTATTCAAAAACTACTGAGGGGATTAACATACAAAAGGTATGTGTGGAATATCCTTTCTAAAGGCTATGCAAGTATGTGCTTAGCTAAAAATGACTTTTCCCAATGATAGAGCCCCTTTAACCGGTTAAGGACCGCTGGCCATAAAATTACGGCCAGTGATCCTGGTCTCTAAAGACTGGCCTATTGTAAAAATACGACCGGTCTTCAGAGACCCCTTGGCGAGGGGTACCTAACCCCCCCTCAATAACGTCCAGTCGGAACTGAATCCGACTGGATGTTTTAATCCTTTTTGATTACGCTGTGAAACATCACAGCGCGATCGAAAGGGATCCGCCGACAATATTATCAGATCGGCACCCCCCGTGGTGAGATCGGGGGTGCCGATATCAGTAAAGGGCAGCCTGGGGTCTGGCCAATGTCCCCAGGCTGCCCGGAGCCCCCACATATCTGGTGATCCTGCCAGGACCTTCTGACATCAGGCTGTGCGTCTACACAGCCTGACATCCTGCTACGGTATGCAATGTGAGACACAATGCTGTGTCTCATATTGCATACTATATCTGCAATCAAAGTATTGCTGATTGAAGCGTCCTAAATGGAAACATGAAAAAGTGAAAAAAATAAAGTGTATGAAAAAAAAATAAAGTTATAAAGCCCAAAAATCCCTATTTCTCTATAGAAAATGAATTATATCAAAAAAAGCACAAAAAATTAATAAAAACAATGCATATTTGGTATCGCCGCGTCCGTAACAATGTGTACAATAAAACTGAAATAATATTTAATGTACATGGTGAACGCCGGAAAAAAAAACAGAAAAAACTTGCCGGAAGTAATGATTTTATCGCCATCTCACCTTACAAAATATGCTATAAAAAGTGATCAAAAAGCCATATACACCCCATAACAGTACCAATAAAAAGCGCAGGTTGTCCCGCAAAAAATAAGCCCTCAACCAACACTGTCAACTGAAAAATAAAAATGTTATGCCTCTCAGAAGATGGCGATGCAAAAAACATTGATTTATGTCCCCATATGTGTTTTTCCTCTGCAGAGTTAGTATCGCATAAAAAATAATATAAATGAGGTATCACCGTAATCGTACTGACCTGCAGAATAAAGACCACATGTTACTTATACTGTACGCTGCATGGTGTAAAATTAAAAAGGTAAAACTCAATGCCAGGATTTTTTTTATTTTTTTTTAATCCAGCAAGAAAGAATTAATAAAAAGTATTCAATAAGATGTAGACACCCACAAACGGTGTCATTACAAAATGCATCTCATCCCGCAAACAACAAGTCCTTATATGGCCACATCACCAGAAAAATAAAGAAAATATAGCATCTAACAATGTGAAGACAAAAGTCCGCAAAAATCGCCAAATTATTAGAACACAACTGACTGCGTCATGTAGGGAATATATAAGCTGTGTGAGCGAATATCAGGGACACTTTTACAGTTTATGAGGGAAAAGACACCAGAAGTGACCCCCAGAGTGACTCCCCCAATCATAGGAGCTACTGGGACATAGTAGGGAATGCGGTGTTTACAATGTTCTTCGCACAGCTTACATATTCCCTCTTCACCATCCGCTGTGCAGTCACGTTCAGGATACTAATACTCACTACACCCCCTGATAAATTCTTTGAGGGGTGCAGTTTTCAAAATGGGTTCACTCATTTGGGAAATCCACTTTTCTGGTACCTTACAGGCTCTACAAACATGACATGGCGTCCAGATACCAAACATCCAAATCTGCACTCCAAAAGCCGCATCGCGCTCCTTCCCTTCTGTGCCCTGCTGTGTGCCCAAACTGCAGTTTATGCCACATATGTGACACTGGTGTAGCCGGGATAACGTACGTAATATCATATGTGGTATAAACTGATATTAGGGAACATGTATGACACTGGTGTACCCAGGATAACATACGTAATGTCATATGTGGGTATTAACTGATATTAGGGCACAGCCGGACACAGAAAGGAAGAAGGGTTTTTGGAGCACAGATGGATGGTTTTGGATGCCATGACACTTTTGCAGAGCTGAAACGCCAGTAAAGTGGAATCCCCTGATATGAGACCTTATTTTGGAAACTACACCCCTGAAGGATTTATCCAGGGGTACAGAGAGCATTTTTAACCCCCAAGTGTTGCTATAACTTATTATCCATAAATGAATACGAAGCTGATTGTGAAAGGTGAAAATGACCATTTTTCCAGGAATACGTCAGTTCAGTGCGTAAAATGTTGTGCCCGACTTGTATCAGAGATGAACGCTCTGTAAGCTGTTGTGCCCGGGATACCCGCTTAACAGTTTTTGGAGTGTCTCTGCTGACATAAATAGGGCACAACATGTTGCTCGCTATGCCACTTGATAAATCCCATCGGTGGGGTAGTGTCCAAAATGGCGTGACATGTCTGCGGATTCCACTTTATTGGCAATTCATGGGCTTTACAAAAGTGGCATGACGTCCAAAAACCAAACTGTGCTCCAAAAACCAAATTAGCGCTCCTTCCCTTCTGTGTCTGGCTATGCCCAAACAGCTGTTTCTACCCACATATGGCAAAAGTAAATTATCCGGGGTACACCAGTGTCATACATGTGGGCATACACCGCCATTTGGGTACACAGCAGGGCGTAGATGTGAAGGAGCGATATGTGCTTTTGGAGTGCAGATTTAGATTCTTCGTTTTTGGACACCATGTCACATTTGCAGAGACCCTAAAATTGCCCCTACAAAATGGGGTCACTTCTTGGTGAATTCCAGTTTACTGGAACCTCCAGGGCTCTGCAAAAACAACATGGCACCCAGAAGGTCCCTCTAAATCTATAGCCCAAAAGTTAAAAAGCCCACTGCTCCTTCCCTTCTGAGCCCTGCTGTGTGCCTAAGCAGCAGTTTACATCCACATATATAATTTTTTGCCCCCCAGGATGGTCCACTAAATAGTTTTACGAGTGCAGGCCTCTGACAACACAAAATGGGTGCAACGTATTGGGCACCGAAATAGCATATTTTTTAAAAATATCAATTTTCTTTTTGTGCATTAATTTTTGGGAAGAATTTTAGGCTCAAAATGATAATATCCCTTGATTCATTCCTTGACAGGTGTAGTTTCTAAAATGGGGTCACCTTTGAGGGGTTTCCATTGTATTGATACTTTAGGGGCTCAGCTAATGCGACATGGCACCAGAAAACTATTCCAGCAACATCTGCCCTCCAAAAGGCAAATAATGCTCTTTCCATTCTGAGCCCCGCCATGTACCCATACAGCAGATTATGACCACATATGGTGTATTGCCGTGTTCAGAAGAAATTGTGTAACAAACTGTGGGGGATTTTCAATTTTTTAACTACTTGCAAAATTAAAAATATGGCGCTAAATGGACGATTGAAAAAAAAGTAATTTTTCATTTTCATGCCCCAATGTTAATAAAATCTGTGAAACAGCTGTAGGGTCAAAATGCTCACTATACCCTTTGATATGTTCTATGGGGGGTGTAGTTTCCAAAATGGGGTCACTTTTAGGGGGTTTCCATAGTATTGGTCTTCTAGGGGCTCTGCAAATGCGACATAGCACCTAAAAATTCCAGCAAAATCTGCCATCCAAAAGCAAAAACCCTTGATGAATTCTGTGAGGGGTGTAGATTCTAAAATGGGGTCACTTTTGGGGGTTTCCATTTGTTCTGGTACTCTAAGGGCACTGCAAATGAGACATGGTGCCTGAAAATTATTCCAGCAAAATCTGCTGTTCAAACACCATGTGTCGCTCCTTCCCTTCAATGCACTGCCATGTGCCCAAAAATCAGTTTACACCCACATGTGGAGGATTTATGTGCACGGGAGAAATTGCATAACAAAATGTGAGATGCATTTTCTCCTTTAACCCTTTGTGAATGTGTTAATTTTAGGTCTAAATGAATGTATTAGTGAAAAAAATGAAATGTCTAAATTTCACCTCCATATTATTTTTATTATTATGAAATGCTTAAAGGGTTAACAAACTTTCCAAATGAATAATTTAAGGGGTGTAGTTTTGAAAATGGGGTATTTTGGAGGAGGTTTCTATTATATAGGCCTTTATAATTCCTTTCAGAACTGAAGTGTTCCCTAAAAAATTAGTTTGGGGAATTTTCTTGTAAATCTGGAAAATCACTGTTACACTTGTAAGCCTTGTAAAATCAAAAATAAATTAAAAGACAATCAAAAGATGATGCCAATATAAAGCAGAGATATGGTAGATAATATTTATTCATGTATTTGGGTGGTAAGACTGTCTGCCTGAAAGCAGAGAATTTCACATTTTGAAAATTGCATTTTTTTCCAAGTTTCCATCAAATTTCCTAGTTGTTTTATAAATAAATACAAAAATATTGATTAGTGTTTACCACTAACATGAAGTATAATGTGTTACAAAAAAACAATCTCAAAATCACTTGTGTAAGTTGAAGCGTCTCAGTTATTGCCATTTAAAGTGACAGATGTCAGTTTTGAAAAAAGAGTCCTGGTCTTTAACCCCTTCCCGACATGCGCCGTAATAGTACGGCGCGTGTCGGGTCTGTAACTATGGCGACCGCCCGGTAGCCGGGCGTCCGTCATAGCCGCCGGGTGTCTACTGCTTTAAGACCGATCGGAGGCATTAACCCCTCCGGCGCTGCTGTCAAAGGCGCCGGAGGCGCATGGGTGCCGCCATTTTGGCAGGGATCGCCGGCTCCTGGAGCATGCTCCAGGGCCGACGTCACGTTCCCATGACAGCCGGGAGCCTTGTTAAAGGCTCCCAGCCGGTCTGCAAATTCTCTCTTTTGCAGGCTGGTGTATACAGCCTGCAAAAGAGATGATGATTTTTTGCAATGCATTGCAATGCATTAGCATTGTAATGCATTGCATTAGTGATCAGACCCCCTGGGGTTCAACACCCCTAGGGGGTCTAATAAATGCAAAAAAAAAAAAAAAAAAAGTAAAAAAAAATATAAAAAGTATTAAAAGTTCAAATCACCCCCCTTTCCCTAGAACAAATATAAAAGTAGTTAAAAACTGTGAAACATATACATGTTAGGTATCCCCGCGTCCGAAATCGCCCGCTCTACAAATCTATAAAAATATTTTTCCTGTTTGGTAAACGCCGTAGCAGGAAAAATAGTCAAAAGTGCCAAACCGCCGTTTTTTTCACTGTTTTAATTCTGATAAAAATTTGAATAAAAAGTGATCAAAGCAATAACATTTCCCGAAAATGGTAGAATTAAAAAGTACACCCAGCCCCGCAAAAAAAGACGCCCTATGCATCCCCGTACACCTATGTATAAAAAAGTTACGGCCGTCGGAATATGGCGACTTTTAGAAAAAAAAATTTTTAACACCGTTTTGGAATTTTTTTTAGGGGTCAAAATGTAAATAAAACCATATAAATTTGGCATCCCTGGAACCGTACCGAAACACAGAATATAGTGGACATGTCATTTTGGCTGCACAGTGAACGCCGTAAAACCAAAGCCCGTAAGAAAGTCGCAGAAATGCATTTTTTCTTCAAATCCACCCCATTCTGAATTTTTTTCCTGCTTCCCAGTACATTATATAGAATAATTAATGGTGGCATCATGAAGAAAAAATTGTCCCGCAAAAATTAAGACCTCATATGACTCTGGGAGCGGAGAAATAAAAAAGTTATGGGGTTTAGAAGGAGGGGAGTCAAAAACGAAAAACGAAAATCAAAAAATGCCATCGGCGGGAAGGGGTTAAAGGGCTATTCCCATGATGCTTGTTCACTAACCTGCAGGCTGTTGTGCTCTCTTCACTTCCTGCTTTTCTCAGCACATAGGTGGGCGGGGTTTCACTTGCACGGGATTGGTTGTAAATGAATTACCACAGTGTGAAGCTGATGTAGCAGAGCTGGATTTGAGTCAGTTTGCATTACATACAGAGGTAATGGACTCCCTATCTCAGCCCTTATCAGCCAAATTCAATTAAACCAGCTGATAAGAGCTCAGTCTACTGTGGAGATCGCTGCCCAATATGTGTCCAGCTGTCACCAAATGAGGGGAAGATGAAACTCCATGGACTCCCAACACCCGCCCCCCCCCCCCCACCATACCAACCATTCCCTCTGGCACCAATAAAGCTCTTTTGACTTGTCTTAATCTGATTGGATGATGAGAAAGGGAAATTCTACATCCTACTGGGAGAAGAGAAGTTGACTGTGGAGATCGCTGCCCAATACGTGTCCACCTGCCACCAACTAAGAGGAAGATGAGACCCCAAAGACTATTATACCCCAAATCACCAACCCCCCCCCCCCCCCCCCCATACCCACCATTTCTCCAACCCCAACTCTCCCCTACACTTTACTTGCTTTGGCAATGCCAAATATCTATTCGGACGTGCCAATAAAGCTTATTTGATTTGATTTGATGTGTGGCATATGTGCCGAAGGTACTGCCATAGACACAGCTCCTGTGCTCATGAGATTACAACGCCATACTATTACAGCACTGAGCGTTAACTACATGTGCAACATAATATTGGGAAGGGGTTAAAGTTATTGAGAAACTGCAGAATTTGTTTGCCTGTTTCCCTAAATCCCATGGAGGTAAATAGGAGTTCTGGAAACAGCATAGCTTGCTTCCTAGGTTATAACCATTACTACTATTGGTTGTGCCTCTATGGGACTTATGGAAACAATTGAATTTGTTCAGCTTTTTCCATAGCTCACACAGAGGTAAATAGGAAACAGAAACAGTGTAACTCACTTGGCTGTGCTGTTTCTATAACTCCCATTTTCTGCAATGGGAGTCATGAAAGAACTGTGTTTCTTCACTCTGCTACATTGTTCCTATAAATCCTGTTTATCTCTATTGGAGTTATAGAAACAGTCAAGTTTATTTAGCTGTTTCTCTACTCACACAGAGGTAAATAGGAGTTAATAAAACAGTATAGGTCTCTCTGCTATGCTGTTTCCATAACACCTGTTTACTCTACCTCTATGGAAGTTACAGAGATACCTAAGTTTCATTTAAACTTATTTATTGTACCTTTATGAATGTTATGGAAACAGTCAAACAAATTGATTTCCAATAGAGGTAGACAGGAGTTACATAACTAATATAGCTCACTCTTCATAACTTCTATTTACTGTACCTATATGGGAATTACGGAAACAGCAAAATTCATATTCCCACAAATAGGAGTTACAGAAACAATGTAGCTGTCAGGAATGTTGCTGCTTTAAGGTTGCCGTGTCAACAAGTTAGCAATTGTTATTGCTTCTTTAAGGTTGCTGTAGCGACATTGGGAAGCTTCCTCTCCTGACCTTCAGTCTTTTTCAATCAGGGCCTGAGCAAGCTATAACCCTTCCTTGCTAAGGGTTGGTTCACATTTGTCTTTTGTATTCCGTTGGCGGAGAGTCCACATGGAGACCCCCTGAACGGAATACAAACGCAATTGCAAGCGCTGTGCTGTCAAAGCACACGGATCCCATAGACTAAAATGGGGTCTGTGCGCTTGCCGCGCACTGCCCGCACGAATTATGTCCGCATGATCTGTGCGGGCAGTGCGCGGAAAGCGCATGGACCCCATTATAGTCTATGGAGTCCATGTGCTTTTACAGCACAGCGCTTGTAATTGCGTTTGTATTCCATTCGGGGAGTCTCCATGCGGACTCTCCGCCAACGGAATACAAAAGACAAATGTGAACGAGGGGTAAACTAGTGTTGCTGGTAAAACTTGTAGTACTCCAGTTTGATTGCTGTCCTTGCATTGTTCACATCTATACTGATCTCTGGCTACATTCCTCGATTCCTTACTGTCTTAGGGTAAGTTCACACAGAGTTTTTTGGTCAGCATTTTGAGGCCGTATCCGCCTCACAATCCTGACCAAAAAGATGTCTCCCATTGAAATCAATGAGAGCCGGTCAGTTCTTTTTTCGGTTGGTTCCGGCTCCCAGAAAAAGAAGCGAGATGCTCATTCTTCAGACCAATTCGCCTCGCAATTTGGCCTGAAGATACTCCCGACTGGGCCCATTCATTGGGAGCGGAGTGCGCGACTGGATGCCGATGCAGTGCACCGGCATTCAGTCGCAGCTACCGGTTTTTTGGTCCAGAACCTGAGGCAGCCTCAGGTTTTGGGAGTTGGAAGAGCAACTGGGTGTGGGAGTGTCATTCTGGGGAAATAAATTGAAAATTGTGAATTCTGTTGAGCAATTAGCAATTGTGTCAGAGCAAAATAAATAGACCAAATCTTTAACCCCTTCCCACTGCAGCCATTTTTTGATTTTCAATTTTATTTATTTATTTATTTATTTATTTATTTATTTATTTTATTTTTAACTTCTCTCCTTCCAAAAGTATGTTGGGTGTAATGAGATGGTAGGAATCAAAGAAAAAACTCATTTCCAGAACTTACCCCCCAGACGAAGGCAGGCGTGCTGAAAAGCGCGCGTTGGGTGCGAGCTGGCGGTTCCTCTTATTGCCCCCCTACTTCTACTTATGTGGTTTATATCATGGGTAAGCTGTACTTCCATTTATTAATATGATAGACCTGCTGTTTAACCTCTGCTGCCGCTGATTAAGTCTTTTACAATCTACTTTGTGCCCATTTTTTCTTGTCTAAAAGTACTCAATGCTTACATGTTGTTATATTATTTCACTTTTAGCTTAATTGTGTTTTTGCCTTATTGCACTTTGCACTATATATACTATAGGATAAATTTGTCCTCCTTTTGGTAGCATTTCTATAATCTGGCCTTATGTTTTAGCTTACCTTGCTGGTTTATGTGGTACATATATATCCTGTTTACCACTTACGTGTAACTACATCTAATAACTATCCTGGGCAGTATTGGACTCTTTGCTGTGCTCTTTTTTGTACATTTATCTGTGTGTTACTCGCATCATCTATTTTGTACAACTTTTTAATGTGATACTATTAAAGTTTGTATATTCCTATTACGAGTTTTGGTCTATTTTTGACCTTACTATTCTGAGTGTCTGTATACCTATTTCTTTGTTTTTTCTCATTTCCAGAACTGCAGAGTGTTGGGCTGGTAGCAATGGAGGTCCAGACAGAAGAGTTGAAGGCACGGCAAACCTACCTTTTTTAACCTGTTCCCGACACCGACGACGGGTGTTTAACTATGGCGGCTGCCTGGGAGCCGGGTGGCCCCCATAGCCGCCGGGTGTCTACTGTTTTAGAAAGTAGACACCCAGTGCTAATGCCCCCAGTCGGTGCCTGCACCGATCGGGGGCATTAACCCCTCTGGCACCTCGGTCAAAGCTGAACAAGGCGCCATTTTCCCGACAGCGCATGGGCGCCGCCATTTTGCCGGTGATTGCCGGCACCCGGAGCAAGATCTGGGACCGAGATCGCGTTGTCATGACAGAAGGGAGCCTTGTGAAGGCTCCCTGACCTGTCGTTTAATGGATTCTATTGTAGGATACTCTATGTAGCCTGAAATAGAAGAGCCGAGTTTTTGCAATGCAATAGCATTGTAATGCATTGCATTAGTAATCAGACCCCCTGGGGTTCAAGACCCCTAGGGGTCTAATAAATGCATAAAAAAAAAAAAATTCAAATCACCCCCCCCCCTTTCCCTAGAACACATATAATAGTACTTAAATACTGTGAAACACATACACATTAGGTATCCATGTGTCCAAAAACGCCCGCTCTATAAATCTATAAAAATATTTTTCCTGTACGGCAAACATTTTAGCGGGAAAAAAAGTCAAAAGTGCCAAATCGATGTTTTTTCACTGTTTTGCCTCTGATAAAAAAATTTAATAAAAAGTGATCAAAGCAAAAGCAATTCCACAAAATGATATAACTAAAAAGTACACCCAGCCCCGCAAAAAAAGACACCCTATGCATCCCATACAAAATAATATAAAATAAGCTACGGGTGTCAGATGGCAACTTTTAGAAAAAAAAAAAATTGGCACAGTTTTGGATTTTTATTAAGGGGTTAAAATGTAAATAAAACCATATAAATTTGGTATTCCCAGAATCGTACCAAAACATAGAATGCAGGTGACATGTCATTTTGGCTGCACAGTGAACGCTGTAAAAACTGAGCTCATAAGAAAGTCTCACAAATGTACTTTTTCTTCAAATCTACCCCATTTTTTCCAGTTTCCCCACACATTGTACAGAATAATTAATTTCTCTGCTTTCATATGGCTCTGAGAGCAGAGAAATAAAAAAAGTTATGGAGTTTGGCAGGAGGGGAGTCAAAAACGAAAATCAAAAAATGCTGTTGGGGGGAAGGGGTTAAAGAAAGAAACACTGCCTGCTACACAGCAAATGGGCCATGTGTGAAAAATAACATTTGTCCTACCCCTTTAACTCACATAATGCTATAAGGCAAGCAGACATGATTCAGTTAAACATGTGTCAGTAAAACGTGTCTGACAGCACAGAAAGGGTTGATGATGAAAACTGTACTGCTTTGCCTTTATTAGCTTTTAGGAACCCCGATTCAGGGCATCTCCAACACCTCCTGCACAAATGGTCCCTGCTCCCCTGGCAAGGGAACAAAGACTGTGCCTGTCTCTTTACATAGGACTGTATGGTGAGGCTTTTTTTTTTATGGAGGATTTTGAGTCGGATTCAGCCTCAAAATTTTGACCAAAAAACTCTGTGTGAACTCACCCTAATTAGGGTAGAAAATTATTAAAACTTATTATAAAACTTCCTATTCTGGGCCTCGATCAGCTTCTATATCAGCTCCCATAGCTTCTGCTCCAGCACCTAGGACACAGCAGAAGCTCTCCTAGGACATTTGTATACTTCAGTATCAAAAAATTATTAAAACCCAATAACCAACTTTGACAACCTAAACTCAGCTCCCACTGCTTGTTTACTGGCGTGTCTATGCTATACTACTTTAGTATCTCAGGACTGCTAATTACAAGCTTTTATTAACCATTGATGTGCCTACTCTTATAGCCACTACTTCATTTATGATTCATAAGTGTTTTCGGATATTCAACTTTATGTAACAGAAATTTTTGAAGGAGGTTGAATGGATTAAAGGGGATTGGATTAAGAAATTCAATGCTGCTGGACGGATTAACTATTTAAACCCACTGAGCTCTATTGTTACAAGCCAGTATGGTTCTAATCAGACTCTTGATAAGCTCTTGGAAGGGACAAACTTGAAAATACCATATGTGTGAATTAGCCATGTTTTTGGTGCCTGTGTTCATGCGGTGCAGTTTGATGTACTTTTTTTTTAGGAAGGATTTTATTAAGAAAGCAGAGAAGAGAAAGGCTATGAGCACAAGTGGACCCTTCACAAGTTAGTGATCTAAAGTGCAGTGATTTGGGGTGGGGTTTTTTTTTTGCCATAATGGTTTTAAGGAGAACACTGGAATGGTTACCCAAAAATAGAACGAACACTCTTTTCTTTACACTATTCTTTCCTTTTGAATGTATTTTTGGTTTTGGCAGAACTCCACTAAAAAGTGTGAATCCAGGCAAATAGTATAGCCACGTATATTAGACTTGGCTGCCAATGAAGTGGTGCTGTAAACCCTGCAGGAAGGACTTCACATATAAAGGCTCTCTTATTCTTTATGAGATGATAAATAGAGATGAGCGAGTACTGTTCGGATCAGCCGATCTGAACAGTGCACTCGCCTAGAAATGAATGGACGTAGCCGGCAAGCAGGGGGTTAAGCGGCCGGCCGCCGTCAAAGCGGAAGTACCAGGTGCATCCATTCATTTCTATGGAGCTTGCTGTTCGGATCGGCTGATCCGAACAGTACTCGCTCATCTCTAATGATAAAACGTATAAATTCTACCACAATATACCAATCTAAATCACCACAGCTATTAAGAACATCCTTGAACGATATTACCATGAAGAAAATGGCAATTACGACTTTAATGGCGGGGGGGGGGGGGGGGGACTAGAATATTATGATGAACATGTTCAATGGAGAGGCCAGATGACAATTTTTCATGGACATGTCTATAAATAACATAATCTCCCTTCAATCACTAATAATTATACCTAATCATAAAACGCTGTTTACGTCTATTCAGATGAGCCAGCGAATAGTATTAGTAAGATAAATAACACTGATAAAAAAAAGCAGCTTAGTAGGCTTAACTAGGTAATGAAGACAGGTTATAACAACTGTATCAGATTGGATGCAGACAATTCCATGACCTGTACCGTATCTGTCCAAGATGGCATGCCGCACGTAAATGGAACTGAAGGAAAGAAAATAGAATCATGCTTTTAGGTGTAAATTCATAGCAAAACCTAAGAAAGTGGTTTGTACTTATTATTACACGATTGTGCTTGATTTATACAAGTGAAAGGGATTGTCCAAGAATTTATGTGGGCAATTTATATAATTTATATCCAATTTATATCCAATTATATATATTTATTTTATTATTTATATCCAATTTATATCCAATTATATATATTTTATATATATATATATATATATATATATATATATATATTATTTATATCCAATTTATATCCAATTACCGTATTTTTCGGACTATAAGACGCACTGGACTATAAGACGCACCTAGGTTTTAGAGGAGGAAAATAGGGGAAAAAAATTTGAAGCAAAAAATGGTAAAATATTTAATATATGGGAGTTGTAGTTTTGCAACAGCTGCAAGGCCACATTGACAGGTGACCCTGCAGCTGTACGGGGATGCATAGAGTGGGGTTTTTTTGCGGGGCCAGAAGTACTTTTTAGTTATACCATTTTGGGGAATATCTATTGCTTAGATCACCTTGTATTGAAAAAAAACCCCGGTGGTTTATGACATATGATTTTCTACTTTTATATATATATTCTAGGGACAGGAGGTGATTTAGAACTTTTATTTTTCATATTTTTATTATATATTTTTAAAGTTTTTTTTTTTTTTTTTTACTATTTTATTCCCCCCCGGGGCTTGAACCTGCGGTCACTTGATTGCAAGTCCCATAGACGGCAATACAACTGTATTGCAGTCTATGGGACATTCTGTCTATTAGTATTACGGTTGGTCATAGAGACCAGCCGCAATACTAATATAGCAGTGACAGGCCGGGGAGCCTCATTAGGCTCCCGGCTGTCACCCGAACAGGTCGCTCCTGCGATATCGCCGCGCAGGAGCCGGCCTGCAACTTTACAGGTACGGGGCCGGTGGGGACCGGCCCCGGGGGAGAAGAGGCCGCTGACAGACTGCAGACCCGGCATCCGCTGTACTAGAGAGGCGGATGCCGGGGAGGGATAGACGCCGGGGCCTGAGACATCGCTACGATCCTCTGCGCTGCCTGAAGCCAGCGGCGGGGGGACGGAGGAGCGGAATAGCATCACTCCTCCCGCTGCTGCTGGCTTCATGCAGGGCAGAGGATTGCAGCGATGTCTCAGGCCCCGGCGTCTATCACTTGCCGGCTTCCGCCTCTCTATTATGGCAGGTGCCAGGCCAGGCACATTCAGACTATAAGACGCACCCTTCTTTTCCCCAAAAATTTTGGGGAAAAAAAGTGCGTCTTATAGTCCGAAAAATACGGTATATCCAATTTATATAATTTATATCCAACATAATGAAACTAATCTGCCCAATCAGGGGACACTATAGGAAAAATGCTAGAAATATAGAAAAAAATACTCTGAGTTTGTGCTAAATGCCAAATAATCAGCAAAATTCAGCTGATCACACCATATATTTTTCAGCCGAGCTAGGGCCAATAATTTCCAATAAGAAGGACCAATTTTTGGCAGACAGAAGTTGGTCATTGTTTTTAAATTGTCATCAGCCAAAATCTGCTGACTTTTTTCATATGTATGGCCATAGGATAGACCAGTGATGGCGAAGTTTTTAATGACTCAGTACCCAAACTGCAACCCACTAATTTATCACAAAGTGCCAAAACAGAAATTTAACCTTAATGCTGTGCAGATTCACAATTGCGGACAGTTACGGACCTGCAAAATACGGTCATGTGAATGGGGCTTCACAGAGCTTTCAATGATACCAACAACTTTGTACTGAAAGGTAAAAGTTTGCATTTGGCATAAATTTAAATAATTAAATTTTTACTATTTACATGTGGAACCTCACACAGTACAATCTAATCCACAGTGATCCCCACACAGTACAATCTGTTCCACAGTGGCCCCCACACAGTACAATCTGTTCCACAGTGATTCCCACACAGTACAATCTGTTCTACAGTGGCCTCCACACAGTACAATCTAATCCACAGTGATTCCCACACAGTACAATCTTCGCCACAGTGATCCCCACACAGTACAATCTGCTGCAAAGTGACCCCCACACAGTATAATCTGTTCCAGACATGGGTGCCCACAGAGAGGGCTCTTAGTGCCACCTCTGGCACGCGTGCCATAGGTTCACCACTGGTTCACCACTACAGGGATAGACCATCAATATCAGCTCCTGAGCAACCCTTTTAATATTACGCACAACTTCTCAGCTTTTCTATTCTCAGAGGGATTGTTGAATTTCATTATGGGTGCCTGAGGCGCAAGGCTCGAGGGGGAAAAGCCTTGACTGCAAAGATGCTACTGCAGACTGCGGACAAATATAGCCTTCATACAATGAATATAATGCTGCTGCTAAAAAACGGAAGCTCACAGCCATGAAACACTATCATGTGAATGTAGCTCAGCAGTTTACAGAAAGAATGGGCATCTAGGAAGGTGTCGTATGTTCAGTGCAGGGAGTAAGTGATTCTTCCTATTAAGAAGCAGTGCTCACCCCGCCTGACCCTGCACATCACTTACCAGACGTCTCCCTGTGATCCCTTCCAACAGCTGCCTGGTCCTCTGAAGCTGCATAATCTGGAGTCAGCACTCATATCAGAGGCAGACTACTGCAGTCAGGACAAACAGCAGGTGCACAGACACACACGCAAGTTGTTTGCGGCCTGCCTGTATATATATTTTGTATGTGTAATGCTGTATCTCTGTGTACATATCTATGTGTAATAGTGTGCCTTTGTGTTTATGAATATGTTTGGTTAGGCTTGGTTCACATCTGTTCCTGGGATTCCCATTTTTTTTGGAATCTGTTTCATCACACTATGTCATCCATGATTTTAGATGGGATCTGTGACAAAGCTTCTGACTTGCAATGCAGATGCCTAATAGTGTGCTTCTGTGTGTGCACTTATACGTATAATAGTGTGTCTGTATGTGCATAAAAGCATGCCTTTGTATATTTACTTAACAACATGTTGCTGTGTGTGACCAGAAGCAAGCTACATGTACTTTATATATAGGTTTGGATGTAAAAGAATTTTGCTATGTGTTTAAGCAAAAGCACTTCTGTACATACATGTAAAAATGAGCTGCTGTTTGAATGAATGTAAAAGCATACTGTTGTGTGTGTGTGTGTGTAAGGGCGGGTTCACATCTGCGCCCGGTCTCCGCTTTTGGGTTTCCATCTTCTGCCGACAGGAGATGGAAACCCAGCAGACAGTGTCCGCCTGTGAGCGCCCGTGGGCGTCTTCTGATCTTCGCGGTGAAACCGTTTTTTTTTTTAACCAGACACAAAGTCCTGCATGCATAGGGGCGCTCACGGGGCGGACACTTTGCAAACCCAGTCAAATGAATGGGCTTGAAAACTGACTGCCGGTTTCTGTCTCCTGTCCAGTTTCTTGGGCAGAGACCAGGCGCAGGTGTGAACCCGCAGCATTTCTGCTGCAGATATTTTTCTGCAATGTGTGGATGGGATTTGCAGAGGCTGTAATACACTGTGGTTCCCTGCCGTCCCTACCAGCGGCACAACTGGGATATTTTCTGCCCCTGTGTGCTGGTAGGACAGGCAGATTTTTAAATAGCCAGTATTAATTCCACATGGCTAGATCCCTTTAAAAGGACACAGCTTCCTCCCCCCTGCGTGTTTTTTTCTGTCCTGTGTGGACCAGGACAGGTGGAGAGGACGTTGTGTCCTCCTAAGGGGATCAGGTCCACTTACCTGATCCTGTTGAGCTTTTTCTCTAAGGATCTGTTCCTTCAGCTTCCTCCATTTCTGTGGTTGCTTGTAAGAAAGAGGTCTCACATTAGGGGGACAGTTCGGTCTCCCTGGGACCTGGGACTAATTCTATGCATATCAAGAGACAATGAATAGCGGTGATGCTGTGTGCTGCACCTCCATGCGCCATGGAAACCTTTGGGCCGGCTGAGAGGAATGCCGGCATGTGGAACTCTAGAGGCCGCGGCTAGTTTCCGACTGGTCCCTGATACCGCCGGAGCTAATACAACGTCCCTTGGTGTTTTAAGGGATTGGCATCCTCCTGGGGAGCTATGATGGAGTCCTAACATTAAGGATTCCTTACTGCAGGAGTTTGGAAGGATATTTTATTACATAGGCGCCCTGCGTCAGATTGTTAAAATGTTCTCCTCCACTACGCCACCTTGTGATTGTGGTAGAAGGAAGAGACCTATCAAAAGAAGGTATCCTTGTGTGAGCTGTGACATCCCGCTCCCTGATGGTAGGTGGCGGTCTTTTGTCTTTACTCCCTTTGCTCGGGAAAAACAAAACAAAAACCCTAACTCCGGTTCTTTAAATAGGCTACAACTATTCTCGTTGCCGCCAGTGTAGAGGCCCCCCCTCGGGATGAAGCCTCCACCTCTGAAGTTGTGACATGGGTCAAGGAGTACATGGTGAGTAACCACACCAATGTCGTGGAAACCTGGAATTCCACTGAAACTATCACTGCTTTCCTTTATCTTAGGATGATTCCCTTAAGGATATCAGGGAATCCTTATCTCAGCTGACAAAGAAACAAAGGCTGGATACACCCTCTGAGTCATTGCTATCTCTGGAGAGACTCCATATTGATGATGAACCGGTCTCTTCGGACGACCAATCATCTGATTCCAGCAGACCCATATTCCATCGGGATAAGACGCACAAACTGCTGAAGTCCATCCGGTCGTGGGACCAGTATATGGAAGGGGAAGCCTCCGTGTTCACCTCTGATAGGCGGAGGGCTTTTCAAGTGGATGCCTCCATGATCAGCCTCATGGAACGTGAATGGAAACAGCCAGAGAAGGCCTACGTTACATCTAGGGCCTTCAAATCTGTTTACCCCATCAACCCATCACAGTTGGATTGGTGGGGACCACCCCCGAAGGTGGACCTGGCTGTCTCCAAACTCTCCCGATGAACCGTCGTTCCCCTGGAGTATGGTTCTAACCTCCAAGATCTCCTGGACAGAAGAGTCGAGTCTATGCTCAGAAAGGCTTATTCTTCTGCGTCCGCCCAAGCATCAGTGGCCATAGCCTCCCCCGAAGCAGCAGACAATCTAAAGGCTCGCCTGGACCACCTCGAATGCGAGGTGAACCAGGATGATATCCTAGCCTCTATGGGTGACCTTCGCCTAGCTTCGGATTCCCTCAGGGAGGCGTCACGACAGCAGCTCAAACTGGCCTTAAAATCTATGGCCCTGACCACCGCTGCCAGAAGGCCTCTCTGGCTCAAATCCTGGAGCGCGGACGCAGCCTCTAAGTTTACCTTATGCTCCCTCCCCTTCCAACCTGGGAAGGTTTTCGGCCGAGGGCTGGACGATCTGATGGATGCGCTAGCTGAGGGAAGAGGTAGGTCACTGCCGCAAGGGGCAAAAGGCCCCCCTCTTCTAGAGGGCAGGGCTATCGCTCCCATCTACCTCAGAGACGCCCTGGTTATCGTCTGAGAGTTGCAGGACATGGGGGGTACAGAGAAGAGCCCAAAAAGAAGCCTGCTTTTGATGGGACGCAGCTCCCTGTGACCAATCCTCCCGTAGGAGGTTGGCTTTCTGCATTTTCCGTGGCCTGGCGTCTAACCATCCCGGACCCTTGGGTCCTTCGTCATACATCAAGGCTACGCGATAGAGTTCTCCAACCCTCCTTGCATCCGGTTTAACATCACACCAGTCCCTCCCGGCTCTTCAACAAGCCTGCCTAGAAAAATCAGTGGCACAATACATCTCGAAGGGGGCCTTGGAAAAGGTCCCTCCCTCAGAAGTAGGCTGGGGGGCGTCTATTCACCAGTTTCTCTTGTCCCAAAATCTACAGGAGACTGGCGCATGATAATAGATCTGAGGTACCTCAATCGCCACATCAAACAGAAGCCTTTCAGGATGGAGTCCATAGACTCGGTCGCAACATTTCTCCAGCAAGAAGAAGCTATAGCTACCCTGTTTCCCCGAAAATAAGACATCCCCCAAAAGTAAGGCATGGGGAAGGTTTTGTTAAATTGCCTAATATAAGGCACCCCCCGAAAATAAGACATCCCCAAAAACACTGCAGCCGGCAGAACACTGTGCACGATGTTCCGTGTGCACAGGTATGCCGGCTGCTGCCTCTGCTGTGATACCACTGTTCCTGCTGCTGTAAGATGAGCTGGGAAAGCATCGTATACTGCGGGGAGTCCACTCTCCCAGCTCATCCCACAGCAGCCAGAACAGTGGTATCACAGCAGAGGAGGCAGCCAGCTTTCCTGTGCACACGGAACACAGCGTTCAGCCGGCTGCAATGCCCACTAAGTGAGACTCTCCGGCACAACCGCCGGAAGCCTCGCTAATCTCTGCTAAGCCCCGCCAACCACTTCCACCATCGTGACCAACAGCAGCACCAGCGCTGCTATGAAGATGGGGAGGGTAACTAGCATACCTCCCCACCACCACCTCTTGCACCACCTACAACCGGCAGTCATGCCGGCACTCCTTTAAGGAAGCGCCAGTTTGACTGCCGATTGTACCCCGCTCCAGCCGCTCCATAAGACATCCCCCGAAAATAAGACAGGTCATATATTTTGGAAGAGAATTTAATATAAGACACTGTCTTATTTTCGGGGAAACAGGGGTATGTTGGACCTAAAAAACGCCTATCTTCATATACCTATTTACCAGCCACACAGAAAATATCTTCGGATCGCCGTTCTCATATCCGGTCACAGGGAGCACCTACAATTCACTTTGCTCCCCTTCGGCATATCATCAGCCCCCTACGTCTTCACTAAAGTCGTCGCACCAGTTGCCGCCACCCTCAGATTGCAAGGCCTATTTGTAGTTCCTTACCTCAATGACTGGCTTATAAAAGCTCAGTCTACTTCAATTCTCCATCACCACCTACAGATAGCCATCTCTTTCCTACAGAAGTTGGGCTGGCTTATCAATTGGGAGAAGTCAGAAATTGTACCATCTACCTGGAAGAAATTCCTGGGATTCATCATAGATTCGCAAAAGATGCATATCTTCCTAACCAGCCCGAGGAGAACGAGGATAGAGGCCGCCGCACAATTTCTTCTGCGGACCTGCCACATTACAATATGCACTGCTATATGAGTCTTAGGCCTCATGTCATCCTCGGCCAAGGCGATCCCTTGGGCTTTATGGCATTTGCGTCCCCTTCACATGGAAGTGTTGAGCGCCTGGAACAGGTCTCCACAGGGATTGCATAAGAAGATCTGCCTTTCTCCCAGTACTCGTCTTTCCCTCAGATGGTGGAGACACCAGAAAGACGGAAGGTCCTCGGTTCAACCTCGTTGGACCCTGTTGACAACAGATGCATCCCATATGGGGTGGGTAGTCCATCTAGACGACAGGACTATGCAAGGTCATTGAAGGAATCCGGAGGATTGTATTGCTCCCTTTGAGCCTCTGGAAGAGGTGAACCTGAAATTTTTGACTTATAAAGTCACATTCCTCCTGGCAATAACATCTGCGAAGAGAGTGAGTGAGCTCCAGGCACTCTCCACAGAACCTCCGTACGTGAAAAGTGCCCATTCCTGAAGAAGATGGAGGTGGTGCTGGAGAATTCTCTCGCAGCACTGGGGATGCCCCCAGTGCTGTTTCAGTGCTGGGGCCGTTCCCCAGTGCTGCAAGAGTATTCATTTACCTACTGACGAAAACCGGATTATATACCAAACGTCGGCGCAAAGAAGACATCTAAAGGTAGGAGAAGAATAGCCTTTCTTAAGGCTATTCCTACGTGGTAGGCAGAAAAAAAAATAATTTTAATGATAGGATCCCTTTAACACCAGTTAGTGTCAGTTAATGTCTGTTATGATAGGTGTCCGTTTTTTTGTTTGTTTTTTTTTAAACAGACACCTTCATAACGGAATCCAACGGTAGTGTGAACCCTGACTTACTGCTGGAAAAAAAATCTCTTTATTACTAGTTATTTTCATTAATATAACAAACTGCCCATAAGGAATAGACTTCTTTATGTGCTGCAGGTGGGAACTAGAGACATGTAAATATGTACTGATAGCAGTTGGCTTTCTATATCCCTTAGTCAGCAGTTCATTTCTTTCAACTTTTAACCCCTTAGAGACCCTTGACGTAACTGTACGTCATGGGTCGCATGGGGATGTATGGAGCGAGCTCACACGCTGAGCTCGCTCCATACACGGCAGATGCCGGCTGTATAATACAGCCAGGACCTGCCACTAACAGCAGCGGTCGGTGCCCGAGCCGATCGCTGCTGTTAACCCTTTACACACTGCGGTCAAACGTGACCGCAGTGTGTAAACGGCGCCGGCGGCATGGGCGACGCCATGTTTTGCCGATCGCCGCCCTCCTGAACGTCACAAGAGGGCGGTGATCGGTTGCTATGACAGCCGGAAGCCTATTGAAGGCTTCCAGGCTTGTCTCTGCACTAGATCTATTAGACGATGCCAGAGGCATCGTCTAATAGAAGTGCTGGGATTCTGCTATTCACTGCAGTACTGTAGTATTGCAGTGAATAGTATGAGCGATCAGACTCCCTAGGTTTCAAGGTACCTAAGGGGTCTGATCATAAATGTAACAGAAGAAAAAAAAAAGTTTTTAAAAGTATTAAAAAAATAAAAAAAATATAAAAGTTCAAATCACCCCCCTTTCCCTAGATCAGCTATAAAAGTAATTAAAGAACATTAAACATAAACATATTAGGTATCCCTGCGCTCCAAAATGCCTGAACTATTAGAATATTAAAACATTTATCCCGTACTGCGAACGGCGTAGCGGCAAAAAAAATAAAAACAGCCAAAAAGCGTTTTTTTCAACACTTTGCCTCCTATAAAAAATTGAATAAAAAGTGATCAAACCATCGGATCTTTCTCCAAATGGTATCAATAGAAACGTCATCTTGTCCCGCATAAAAAGACACCACAACCAGCTCCATACATGGAAATATGAAAAAGTTACAGGTGTTAGAACATGATGACACAAATTTTTTTTTCTATTTTGCAAAGTTTATCATTTTTTTAAAAGTATCAAAAAATTTCAAATACTATATAAATTTGGTATCACCGCGTTTGTACTGACACGTAGAACACAGGTAACATGTCATTTGTACCAAACAGTGAATGCTGTAAAAATTAAACCCATAAGAAAATGGCGCAAATGCATTTTTTCTCCAATTGCGCCTCATTCTGAATTTTTTTCCAGCTTCCCAGTACATTGCACAGCATATTGAATGGTGCCATTACAAAGTACAATTTGTCCCGCAAACAATAAGCTATCATGTGACTCTGTGAACTGAAAAATGAAAAAGTTATGGCTCTTGAAATGTGAGGAGGGAAAAACGAAAATGCGAAACCAAAAAATGGCCTGGTCCTTAAGGGGTTAACATTACATCAAGAATTTCTGTTTGATTTGCTTCAAATCAATGTAAAAAACATTTGTATTATTGAGATAGTTGGCAAATGCCTCAAACTCTTCAGGAGTATCATTCCAAAGGATAAATATGTCATCCACGTATCTCAAAACTAACTAATATATGGATTACGATTTGTGAATACATATTACGCTTCAAAACAGGCCAAATATAAATTGCTGTCCCCATCTTTCCAAATTAGAACTTGTTCTATATCACACCAGTATCTGAGCTTCATAGACAGAATCAAAGAAGGCCTGACATTTCCTTGTCTATTGCAGAGCAGAGGTTCATTTTTTTGCAGATAAAATCTGTGATCTGAAAAATTTGGCATATGATAAATAGAGAGCCAGTATTGGCATATGTAGAACAGTCCTCAGATCACTTTAAGATAACGGTAGGTGCTTTTGGCCTAAACAACCGTAATGATCTGAATGTGTTTCTGTGATTTTCATTATTGTGACTGTTGTTACCCTTGTTTCTTTATTTGCTTGTTATGATAGCACTTAATATACAATACCTTTCTTTAGGGAAGTGACAGTACTGCCAAATAATAGAGTTAGAGAAATCATGATATACACTCGCTCATCATGGTATACGCTCACTCATCATGGTATACGCTCGCTCATCATGGTATACGCTCGCTCATCATGGTATACGCTCGCTCATTTTATCACCGCCCTCTTTCCCCGCATGGATTAGAAGATTTGATTATGAAATGGTGAGTTGTTACACATTTATTCTAAAACTATACTTCTTTGATATGGATGCGGTTTGATATATGAAATGAGCATCAACAGTATTCTTGTACATCACATGTGTTAAAAAATGCCTACTCCTCCATAAACAAATAGTCTGATTGTAGTGCCAATTGTTCTCTGCTACTTGGATTGTTTCATCTATAACAGAGTAGGTCACAGTGCTCCTATGAGAGCAAAAAATATTTGGATCAGCAAGCTGTAGTAGGGACAGAAAGATTAAAAGAAACTGAAAATTGTACAGTAGATCTATTTATAACTTCCTTAAAGGGACAGGAAAGAAGAGATATACTTAAAAGGATGATATCTAAATCTGTAAACCTTGTGGTCTAGTGGCTTTTTGATCAACTTTGTTGCAAAGATTAAAAGCACATCTGAACTAAATGCAGACCACATGTCCTCATATTTCACCACTTATGTAATACTTACTGAAAGTTCATAAAAACACAACATTAGGAGTAACCTGTAAGGGATTTGAGCAGATGAGCTATGGGTTTATTTTCTTTGGGTTACCATAGAGGAATATAAACTGAATCAGATGATCTCTACGACTTATGAATTATTTTGACTTGTTTTTTGAGCACTTTATATTTTAAGCTTAGCAGAATGTTTCATTGCTGGGATAGATCATTTCCAGCCTTCTAATTCTGTACTTAGTAGTGGGATTCAGTTCTTCCCAGTTCATTTTCTGTTAGTTTCGCACCTGTGCCTGGGGTTTCTGTTTTTCGGGTTCAGTGGTTTTCTACCCATTTTCGATCTGAAAAATGAGGAAAAATGCGGAAAGAAAAGTCCTGCTTCTCTCTCCACATTTTTGAAGCGGATTCAGGGAATGGAGACCCCAAAACAGAATCCAGGCACAGGTGTGATCATATGAACAGGTTGTTAAAATCATAGCAGGTTTACTGAATCAGGAAGAAGCAGTGCCCTGATCTGCTCCTGCAACTGCTGTACAGTGTACCTATGTCCAGTGTTGTCCCCTCCACTGACCTCAGTCCCTTTCCCACCCACTCCATGAGGAGATACTGTACCACACATAACTAGGCTCGCTTGTCCTCTTCCCACTTGTCCTGTGGCAGCTAACACTGTGCGCTTCAGTTTTCAACCAGACGTGGACTCAATATGTCAAACCTTTGACTGCAATAGCTCGATATTTCCACAGTCTGACCGGGTCTTACTCCAACTCCTTCATAAATAGCCATGGTCAGACAGAAACTGCAATGCCTTTTAATTTACATAAAAAGCTATTCACTGAGTTTTTTAAACAAACCATGCATCTAATTAATTCCTTATATAATATCTATAAGTATATAACATAAGTCTATAGTTTTTTACCATCTCCAGTCAAAACTGGCTCCAACACCGACTCTACAACTCCACACCCCTGATTAGAGGGCAGGCTTAGTTAGTGTTCATATGAGGAGAATTACAGTACATTAGCTGCCACCATAGCATTTTTTTTTTTTTTTTTGTCCTAAAAAACCCCCTGCTGCCATTCATCTACCAGGTGCCTTTCTATTCTCTACTGCCCCTACTATAGGTGCCTCACTGCTCCTGCTGCCCCCCCTTCAGTCTTCCCAGATCCTAATCTCAATATCACAAGTGAAGGAGTAGTGTGACATGTATTGGGCGCCAGTGGCGGATCCAGGGTTTGCGGGGCCCTGGGCAATTGACTTTGGCGGGGCCCTACACGCAGCGCGCCGCAGCAAATTAGGCCCAGCCCACTTTTATGTTGACTCCGCCCATTCTCATTCATTTTTCATGTGATTCCACACAGTATAATCCTCCTACAGTCACCCGTAAATTATATGTCCCCCCTCCATCTCTCCCCCATTTTCATATACACCCTTCATCTACCTCTAGTTTCATGTCCCCCCCCTCTATCTATGTCCCCAGTTTAATGCCATTCTACCCCTTTATCTGCCCACAGTTTCATGTCCCCCCCCCGTCTCTGCCCCAGTGTCATGCCGTTCTCCCCCCTTCATCTGTCCCAATGTCATGCCATTCTCCCCCCTTCATCTGCCCCAATGTCATGCCATTCTCCCCCCCTTCATCTGCCCCAGTATCAAGCCATTCTCCCCCCTTCATCTGCCTCAGTGTCATGCCGTTCTCCCCCCTTCATTTGCCCCAGTGTCATGCCGTTCTCTCCCCCTTCATTTGCCCCAGTGTCATGCCGTTCTCTCCCCCTTCATTTGCCCCAGTGTCATGCCGTTCTCGCCCCTTCATCTGCCCCAGTGTCATGCTGTTCTCCCCCCTCCATCCACCCCAGTGTCATGCTGTTCTCCCCCTCCATCTGCCCCAGTGTCATGCCGTTCTCGCCCCTTCATCTGCTCCAGTGTCATGCTGTTCTCCCCCCTCCATCCACCCCAGTGTCATGCTGTTCTCCCCCTTCATCTGCCCCAGTGTCATGCCGTTCTCCCCCCTTCATCTGCCCCAGTGTCATGCTGTTCTCTCCCCCTCCATCTGCCCCAGTGTCATGCTGTTCTCACTCACACACACACACGCACGCGCTCACCTTTCCTCGTTCCCCCACAGCTCTCTCCCTCATACACATATTGTAGCCGCGATGTGACGACGTCACATGCTGACCCAGGGCCGGCTCCAGGTTTTTATGGGCCCTTGGGTGACAGAGCCTCAGTGGGCCCCCTTGTAAAGGAGGCGGGGGAGTCGAGACACTTTGCGTCGCAGATGAAGCGAGTGACGTCATGCAGGTGTGTGGCGTCACCAACGCCATACCTCCCAATTTTCAAAGAGTAGAAAGAGGGGTAAAATGTGCGGCGCGCTCTGCGCGCCGCGGCAAATTTGGCTCCACTCACTTTTATGTTGATTCCACCCATTCTCATTCATTTATCATGTGCTCCCACACAGTATAATCCTCCTACAGTCACCCGTAAATTATATGCCCCCCCTCCATCTCTCCCCCAGTTTCATATACACCCTTCCTCTGCCCCCAGTTTCATGTCCCCCCCCCTCCATCTCTGTCCCCAGTTTCATGCCGTTCTCTCCCCACCCCCTTCATCTTCCCCAGTGTCATGCCGTTCCCCCCCTCCCCTTCATTTGCCCCCCAGTTTCATGGGCCCCCTTCATTATGTTCCACCTTAATATTTAATACAAAACAAACACTTACACTCACCTTCTATCATTCACCTTCCATCGTTCCCCCGACGCTCCTCTCTCCAGTCACATACGCGATTAAAGCAGGAGCTGTGACCTCAGCTCCTGCTTAGCTCCGGCCCGGCTTGCGTGTGTAGGCGCGATGTGATGACGTCATCGCGCCTACACACGCAAGCCGGGCCGGAGCTTTAAAGCAAGAGCTGATCTCACAGCTCCTGCTTTAATCGCGTATGTATTCAGCTCATCGGCGGACGGACGCCGATGAGCTGAAATCGTGACAGGCAAGTGCCGGGGGGCCCCCAGAGGCTCTGTGGGCCCCGGCACTTGCCCGACTATGCCGAGCTGACCGGGACCATTTTGTTAGGGCCGGGCCGCGGGGCCCCGCTAAGCGCGGGGCCCCGGGTGGTTGCCCGGCTCGTCCGGCCCTGGATCCGCCCCTGTTGGGCGCTTATAGTGCCATGTGGTATGTGATCCTTACACTGTCACTATTTCATTGTATATTGAAATAATTTGTAACAATCAATACTATTATTTATTCAGCCTCTGAACTTTGGACAGTGCCGCGTATTTCGCTCCACTCAGAGAAGTCTTCATCTGTGAGTCACTGGATAGAATTCATTCTGCCTTGAACTTCTGCAGGTCAGTAATGGACTCCCTTATCCAGTCTCTCCTGACCTTGGTCCTAATATCATATTTATGTTCTAAACTTGGTGTACTGAGTATATTTCTGGTACTGTACCTGTGCAATTTGCTTTGTCTGATAATATTTTCTAATATTGAACTAGGCTGCATTCACACTACGTAACGCCAGCGTGTATCACAGCCGTACACGCCGGCGTTACAGCAGGGCTGCCGTACACTTCCCATTCATTTCTATGGGAGCCGGCATGCGAGCGCTCCCCATAGAAATGAATGGGCTGCTTCTGTCACTGCGAGCAGTCCCATTGAAGTGAATGGGAAGTGCCAGCGTGTACGGGACGGCATGAGCAGAGCTTGCCGTATACGCCGGCACTTCCCATTCACTTCAATGGGACTGCTTGCAGTGACAGAAGCAGCCCATTCATTTCTATGGGGAGCGCTTGCATGCCGGCTCCCATAGAAATGAATGGGAAGTGTACGGCAGCCCTGCTGTAACGCCGGCGGGTACGGCTGTGATACAAGCTGGCGTTACTCCGTGTGAATGCACCCTTAATGTGTCATTTAGGATTAGGGAAAGGTCAGCTTTTTTTTTTTTCTTCCCAGAAACAGAATCACTCCCGTCTGGTATTGCAATTCCAATCCACTTGATTGATGCTTCTAGGTTTTAGGTATCTAGTTTTACATTTTTGTTTCTTTTTCTGACGCAGATTTTGCTTGCTTGCTTTTTTTTTTTTTTTTTTTTGAGCCAAAGCCAAGAGTTCCTTCAATTTGGAGGCACTTATATTTGTTCCTTCTTCTAAATCCATGTTAGCTTACAAAATACAAAAAAAAAACAGCAAAAATCTGCAAAAAAGCAGCAAAAACAGTGTGTGTCTCCACTTAAATGTGGACATAACATGGCTCATAGTAGATGACAGATGGGCCTCATATCATTCCCTCTGGTGGGCCCACATGCAGAAGTGCAAGAGTACAAGATCCTAATATTATAATGGACCAGGAGCAGTGGGTTAGTGCAATGGGGTCTGTAACATTAGGGGGCACAGCTCTTTTTTTTTTTTTTTTTTTTGTTTCTTTGTTTTTTTCAATTGTCTGTTACCTTCTGGATTGCTCCAGCGGGCAATGACCAATATCTAAGATAAAATAAGGTAACACTTTAATAGTCCCACAGTGGGGAAATTTCAGTATGTTACAGCAGCATAGTAATACAGATACAGGATAATAAAACAGTAATATATTACGGAAGTAGACACACATAAGCTGAGAAAAAAAGATATATTAAGAGTCCATAGCAGCTAAGGAAGAGAAGGAAGAAGGAGGACTTCAGGGTCATTTAGTTCTCTGTGTGGAGTGGTCTTTGTTTGGTCTGATGTAGATTATGTAGCCTTATCGCGGTTTGGCAGGAAGGACCTACGATAGCGCTCCTTCTCACACAGAAGGTCACTTACAGTGCTGCTAAGTGCCACTAAGGTCTCATACATGGGGTGGGATTTGTTTGCCCGCATGGAGCTCACCACGGACAGTATCCTTCTGTCACCCACCACCTGTACAGGGTCCAGGGGCTCCCCAGGCCAGAGCTGGCCCTTCTGATCAGCCTGTCAAGTCTATTTCTGTCCCTGGTTGATATACTGCTCCCCCAGCAGGCTACACCGAAAAAAAATGGCTGAAGCAACCACAGAGTTGAAAACGGCCTTAAGAAGTGGCCTCTGTACTCCAAAGGCCCTCAGCCTCCTGAGCAGGTAGAGTCTGCTGTGACCCTTTCTGTGCAGCGCCTCCTGGTGATCAGCCCAGTCCAGCTTATTATTGAGGAGCACACCCAAGTACTTATAGGTCTTGACTATCTCAATGCAAGTCCCTTGGATCTCCACCGGGATCGGAACACTTCTCTGTTTACAGAAGCCCGCCACCATCTCCTTGGTCTTCCCAGCATTAATCCTGAGGTGGTTCTGCTTAATAACCCATTCCCGCCCCTGTTCATGACCTCCTTCACTCTAGCCTCCAAAGGGCACCACAGAATACATCCAGTCGATATGTAATATGCAGCAATATGCTGGAGCTGAAATGAAGGGGAGCGTGGGAAGGAGTGGGGTTGAGTAAGTAAATATCGGCATCTGCTGAAGTAATTTGGTAGGTAACAGTCTAATGCCAATCTGTGGGGTCCAGTAATGGGGACAGAAAAAGGGCCATTATACTATATGAGCAGGGTCAGACTGGGGTGTCTAGGGCCCACCAGTGGAATTGTTTTTAGGGGCCCACCGCCAGGACCCCTGTAGATGAGTTGTATAGAGACAGGATGGCTAAAGGTAATATCAGGAGCCGGCTGCTCGCCTGCCATACGATGTGTACCACTGCACTACCTAAACCCACTGCTACATCCTGTATGGCAAGAGAGCAGCGTGGCTCCTAGAATTGTCACCATTACCTGTAGCCGCACTGCAATGAAAAAACTCATCTGCAGAGGTCCTGGCTGTCAGATTCCCACAGATGTAATATTGATGGCTTATCCTGAGGACAGGCCATAAATATTAGAAACATGGATAAATCCTTTAAAGATATTGTCCAGGAATTGGAGCAACTCATGTGCCGGGCTGGAGGTTTAAAATAAAAAAGCATACTCACCTGTCCTCAGCAACCTGTTGTCCTCCGCCAGTGTCCATTCAGTCTCGTGCCGGCACCTTCTTGCTGGGAATCCTGCACCTCATGTGACCGCTAAGAGGAATTGGGTACAGAATTTCCAGAAATGAGGTGTTGCCATGAGACCGAACAGACAGAGGCGGAGGACAACAGGGTGCTGGGGACAGGTGAGTGTTTTGTTTTTTTTGTTTTTACACCTCCGTGGCTCCGTGTGCTCCGTGGCACACTCTAATGTCTGAAACAGTGACATAAATTTATATTCATGTATGCGCCTAGATACCTAACTCGAACAAGGAATATAACATTCCAGGTACCTTCACCTGCAGCACATCCAATGTAGTGTATTTAATTATGTGTACCAAATGCTCCACTGAAAATCTGTATGTTGGAGAGACCGGACAGCAGCTTAGACTGCGCATGAACTCACATCGCCATACTATTAAAGAACAAAGAACTGACCTTCCCGTGTCAAAACATTTTTGCAGTGGGGACCACAACATCACCAATGACATGAAAATTCTGATTTTGAGAGGGAATTTCAGATCTAAGAGAGAAAGGCGCATACATGAATATAAATTTATGTCACTGTTTCAGACATTAGAGTGTGGGCTTAATGCATCACAGGGGTTCATGTCTTTTTACAGTTACGTGTGAACTGATAAGGACCTGTAAGTGTTTAGATTGTCTCCACCAATTACCACATTGTCTCCAGCAAATGTCTCCACCAATTGCTTACATTGTCTCACCAACTACTAACAACCCCCCCCCCTCCTGAAATCTAACACCCTTTGTGCCTACTCTGTGTATATATATATATATATATATATATATGCATCCTTCAAAAATGTTTTTAAATTTGCTTTGACAAAGGAGCCTCTGCGCTTCGAAACGTTAGCCATTTGTCATCATTATGAGTTAGCCATTAAAAAGGTATCAACTACTGAAGATCACCAAGCTTTCGTGTTTTTTTATATTTCCAACCCACTGGCTAACACGGTACAACAACGAACATTTTCCTATAAACAGACAGTGTGTGATATGTACAGGCACCATGGCCCCTTCATACAACTGATCAGGGGGTCACTTATCTCTTATTGATGATTTATTCTGAGGATAGATCATCAATATAAATGAACTGGAAAACTCCTTAAGCCTAAGGCCCCACGTGGTGTCCTGCAGCAAAAAAGCGCTGCGGGAAAAACCGCGTCCATGACGCATCACGTTTCTTCCTGCAGCCCTTTGCACAGAAAGTATGCAGAGCTTTCCTCTCTATTTTCTGCTTCAATTATATTGAAACCGCCAGAATTTCCATAGGCATGCTGCAATGTCTAACTCTAAAACCAAGACTGCTTTGGAAATTACAGCATGTATCTTATTTTACCGCAAAGTGTGGATGGGGCTTTATATGGCGAAAAAACCACGGGAAAAGCCGACAGTTCCTGCAATGTGAATGGGATTTTAGTAAATCCCATCCACACATTGTGGAAAATTATGTGCAGTGAACATGCTGCGATTTCCAAAACCGTTGGGGTTTTGGAAATCGCTGGAATATCACTTATACCTACGAAAACACTGATGGTTTCCCTATAGGTGTAATGGAAGCAGAAAGTAAATAGCGCTGCGGGAAAAAAACACAATGTGTTGCTGCTGCGGTTTTTCCTGCAGCGCTATTTTGTTGCAGTTTGCAACGTCAGGCATTAGTCTTAATAAAGCCTAAGTGCCACTTTCATTAAATTAATTGCCCCCTCATAGTATGCCCCTAATTCCCCCTGACATAAATACTACACCCCTAATGACCCCCAATATCAATGACCACCCCCTTATGTTCATAATGCCTCCTAATATAACCTCCCCTTGTATTTGTAATGTCCCCTAATAACCCCTATAAAAGTGACCCCCCTTATGTTCATAATGCCCCCTCCTTATAATTATAATTTCCCCCTCCAAACAACCCCTTGTACTATTAAAATACCCACAACTAAGCTAAAAAAAAGAGTTATACATACCTACCTGCGATCCTGATGAACAGAGGTGCCCACTTTACATCCAAGTGCAGGACGTCTGTGTATCAGCACAGTCGATCTAGTTAAAAATAAGGTATATTAATGGCGGTGCCTGAACCCAGAGCAGCCGCCATCGGTGTAACTAATGTTTTGTGGGCCTGGGTACAAACTTTTGTCCGTGGCAGGGGCGGATCCAGGGCCGGGCGAGCCGGGCAACCGCCCGGGGCCCCGCGCCTAGCGGGGCCCCGCGGCAGGGCCCGTACCTATCAAAACTCGGGTCGGTCGGCAGGGCAATTGTCACTTGCAGGGTCCCCCTGTCAGTCCTCTATCAGTAGCTGCAGCTCCCTGCACACAGTGTGCTTCAGACATATACTTTCCCTATTAGGAAGTCTATGTCGGAAGCACACTGAGTACCTGCAGCATCGGCTAACAGAGAGCAGCCAGCCAGGGAGCTGCAGCTACTGATAGAGGACGCTCCCTCCTCACCCCCCTTCTCTGGCTGCCCTCTGTCAACCAATGAGAGGGTGAGGAGAGCCCAGGAGGCGGAGCTTATCGCTCTATAGAAGATCCCTGCCGTCCTGCATCCTGCACACGAGAGGGAGAGGTTCAGCAAAGTGAAAGAAAGCACACCCAGGTACAGGCTGGAGGGGGGAGGGGGGTTACTATTCCTTATTAATGTCAGGCACTTGGAGTTATTCATTTAGTTTTGGTAACTCCATGTGCCTCATATTAATAACAACTAACCCCATCATGTCCCTCACATTAACCCCATGTGTACTTCACCATAAGGGTTACTGATGTGTGAGATATATGGGGTACTAATCATGGAGATACTTCATTATTACCTCCATGTCTCTCACATATCAGTAACTCCTATGTGAGGCACACAGGGGGTTAATGTGAGGGACATGATGGGTTTAATTGCTATTAATATGAGGCACATGGAGTATCTTAGGGGGCGTTCACACTACCGTCAGTGTCCGCTGCTAATGTCTTGCACGGACATTAGCAGCGGACACTAGCTGTGTCCGTGACATTCTCCATTCATTTAAAGGGGCTCTATCAGCAAAATCATGCTAATAGACCCCACATATGCATGAATAGACTTTAAAAAGACCATTCAAGCCCCGTAAATGTTATATTAACCCCCGGTCCCATTTTTAAATAAAAGCATTAAAACATATATGCTAATTGTACCTGAACGTGCACTGGGGGCGGGGATGCACGATGCTACGTCATCTTCGGGCACGCCTGCCTCTTCTGTGTTCTTGGAGCGACGCCCTCTGGTCCCGTCTCTTCTGCCGGCTTCCTATTGGTCTTCTTCCGGCTTGAGGTCTTCAAATCTCGCGCCTGCGTAGTAGCGCTTCCATCTGGAGCACTACTGCGCAGGCTCACTTGCCAGTCCCCGTAGAACTACACGAGCATACTGCACGCTTGCGAACTGCCATTAAGTAAAATGGCGAGTGAGCCTGCACAGTAGCGATCCGGAGGGAAGCGCTACTACGCAGGCGCAAGATTTGAAGACCTCAAGCCGGAAGAAGACCAATAGGAAGCCGGCAGAAGAGACGGGACCAGAGGGCGTCGCTTCAAGAAGAAAGAAGAGGCAGGCGTGCCCGAAGATGATGCAGCATCGCACATCACCGCCCCCGGTGCACGTTCAGTAAGATTTGCATATATGTTTTTATGCTTTTATTTAAAAACGGGACTGGGGGTTAATATAACATTTACGGTGCCTGAATAGCCTTTTTAAAGGCTATTCACGCATATGTGGGGCTCTATTAGCATAATTTTGCTGATAGAGCCCCTTTAAATGGACATCGGGTGCATTGTTTTACACTCCGTGCCTGACCTAAAGATGTCCGACTTTTCAAGCGGACAGAAAAAACCTACATGTCGGGTTTTTGTAAGTAGGGCCCCGCCACAGTCAATTGCCCAGGGCCCCGCAAAGCCTGGATCTGCCACTGGTCTGTGGTCCCCTATCCCCTTACTAGAGTGAATTCTTGATAGTGGTGGTTATGGGCGCTAACGCAATATCTCAGATACCTGAAAGAGATACAGCTTTAGTACCCACAACTGCAGCTATCAAGAATACAGTGAGAAAGCAGCGCAACGCCCCACATGTAAGCAATACTGGGACAGCATAACGTGCTCCACAGGGGCCCCCAAACAGTATTATGTGCACCACAGTGGCCCCCATACAGTATTATGTGCACCACAGTGGCCCCCAAACAGTATTACGTGCTCCATAGTGACCCCCATACAGTATTATGTGCACCACAGAGGCCCCCAAACAGAATTAGGTACTCCATAGTGACCCCCAAACATTATTATGTGCACCACAGTGGCCCCCAGACAGAATTATGTGCTCACCAGTGACACCCCCCACAGTATTATATGCTCACAGTGCCTATCCCCCCCAGAACCCCCCATTCCCCCCTTCTTGCTCACACAGCCTGCCCCCATGTCTCCCCTCTTGATTACACAGCCTGCCCCCCCATGTCTCCCCTCTTGCTCACACAGCCTGCCCCCATGTCTCCCCTCTTGCTCACACAGCCTGCCCTCCATGTCTCCCCTCTTGCTCACACAGCCTGCACCTCTATGTCTCCCCTCTTGCTCACACAACCTGCACCTCCATGTCTCCCCTCTTGCTCACACAACCTGCACCTCCATGTCTCCCCTATTACTCACCATACATGCTGTCTCTTCTCTGCTCCTTCCATCAGACTGTTCCCGGCCGATTCATCTTCCTGTGTAACACTGTTCTGTGTGATCCGTGTATCTCCGCCCACATATGACATCATCACAGGTCCTTCAGCCCAAGCTCTGCAGCACGGAGTCTCTCTCCCTTCATACTTCACAGTGACTTGCCCGGGTGCTGACACCAGCCCTGGGCAGACGCCTTACCGAACCTCCACTGTCTACTAAAAAAAAGGCAGTGGAGGTCCGGTAGGGCCCCATAATGAGGTCTTAATAGTCCAGGCTGGGGCCTAACGGGGGATTCCCCGGTCCCCCGGCGGGCCAGTCCGACCCTGTATATAAGGGCTATTATACATGGGTTATACTGTGTGTGGACCATTAAAGGTAGATTTATACTACATGGGTGCTATTGTGGGGGACGCTAAAGGGGGCGTCGTAATGTATGGTAATTAATAAAGTGGATGAGAGTGTTATACTGTGAAGGGAAGCCCAGTCAAAAGTTTTCTATGGGGCCCTGTCTTTCCTAGTTATGCCCCTGACAAGGAGAGTTTGGCAAAGACCTTTTCACATTATGTAGTTACCGTGCAAAACGCTACTTACCAATTATCACTCCGCCTCTCTAAGTAGAATTTTCCATTAACAAATCAGTAATATGAAAGGCTGCATACGAGGGATGATCCAAAAGTAATGATAATCGGTTATTTCTAGTGCACACAAAAATAAAAATAAAAAGTCCTCTACTCATTTAGGTACCCACTAGTTCAGGAAAAAAAATCACTTAAATAGGCCACGATCCCTGGGAGCTACATTCATTTGAATACGAACTGCTGAGGAGTGAACATCAAAATGGAAAAAAAACAAGATCAGAGCTGTCATCAAATACCTCTGCTTGAAAAAAAATGTCTACCAAAGGCATACACAGCGACTTGGTGGAAACATTGGTAGACTCTTCTCCTCCATATTCCACAGATGTTCGCTGGGCCAAGGAGTTTAAGCTGGGAAGAACATCGACGGAAGATGAACATCGTGAAGGACGCCCATCCACATCCCTCACTGAAGATAACGTGAAAAAAAGTTGAAGTTGTATTGGCAGATCGAAGAGTGACTATCAGGCATGTAGCTGAGGTCACAGGGATCTCATATGGCAGTATTCAAAGAATCCTTGCGAACGAGTTGCATATGAGAAAGGTCTCCGCGCGTTGGGTGCTGTGATGTTGTTATAAGTATGTTCTGTATGTTCTGTTCTGCTTACTTTGCTTTATCTGCCTAGCAACAGTGAGGTAGTAATGGAGGAGGAGCTGAGCTTATGGGGAGGAGTTGTTAGACAGGGAGCCATGATGGAGCATGGAATAAAGTGTTCTGATCTACAAGAGTAACCATCTCATAGTGGAGTTATTCCAGAAGACCTGCATCCTCACTACAACACTACAGGTGCCGAGAATGTTAACCGACGAGCAAAAGAAGAAATGAGTCGACATTTCAAGGGCAAATCTCGAAAAGTTCCAAGCAGACCAGGAGAATTTTTTGTCATGTTTTGTGACCATGGACGAGACCTGGATCCACCACTTTGATCCCGAAACTAAACAACAATCGATGACATGGAAACGAGCCAACGAACCAACGCCGAAGAAATTTAAAGTGTCAAGCTCAACAGGGAAGGTTATGGCGTCCGTTTTTTGGGACGCTGAAGGAATTATTATGGTGGACTATTTGGAGAAGGGAGCCACTATTACGGGCTCCTACTACGCAGAACAAATAAGAAGATTGCGGGAGGCTATCAAGGAGAAAAGGCGTGGCAAACTGCGGGCTGGAGTGCTGTTTCACCAAGACAATGCCCCGGCTCACAAAGCTGCAGTTGGTGTGGCTGCCGTCCAAGAAGCGGGCTTTGAACTGGTGGAACACCCCCCCCCCCCCCCTATTCGCCAGCACTAGCCCCCAGTGACTTCTTTCTCTTTCCTCCGCTCAAGGAACACCTCCGAGGCAAGAAATTTGACGACGATAGCAACGTGATAACTGCTGTTGGTAATTTTTTTGAGGGTCAAGATCAAGAATTTTTTTCTAAGGGAATTCTAAGTTTAGAAAAGAGATGGACTAAATGTATAGACTTGTTAGGAGACTATGTAGAAAAATAAATTATTATTTTTACTATATTCATTGTGTTTATTATTGATTATCATTACTTTTGGATCACCCCTCGTATATTTAAAGAGGACCTTTCACCACCCCACTAATTCAAGCTTTTAGCATCTGTTAATAGTCACTGCTCCACTGATTTCAGCACAGTTGGAATATTTTCTCTAGCCTCCACTGTTTCTGAGCAACAAGAGTAGATCAGGTACCAGTTATTAGGCACCAAAACTATTTAAGCTCTGTATTGTCAGGTGGCAGTGTCAGGCAGAGGGGTGTGATTCAGAGCACCAATCAGAGGCAGCCAGTGTCAGAGCTCAGAATCATACCCTTCTGCCTGACACCGCCCTCTTGACAGTACAGAACCTAAATAGCATATCAGGCACCAAAACTAACAGCCCTGATTGTTCAGGAACAATAGGGGCTAGAGAAAAAAATTCCAACTGTGCCAAAATTAGTGGGGCAGTACCTATTAAATGATGCAAAGGGCCAGACTTGTCGGAGGTGGTGAAAGGTTCTCTTTAAATACTTTGTTTCCATGATCAAGTCTATTATATTTATGCATTATATAGATGTCATCTGTTTCTGCTGGCACATTCTGGTTGGTGTTTTAACATGGTAAAGTTTTATGTGAAATGATGACATACAGGGCCTCTGTAAGGTGGCATTTTGTTCACTCTATAGGCACTTGCCAGCATGATGCCACAACAGGTTATAAGGCATTGGATAATAGCACATGAAACATTTTTGTGTTTGTTATTTAGAGCTATATACTGGACAGTTATTTAACATTAAAAAATCTTGGTATAGAAAAAAATCTGTCTTCATTTTGTAGCTCATTGTTATCAGTGTTATCAGTCTTATTCCAGGCATGATGGTGCTTCCATCTAGTGGTAGACTCCTATATCGTGCAACAAATTAGAAAGAGAAACCATAGATCTATATATATAAAAAATTAATATTACATTATCATATAAATTAAGAAGGCCAATTTCATCTGAAGTAGCAAAATAATTATTTTGTACAAGCCATTTCTGTATTGACTGTAATGTTAACATTGTAACAAATTCAAGGACTACTGCCTAGGGTTCACAAGTAAAAATCTTTCTGGAGGCCACCCGTACAACCACAGTCAAATACTACCTGATAACTGTATGCATATTGGATCTGAACATGTTATCTGAGGGGTTAAAGATCCATGATTGGAGATGATGGGATGGACTTCACTGGAGGTTCCTGCTGTTTAAAACATCACAGCCCCTAAGCCGGCACCATCTTTAAAGGGGTACTCCCACGTCGCATACTTACCAGTCTTCGTTCCTCTAAAATCTTCTGTATTCCGGCTTTGTCTTGTCATTGGTGGGCGGGGTCACATATGCAAAGTTAAGCGGCGAGATGCCGCCGGCCCTGCGTGCGCGCTCATACACCAGTCTACCCTTCACAGTGCAAATACAGACCCGACAGGGTGTCAGGTCTGCATTCGCATTGTGAAGGCTAGACTGGTGTATGAGCGCGCACGCAGGGCCGGCGGCATCTCGCCGCTTGGCTTTGCATATGTGACCCCGGAGCGGAACAGCATCGCTTCTGCCGCTGCTGTCTTCATGCAGGGCAGAAGCATAGCGATGTGCCTGTGCCGGCGTCTAACAGTCCCCAGCATCCGCCTATTACAGCCTCTATTACAGCAGATGCTGGGGAGTGTTAGACACCGGCACAGGTGAAGCCAGCAACATCGCTATGTGCCTGCCCTGCATGAAGACAGCAGAAGCGATGCTGTTATTCCGCTCCTCCGCCCGGAATAACAGCATCGCCTCTGCCACTGCTTGCTTCATGCAGGGCAGAAGCATAGCGATGTTGCTGGCTTCACCTGTGCCGGCGTCTAACAGTGTATTGGTGGCCCCTTCCCCCAAAGGATAAACTACTCCCCCCCCCCTCCAGGCTCGCTCCCGTGCACGTAGCCCTCCTCCCTCCCCCCTGAGAGCAGGCTGATACATCACTTGACTCAGGAGCAGCTAGGTCAGGGCTGTGGCCACAAAAAAATGAATAAAGTAATATAGTGAACAAACAAAGCAGTTTTGCTGAAGCAATGTATTTAGGAAAAGTCTTACATTCACATTTACATGCATTATAGATACAGTCCTATGAAAAAGTTTGGGCACCCCTATTAATCTTAATCATTTTTTGTTCTAAATATTTTGGTGTTTGCAACAGCCATTTCAGTTTGATATATCTAATAACTGATGGACACAGTAATATTTCAGGATTGAAATGAGGTTTATTGTACTAACAGAAAATGTGCAATATGCATTAAACCAAAATTTGACCGGTGCAAAAGTATGGGCACCCTTATCATTTTATTGATTTGAATTCCCCTAACTACTTTTTACTGACTTACTGAAGCACAAAATTGGTTTTGTAACCTCAGTGAGCTTTGAACTTCATAGCCAGATGTATCCAATCATAAGAAAAGGTATTTAAGGTGGCCAATTGCAAGTTGATCTCCTATTTGAATCTCCTCTGAAGAGTGGCATCATGGGCTACTCAAAACAACTCTCAAATGATCTGAAAACAAAGATTGTTCAACATAGTTGTTCAGGGGAAGGATACAAAAAGTTGTCTCAGAGATTTAACCTGTCAGTTTCCACTGTGAGGAACATAGTAAGGTAATGGAAGACCACAGGGACAGTTCTTGTTAAGCCCAGAAGTGGCAGGCCAAGAAAAATATCAGAAAGGCAGAGAAGAAGAATGGTGAGAACAGTCAAGGACAATCCACAGACCACCTCCAAAGAGCTGCAGCATCATCTTGCTGCAGATGGTGTCACTGTGCATCGGTCAACTATACAGCGCACTTTGCACAAATAGAAGCTGTATGGGAGAGTGATGAGAAAGAAGCCGTTTCTGCACGTACGCCACAAATAGAGCTGCCTGAGGTATGAAAAAGCACATTTGGACAAGGCAGCTTCATTTTGGAAACAAAAATTGAGTTGTTTGGTTATAAAAAAAGGCGTTATGCATGGCGTCCAAAAAGAAACAGCATTCCAAGAAAAACACATGCTACCCACTGTAAAATTTGGTGGAGGTTCCATCATGCTTTGGGGCTGTGTGGCCAATACCGGCATCGGGAATCTTGTTAAAGTTGAGAGTCGCATGGATTCCACTCAGTATCAGCAGATTCTTGAGAATAATGTTCAAGAATCAGTGACGAAGTTGAAGTTACGCCGGGGATGGATATTTCAGCAAGACAATGATCCAAAACACCGCTCCAAATCCTCAGGCATTCATGCAGAGGAACAATTACAATGTTCTGGAATGGCCATCCCAGTCCCCAGACCTGAATATCATTGAACATCTGTGGGATGATTTGAAGCGGGCTGTCCATGCTCGGCGACCATCTAACTTAACTGAACTTGAATTGTTTGTCCAAAATACCTTTATCCAGGATCCAGGAACTGATTAAAAGCTACAGGAAGCGACTAGAGGCTGTTATCTTTGCAAAAGGAGGATCTTCTAAATATTAATGTCACTTTTCTGTTGAGGTGCCCATACTTTTGCACTGGTCAAATTTTGGTTTAATGCATATTGCACATTTTCTGTTAGTACAATAAACCTCATTTCAATCCTGAAATATTACTGTGTCCATCAGTTATTAGATATATCAAACTGAAATGGCTGTTATAAACACCAAAATATTTAGAACTAAAAATGATTAAGATTAATAGGGGTGCCCAAACTTTTTCATAGGACTGTAGGATCCTTGTGACGGGACAACCCCATTAAAGAGCTGACATCTCCCAAACATGTACGACAACTGTCATGAAGGTGGTTAAAAAGAGCAATAGGACAAGAGTGTAGAAGTCATATTTTTCAGTCATAGCCAGGGGCGTAACTACCGGGGAAGCAGCGGAGGTAGCTGCTACAGGGCCCGGGACATTAGGGGCCCGGCGACAGCTGCTACCGCTGCGTTTTTTTTTTTTTAATAGGCTGTTGCCGGCTGGAGTTACTTCACCGCATCTTTTTCCGGCGGTGTCTTCTAACTGCTAGACCTCGGGCAAGTCGACTGCTTAAGAAAAATGGCCACTTTCACAGTATTTGAAGCGGTCATTTTCTCGTGGCCGGCGGGCATGCACAGTCGGCTTTGCCCTAGGCCTAGACGTTAGAAGACACTGCTGGAAGAAGATGCGGTGAAGACCTCGTTCCAGAAGAAGATGGAGACGGCGCTGGAGAGTTCTCTGGCAGCATTGGGGCCGCCCCCAGTGCTGCGAGAGAACTCATTAACATACCGAGAAAAAAAAAATGAATTTCAAGCAAACGGCGGGGCTATTCCGACGTGTTTGTTAGGAAGAAAAAAAAAAAAAAGGGTTTGAAAGATAGGATCCCTTTAAAAATCTGCTTTTACACCACCACCTTCTAAAAGCCATAACTTTTCCATTGACAGGTAGTTTGGGGCTTGGGGTTTTTTGTTTTTTTTTACAGTTGTGCTAAGCTTTGGTACCATTCTGGGATACAGATTACTTTTTAATTTTCACTTTTTATTTAATTCTTTAAAGGCAAGGTGATCCAAAACCACCATTTCTGGGATTTTTTTATGGCATTCAACATGTGGTTTAAACAGGGTGCTTTTTTTGTTTTTGTTTTAAATAGGTCTATTTTCTTACCTAGCCCGCTGCAGGAGCGAGGATCGGCTCAAACACCGATTTAGTTAAAACCCATCATGCAACTGTCTTGTAAAACCGCAAGCCAATACAGGCCTGTGGTGTACAAGACACCGAGACCAGACAGAACACGTCTGCTCTTGACATAATGACGTCATAGCATCGGGCTCCCTGCTCCCAGATGCAGACGTCCTATGTACGGACCCTGCGCATAGAACAGAGAAGAGAAAAGGAGGTGGTAGCGACTCCATTCACCAAACGATCGCAGGTAGGAGAGTATAACTTTTTTTCAGTGCGGTTGTTAGTAATTTAATAGTATAAAGGGTTGTTAGGAGGGGGAAATATAAGGAAGGATTCGTTAGAAGGCTTTAGGACGATGGGGGGGGGGGGGTCATTCATATAAGGAGGCATTAGGAACATGAGGGGAGTCATTTATATAAGGACTATTAGGCATTATGAATACAAAGGGGGTGAGGTTATTTATATAAGGGGTCATTAGGGGCACAGTATTTTTGTCAGGGACATAATATAAGGGAGCGGTATTAAAACTAAGGCCCGAAGTAGCAAGATACAGCAAAAAAAAAAAGCACTGTAGAAAAAAACTGCAGTGGTAACGCATTGGTGGTAGTGGTAACGCGCTTTTCACAGAAAGTCCAGGAATTAGAGTCTAGGGTCTGTAGAATATGCTTGGTTATGGGTGCTAGGGTTGATGCTTAAAGGGATTCTTTCATTGAGAAAACTAATATTTAACTAAGCATATATTTACATAGCCTTTAGAAAGGCTATTCCAGACATACCTTTTGTTTGTTAATCTCCCTGCCATTTTTTAAATAACCCGCTTTTATTGATATGCTAATTAGCCAGTATGGAGCACCGAAACTTCACTGAGCACAGTGTGTAAATGGGCAGGTGAGAGCAGGGGAGGCTGCCGCTGCCAACTCATCAGCCTTCCTGCTCTCACCTCCTCCCCCTGTGTATATACAGCACACAGTGCTCACTGAACTCCCCGAGTGCACCTTGCTGGCTCATTAGCATATCAATAAAAGCAGGCTAATTCAAAAATTGCTGGGAGGATTCATAAATAAAAGGTATGTGTGGAATAGCTTTTCTAAAGGCTATGCAAATATATGCTAAGTTAAAAATGTGTTTTCCCATTTATAGAAATCCTTTTACGTTGCAGTAAACCAGCTCTTCTATTGCAGACTACATAGGAGTAGCCTGCAATAGAATCCATTGAATGACAGGCCATGACAACGGGATACCCGGCCCTGGAGCTTGTCCCGGGAATATGGCGCCTCAGTCAGCTTTGACTGAGGCGCCGAAGGGGTTAATGCCCACGATCAGTGCAGACATAGACCATAGGCATTAGCGCTGGGAGTCTACTGTATAAAACAGTAGACACCCGGCATCTATGGCAGCCGCCTGGCTCCCGAGTGGCTGACATGTTTAAACACCTGGGAAGGGTTAATAGCTCAAAATATACTTTCTTTGTAACAAAAAAAAAAAACTTTTTCATCCAGGGGTGGTTTGTAGTTTTGGTCTACTGTGATAAAAAGAGATCACACATTTGTATAATGTAACATGCCATGGAGAGTAAAGCTGGCAAGAAGTTATAGACTTTTAAGGTTTAGTCATTTCAGCCAACTACCATAGGCAGTGGCAGGTGAGAGATTTTTGGCCAGTTAGCTGAAAATTATTGGCCAGTTATTCGCCATTTTACAGACACTCAGTAAATATCCATTTTCTAACCTCTGACCGGGCTGTACATTAAAAGGGTTCTCTCACAAACCAGATTTGGATTTACAGACAAGTTACATTTTTACCTATAAACAAACTGCAGAATTTTAAAGCTTGTTCTCTAACCATCTTAGTTCTGAGTCATTTGTTAGCCATGATTTCCTCAATGGGGGTGGGATATTACATGCATAAGCAGATAACCCAGGATTCTGACTAGTAACAGACCATAGAAAGTTCCTGCATTCATTGCTTTATCTATTAGCAACAGACTAAGACAACAGACTATCGCACTGATTATTACAGGAAATCCTT